>NC_137874.1:37117550-37390050 GCF_963924005.1 Protomyctophum bolini | reverse complement strand
TGGTCAGCTCTTTGGTGTTTAAACTTAGCATTCCTACTTTCTCTAGTGTTAACTCTAAACAATACTCTCTCTCTCTCTCAATTCAATACAATTTAAATGGATCAATGGATTCACATGTCTTAATGACTGTTGGCAGGGCGTTACATGATTAAAGAATATTCCACATTTTTTCAAACTTTCTTCAAGATTTTTTTTAAATAGTAGATCTACTATTTTCAAATGACCCCTCGAATTAATGACCCCGTTGAAGTGGCTGCTCGCTTCTTTTGGGCTTGTTTTCATCATAGACCTGGTTTCTTGTTTCTCTCACACAATCTGGCAACACTGCAGCGCTGAGCTGAAGTTGAAGCGCAGAAGCAACTCAAGCAACCAGTACAGCAGCAGCACTAGCTCCGACGACGAAGTATTGAAAATGGCTGCTACTCCGAAAACCGTTCCTAAAGATGCACAGGTATTCATAAATAAACAACTAAAGCGCTGAGCTGCAATGAAGAGTAATCCTGCATTCATTACATTGTTTAATAATGCTGCCGTTATTGCCAAGTAACTCGTCCAACGTTCGTTTTGTGTGTTTGTTATTGTGGTCGCCGCAAACATGCTAGGCTAGTTCTAGCGCACCGTCTAGTAGTCCAGTCCATAGAACAGGCTGAGAGAGAGTACACGCTCCGAGAGGCGCTACAGTCCGAGCGGCAGGGAGAGGTACCATAATATGGGGCTAGTTTAGCTAGCTCTTAAACTCAAGATTACCATTATTATGGTTATTATAATTCCAAACGGGATATTCGTGTCTTTTGTTTTGTTTGTCAGCGTTTATTTGTTCAAAAGGTTTCAGGGCTGAAAGTTGAGATGGCTTTAGCCGCGTTCTGTGTGGCGCGTGAACTTGTCAATGTGTGGTGAACATTGTTATGTTCTGTTGAACAGTTATTCTGCGGAGATTGAAAAAGGAAAGTAATTGTTTTACACTGATGTCGTGATGGATGTTTTCTTTTTGCTCAGGTCATGATGCAAATCCTAAAGGACATGGGGATCACGGATTATGAGCCTAGAGTGATAAATCAGATGTTGGAATTCACCTACAGTAAGTTTCTAGTAGTCTGTTGAAGGGGGTCCAGTAACAGAAGTCTCACCAGCTCTTTAGTTAACGGATAATACTTTTTCAGATCGGGATACCGATTTTATCCAATCAAGAGATGAAAGAAGAACTACACTTTGCCTTGTCAAACCTGCATTTGGTCTCAATGAAAATCCCTCTGACCAGGCCGGTTTATAAATTAGTCTGTATTTCTATTGTATGATCTATTTCAATACCCCCTTTTTAAAAAGTAATTCATAATATAAAATGTTTTAGTTTTTTTTAAAAGTTATGTCGTGATGTGCTCTTATCCTGTTTAAAGTATCAAAGTTAACAGTATCTCCTGCTTCTTTTCGCTTCTTTAGGATATGTGACAACTATTATTGAAGATGCCAAGATGTATGCAACACATGCTAAAAAGTCCAGTGTGGATGCTGATGACATCCGGTTGGCCATTCAGTGTCGAATGGACCAATCATTCACCTCCCCGCCACCTCGAGATGTAAGTCTTCATGGTATTACTTGACATAACATGGACTCAAAATGTTATTTTACATGGATACAAAAATACAATGGCTGTCCGTCCCTATTCACAATGTGATAATGTTTTATTTTATTGTGTTTTTCTATCTAATACATTTAAAATGTATGGCATGTTTGTCATCGACCCTTATGGTGAATTCTATAATAGAATTCCTATTAAACACTGTAGTGTATGTGGACAAAATGTACCCTTAAGTGGAGTAATTTCTGTCACTGACCTGACCACTGTTATGGCGAAGTGGTAAATTTAATCTAAAGTGGTATTAAAAAAGAATATCTGAGGTGTCTAAATGGTCAAATGTCTTGTTCGGTTGTCTCTCTATCTTCCATACCGGCTGTGTTCTCATTATTTTATTTTTGTCTTGTATGACAGACTGCTGTAAGTGCCATGACCACTACATTTTCCTCACAGGATCAAAATGTGTGAACCCTTTTATAGACGTCTTGAAATTGCTTATGGCCCCCACAGACTTAGGTAGGACACCTGGATTTACCCAAGGAATAAGTATGACACCTGAATTTATATATTATCTATCGAAGCAGACAGACAGACTTTCTGTCTGTGAGCACAGCTGTCCTGTGCTCTCATTGGCTGTGATATGGACCTTCTCTGGGTGCCATCACAACTTCGTTCATACTGTATGATCAGTTGGCGAGAGAGTCGGATGTCAAACCTGCTAGATATTCAGAAATGCTCCTGGAAGGCATCTGGCGAGCACTTTATCGCCACTGGATCTTCTCGCAGAGCCTCAACATATCTATTGATCTTGTCGTGTCAATTTTGGTTTAGCGATGAATCAGTAAAGGGCCATACTACAATGAAAATAGTTAATGTAACTCACTCACTCAGAGTATAAAACACTTGAGTTAAATCAACACTGAGGATCTTTAGTGTGTGTGTGACTGTGTGTGTGCGTGCCCTTGCAGTCCTGGAATCAAATCCTGCCAGAACCCTTCTATGCTTTATCTTCCAGGGCCTGTATCAGCATTTTACTGTCCTTTGAAAATAATGAACGACTGCATAAAAATCATACCAAGGCAATACTAACTGACTTTTGTCTCTGCAGTTCCTTCTGGAAGTCGCCCGGCAGAAGAACCAGACCCCCCTGCCATTGATAAAGCCTTACACCGGCCCTCGGCTGCCTCCAGACCGTTACTGTCTGACTGCTCCTAACTACAGGCTCAAATCCATTCAGAAAAAGGTATTGTCAGCATTAACAATGAGTAAAACATTTTTATTTATTTTTTGCATGATTTTTATTTTATTTATTTGGATAGTAGACTTGACAGGAAGTTGAAGGCAGAGACTTGGATTGCAACACAGCTCTCCAGCCTGAATCAAACCAGTGACGTGATTATGTGGTTCATGTACTACCGGCAGAATAGTTTAATAAATGAATCTCTTCTCAAGCTAATAAATAACACTTAATGTTAATTGTAGAACATTACATATACTGTATGTAATATGTTTGTGCTTTCCATTGAAGAATTTTTCAATTTATGTGTTTATTTGAATTTTGAACATTTCAGTCGAAGTTCTCTGCTGAACATTGTGCTGATAGTCATTTTGTGGTTGCAGGTGTCTTCCTCGGCAGGCAGGATAACAGTACCACGACTCAGTGTGGGAGCAGTCTCCAGTAGACCCGGCACACCTACCCTTGGTGAGTTATCGCAGCACACTTCAGAACACATCAGAACTACTTGAGTCACATTGTGCAATACATGTACAGTGATTTGTCCTGATGATGCAGAAGCACCCTTCTTCACTGTACATACTGAAACTCATGGTTGCAGGCTTTTGTGTTTATTAGTGGTGTTAATGAAAAGTTGACTAGTCAAATAGCTCCTTTAGTAATCATACCCCATCTGTGTCTAGGGCCAGTGAGCAGTGACCATAAAGTTTCCGGCAAAGAGTTGCGTACGTTGTTGTACACAACTGGTCTGGCGTGCATGAAGTCACATTTGACCTAATCTGGAATGTTCCATAAAATTAGTTTGACACCTCTGGTCTCTAGTTCACTTCATTATCCATATCCTGGTATTGACCTGACATTAATGCATCACTGATTGTTTGGTCCAGTTCCAATGTACTAACCTGGGATCCAGACTGCTTGCTACATTTTTAATAAGGACTTGCGGAAAGGGTTCATAAAGGGCTCTGTCAGAGCCCTCACTGACTTAATGATTTAAAATGGAACAGCCCTCATAGACTTGACATCAACAAGCGTTTCAGTCAGTGGGACAGTTAGGGGGACATTGAAACTAGGCCTTTACTTTGCTGATGTATTGACTGCCCTGCCCTCCTGTTTTTTTTCTCGTATTTTTTCTCGTTTTCAGGCACCCCTTCTATGCAGTCCGTCACAACCAAAGTTGGGACTCCTGTCAACCTGGCGAACCAGCGTTTTACTGTTCAGATCCCTACCTCACAGACAACAGTTAACAAAACTTGTAAGATGTCATCTGATCAAATTACATTTAAGACGGCCTTTTCAGCCAAATGTTTGCACTAATGTACAGTTGTACACTGAAATGTTGCAAAAAATGAAAGATACAAAGTCTCTTGTTATAATGCAAGTAAAATAGCAATTACAAAGGAGTGAAATATAAAGTACAGACACACAGAATAAACTCTAAAGGCATATTTGATATTCATTACATTGATTGATTAAAATATGAATATTCTTTTTTTCCACAGCCAATCCCTCCACTCCCACAGTACAGAATGTCCTCATTGGCTCCAAGAATATCCTCATCACCGCTAACATGGTGTCACAGAACTCTGCCAGCGAATCACTGAAGAGGAAGCATGAAGACGAAGATGACTATGATGCTTTATGACATCATAATTGTGATAAGGTGTCCTTTTTAAAAGGAAACAATGTAAAAGTGTAACACTTTGCTTGAAGTGCATTGACACATCATAAGCACATTACATGTGCTTCATTTTGTGTAAACTATTTTTGCATTATTATAAACTGGAAATTTGGTTTGTGTTAATATGCATTCTTATATGCCTGTGGTGTAGCTATTATTACATACATAGACATAAAAAAAAAAATAGCCAGAGAGCTTGCAACTTTAGTCAGTCAAATTCACACAGTTGCACATATTTGGCCCTACATTGAACCACTACCTCACAATCTTCTACTGGCAGTTCCACTGGATAAGTTGAAGGCCAAGTGCTTTCTCAAACATTTAGGTTTAATATATGTTTATTATAAGCATGTGTACCATCTAAAATTAGAATAGCACCAGGAAATTTGTAATTAAGTATTAATTGAGAGCTTTACACTTGCCCTGAGGAAGTATTCAACTTTGAGGTGTTATTGATGCATATTAGCTAGCTTCACTTTGTAATGAAAATGTTTTTATTAACAATGTGTTTATAAACGTTTCACAATGCATGTAATGTGCTTATGTTATGACTTAAGTAAAGTGTTATACTAATAAGTGTACTGTATATATAATGAAAATATTGCTCTGCTAATTTCCATTATCTTTTTGTTAAACTCTAATCTGTAGTGTCCTGTCTGTTTGCTACTAATTTTTTGAAAATAAAATGTAAAAGTTTCTTTTACACTATTTTCTTTGTCAGAATCTGTAAATATCAAACCTCATAAATTACAGGAATCTGAGGCAAAGGGACTTGGGAAATTAAGCCACATCCTATTAACTTCGTATACTCCGTAAACTTAACAGTGGTTAGCTCTTGGTCCACTTTTTTTTGTCATATTGCAATATTTAGTGAGTGTAGATCTGCTATTTTCAGTGATTATACCCCCCAGAATAGCGATGCTATAGTGTAAAGTGGTCAATATTAAAATAATATATATATATTGACAGTATACACCAGTGTATACAACACAGCACCAAAGTTGTCTGAATTTTGCGTAGCCCATGACAAGATCCATAATACTAAATATTCATCTTCAGTTGTAAATTCTTCATATTACCTTTTGTAATTTTCGGTTTTTAAAGCTTGATTATTCGATTCATGGCCTGATTTCCATCCATCCAGCCATTTGTCTATCTTTATTTGCTTATCAGGAGTCAGGTTGATGGGATGAGAGTTCCAGACTTCCCATTCCTGGGCCACATCAGCCACTTCATACTGGGGGATCCTGAGGCCAGTGTGCGTGCATGGAGATATAATCCCTTTATCTGGACCGTGGTCTGCTCAACGGCCCCCTCCCATGCCTAGAAGAGGACCTCCCTAGCCCTAGGGAACGCCTAGGAAGCATCCGGAATAGTAGATGCCTGAACCACTTTAACTATAGCTCGAATCATCCCTTCAATCCCTGGCTTGTACCACTGATTCAACAATCACAACCTGACAAGAAGCCATGCTTGGATTCCACATAAATGAGTGGCAGCTGGCTCCATGGCCGGATCTCAAGTCTTTCGACTATCCAGTGCATGGCTGCGCGTGAATGTGCACACAATCTACACAACATAACTGTAGTAGATAACAGCTCTTAAATGATTTAAAGACACTGATAATTTGAAATGTAATTATAATACTTTATACATTTATTTATTTATCAAAAACTCAGGACAGGCTCTGGAACACGGGAACAGTGTCCATTGCTGCCCAACAATCGATCCAATTGTATATAGATGGTCTCCCTGACCTTTGGGACCCTGGGCCAGACAGACCCGTTCTAGGTCTGTCACTGTGGCTCTATACTCTATACTCTCACAGGGGACTTTATACCTAAGTTTTCACCCTATCCCTAAAGGCCAGTGCAGTCACAAAACACGTTGTTATTCCTTTCTGGGAGAAACCTCTGTGTCTAATTAGTTGTTGCTATAGCCTACATGTAGCAACATACATTTTTTTATTTTTGAATTTTTGAAAAATAATTTGAAGATGTTCAGAAAACTGTAGGTTAGGTTTAAAAAGGCGTTTTTAGAATTGGCCTCAGGTCAGGACCTCCTTGCAAGTTGCAACAAAACTGTTTTAAGGCCAGTCCACACCAATGCAACTGCAAGTAGTTGCATTGAGTTGTGTGAACTGGCATTGAATTTCAGCCACATGTATCCACGAACTTGGCTGTGAACCGATCCGGAGAGAGCTGGAGATCACAGAAATGTTGCGAAAATGTTATTTGAGGTCTTGTCTCGGTCCTTGAAAACAACAGATCCTGAAGAGACAGAATGAGAGACCCAACCATTAGTTGGGTCTTTTGTGGACACTTGCCACTTGGTATCTGGGCTGAGATGAAACCACAAACATTGTCAGTGTGTGACACCTTTTTCTCTTGGCGTGGCCAAGGTGTCGATATACTTAATCAGTCACCTGGTGGTATCTATTTCTCTATTATTCTCTCAGTGCCTCTTACTCTCCACTCATTATATTCATAGATCATACAATCTGTGAAACACACAGGATTCATATATTATGTGTTAATTAACCAGGAATTTCCCTGATAAAACCTGGCCAAGATAGAACACAGATATAACACAATTCAATTACAGTTAAACAGATAAACAGATAAAATGTTACAGAAAGTTACAGAGTAGACACAATACTTTATATTGTATGAGTTCAAGGGATAATTAGTTACTTTAGAAGGTCATCATTTATTTGTCAAATTACTTTACTTCTATTACTATTTTGCAAGAACACGTGACATTTAACCCTTAGATGCTATAGGCCAGGGGTTAATTTGACCATTCATCATGACCGTGAATCTCAATCACAGTAAATTTAGTTAAAATTATAACAGATTATAACATGCTACTGTATATAAAATATTGGTCAGGAAGATTTTCAGGGTTTTTTCAAAATATATTTCTAAAGAGGTCATGGGCCTCTACAAATCCCATTTTGTTCTCAGTTGTGATAATTGTCTTCCTGTGATGGAGTAAAAACAAAGATAATCAGATTCACACTACATGATTATATAATAATGCTTATGCACGGCTCCTGTGTTGATTGGCTAACAGCGTGTCAGTCGTCGGCGCGTCGTCCAATCAGCGCCTTACGCAAGCATCCAAACAGGGCCGTCGCCATGTTGTGTCCCCGGGGGCTGGGGAAGGCTACGGAGTGCGATTGTAAATGCCACCGCCGGAGTGCGTACACACGGCAGTTCAGAGGCGTCGGTAAGGGGTTCGAGGCGATCGCGATGAGCCGTCCATCCTCAGCCGGAGGTGGAGGCGGAGGAGGACTCGGGGCCGGTAAAGCGGGTGGAGGAAAGCACGGAGGAGCGTCGGGGGGCGCAGCTGCAGCCGCGGCCGCGGCGGCCGCAGTGGCAGCAGCCGCCGGGGTGGGATCCGTGGCCGGGTCGGCGGGGTCCGCTGCCCCGTCCTCTGGCGTCGTGTCTCTGCCCGGCTCGGCCAACCTTCCCACTCAGTCGTCGGAGCTCACCGCGCTGTTTGAGTGCCCGGTGTGCTTCGACTACGTGCTGCCGCCCATCCTGCAGTGCCAGGCCGGTCATCTGGTCTGCAACCAGTGTCGCCAGAAGCTCAGCTGCTGTCCGACCTGCCGAGGCCCGCTCACCCCGAGCATCAGGAACCTGGCCATGGAGAAAGTTGCCTCGACTCTTCCGTTTCCCTGCAAGGTAAAAGAGGAGCAATTGGCTTTACGTTTACTCCATGTCTCTATATAGCTACAAAAGTTGACCATGGCACGAGAAGTGCTAACTGACGGCTGTGTTTTAGTGCACTTTTCTGTTTTTTAAAGAACTTCCTCATTGAAAGCTAATGCTAATTGGGCTAACTAGCGCTGACAGGTGGGTGTGTGGATATGTGTGTGTGCGCTGTGTGGCGTGACGTCCCTTCAGGGATCAAAACAAACGCATGATCTGGGCGACAAGGTTTGTCAACGTGTCTTTTCTTTTACTTTGCTCCCACTTTAACACGTCTTTATCTTTATAGAAAAAAGGCTGTCAGTTTGTCAACACCCTGGTGTGTTTATGTTGTGTAGTAGTGTATTATTACCGGTCAGTGCCATCCATTGTGTCAAATACACATCAATTGCTGATCTAAGAGTAGTAATAATATATATTAATGAAGAATATCATCTTATCCCTGATCGTTTGGTTGCAGCAAACGAGTTTAATAATATTTACTGAATAACACAATTTTGGACACATTTCCAACGTGAAGACTGAATAGATTACTGTTATTGTACTTGGTCAACTCACTATTCTTTTTGTAGTCATTTTTACAAATCTATTTACACATTTTCAGGTTTTTCAGACATGTAAACAGCACGTGGTACTGTCAGACATTAAGGCTAAAGGTGGTGTTCAAATATGCAAACACATGAGCCTAGACTAGAGCAAATAGTAGACATGTTGCTAGAGCTCGGTTGCTAAGCAGTCAGATGTGCTTAAAGGATCATGTTCCCTGGAGGTTTATTTCATATACATATCTAGTATAAATAGTATACATTGGAGGCCAAATTGAGGCTATAGGTATGGTTGTCATGATGTCTGCTCAAGTTCAACTATGGTTCAACTATGGTGTTATTACGCTGTTTATTAACATTGTTGAATCACAGTATTATGTGTCTTATAACAAGTATGTGTCTTAGTTCTCTGGGTTTGTGTCTGTATGACACAACTCTGTTGAACTAGGAAGACCCAAGCACTGTGAGTCCTTCATGCTGATTGCTGACAAATAGTTGATTGTGCTGCCACAACACTGTACTGTATATGCACATGCAGTACAGTAATCACAACACATGGATATGCTACTGGGTGTAGCTATCTATGTTTGAGTACTTGTTTTTAGGTGTATGGCATGAGTTTTTGTGCGCACTTCATTCGATTAATCTCTTGTAAGTCTCTGGATAAGAGTGTCTGCTATTAAAATCCATTGCCTAAATTGTAATGTACTCGGTTTCAGTGTCTCGGTCTGTTTGCAAAGATTTTTTGTTTGTGCTACAGCAGTCATTCAGACCAGACAACAAAAGCCCACATCATTCTCTAGTCAACTAATAGCAAAATGTACATTACCGCTGTGTTAATTGCACTTGACCCACAGAATTTATACAACAGTCCATCTAACCTACTTGGCATTTCATGTGGACACTCCCCCCAAGCCATTACTTATTTGTAACAGAGGGGAAATGTTCGGTACCTAGGTTAGATTCAGTTCCCACAACTCAAGTATCCGTATCACTTAGTAGAGACAGTGGCCGCAGTGGCGTGATCTCCTGTAACCATGATGTGGTTGTGAAGTACTGCTCACTGCTGAAAAAGCATGCATTATCAGCAAACTATCTGTGGATACATGCAGGTGAATAAAATGAATTTCTCTTATTATTCATTTCTTAATTCTTACATCTGTACTTTATCCGGAAAGAACTTGTGTTTTATTCCTGAGTGTTGGCTGTTAGGCGACAGCACTACTGACTGCGCCCCCTCATAGGTTTTGACATATAATCATTTTGGAAATATTGTATTTTCCCCCCTGGCACAAGATTGGTATCAGTATTGCACGATCGTGAGGGAATACAAATCTGTGATTGGAATCGATCCCAAAAAGACCCTGTTCTGAGCACCCCTTATTAGTTGCTACCCTCAGCTGTGTCTACTTTTCCTTCTGTATCTGCGCTGTCTTGTAACATCTGGCAACTGAATTTCAATGAAGATCTATCCATTTCTAACCACTTTCAACCTGACGTGTCTATTTTGGCCATGCACAGTGTCGGTATGTATACATTTTGAAACATTTTCAAAAGTATAGCAGATAAAAGATCACAGCTTGCACATGATCTTGTACTGTAGAACCCTTTTCCCCTATTTTGTTGAATAGTGCTTAAGTGGCTAAATGAAATGCAGTTCAGTTTGTGTTAATTTTAGTAAAATCTTTTATTTATTTATTATTGGTTAGAACATTTTGCCTGTTTTGAGAAAATATTAGCGTGGCATGGCCAGACTAATATCACTGCGTAGATGGATATTAGTCTGGAAGATTTATTTCCAAGGGGCAGTTACTTCACAGCAAAAGAGTCTCACTTTGAATAGTAGGCTCTGATTGGTCAAACACATCTCTGGGCTAAGCAAAATGTAATTCAAACTGAGGAGTGCCAGACCCAATCTACCCAGGGCATTTATTTTTCCTGTTTTCCAGGCTAAGAGAATATGAGGGTGAAAACATCGGTGGTCTAGGTCTAGGACAAAATCCAGGTTGGCTACTTATGGGTCTAGTCATGTGTCATGATGACACTGGTGGATTTTTCAGATGCAGTGGCTAGAGCATTCCCATTAGAATACCTTTTGTGGGCACTTCAGCAGCCTGGTATCTGTCTGGGCTGAGATGAGAAACTCACAACATTCATTCATCATTAATGAATGGTCAGCTGATGTCGCACCTTTTTCTCTGGGCTTGGCCCAGGTGTTGTTGATACCGGGTGCTACACTATATCTCTCTCTACCTATTACACTCTCTGTGCCCCACTCTCGCTCTCCACACCCACTCACACACACACACACACACACACCACACAAAGAAACACCACAGGATGAATGTGTCATCATACAGAGCTGTGGAGAGGCATCCCTGCCGCTCCACATAGTTTAGTGAGTGATGCCCTCCTCTGAAGGCGGCTCGCTGACAGCCTTTTGCTCTGTAATGGGACTCTGATTGCATTTCAGGAGCATTAAAGTTGTATCCAGGCTCTGTGGTGTTGGAGCGCAGTGTAAGATGATCCCTGATCCTTGATCTGTCCTCTACTCTTAACTCTGTGCAGTGTGCACAGCTAGAGACTACACAGTCAAATGTGGTATGTGATAAATGGGAATTAGGGATGCAAAAGTATTGCAATTCTTTTCTTAGTTTATTCTGTTGATTTACCTTTTCGTCTAATCAAATAATTGAGAAGTGCTTTGTACAAATGGCAGATCTACAAGCTCACAATGCGTTGCACCGTGATGTGAGCTTGTAAATCTGCTTATTTAAATGGATTATTATTTTATTTTAAATTAAATGTATTGCACCCCTAATGTGCAAAACAAGAAAGACAAATAAAGACATAGAAAGACAGAGGTTGTTGTAATGGAAGAAGAGGGAGTGGGTTTAATGGGCCGTTCTTGACATGACTGTTAACTGTCTCACTGCCAGAAAAGAACAAACTTATGTTGTTTCCAGTGAGTGGCATTTCGTACAAGGAAGTGTAACTGCATAGGATAAAGGAAAGTATGGAGAGAAGGGGAGGGAGAGAGAACTGTTAAGACTCTTAAGAGAGGGGGAATAAAAGAAGATGGCTGGATGAGAGAGAGAGGGAGAGAGAGTTTTATCCAGATTCTGCCCTGTCACACCCTGATGAAAGCTGATCCAAGACCAGTCCAAAAACATGAAGTGATGAGAGGGACAGAGGGCTAGGAAGAATGATGGTCCAAGAGCCAGGCCAAGATAATTCACAATGCAAACATGATGATGGGGTCTCCAAAAATGAGGAGCTTCCATTGTAAACAATTCAAAACATACGCTGAGCTCAGGAAAAAACATCTTGCTAATGCAACACCATGTGGTCTCCAACCAGGGCCTCTGGCCAGTCGATTGCAATAATCAGATTATTCTTGGTATATGTTTAGGCAGTCAGACTTGAGCTCCAAGCTAAGAGTTGACTTGTTTATTTTGGCAAGAGCTCCTCCTCCAACTAATTCTCCTCCTTTTTGTATTTCCTAAATGATCTGTCACAGTGCTGTTTTGGTAAAAGTAACATCAGATTGCATGCAGCCGTTGTAAACCCACAAACCCACAGGTTTAGTCTCAGCGATAATCTCCCTCCCTTTAGCAACTGGTACAGTTTGTCAAAGTGAACTGCTGATTTTAGGTTCTTTGGCTATGGTGCAATCCTAGAGTCTTCTTTTGGGAATGACAGGTCAATCTTTGTGCATTATATCTGCTAAATATTACAGTTACAATTACAAACATATATATATATACTGTGATAATTTTCAGTGTTTGCTAAATTTCTTCCCTCTGTCTGCACTGAAACCTTTCAGAACATTAATTTGAAGAGTGGAATGCTAATATTCAGAATTTGCATTGAATTGAGTTGACACAATTTATAGTCTCTGCACAGTTTAGGAAAACCTTAGTTAGGAAGTTGCTCAAGTAAAGTGAGTCTTTGTTCTGTTGCGAATTGCAACTTAACTACACATTTAATATTGATATATTGGTGGCATAATGTCCTTTGGCAAGTTACAATGTAACCTGCTACGTTCACTTGGGTAACTATGAACCAGGTCAACTCCATGATAAACGCAGTAGGCCTGTTAATGGCTCGCTTTAGGCCAGCATTATTTCGAACAGTGCTTGCCATATACTGTGATGGCCAGAAGGGGTCATTCATCACATTTACATAATTCAATAATTTGCTTTTAACAAGAGTTGGGCTCCATGGGCACTGACTGGGGTGTTATTGGGGGGATATCCAACAAGTATGTGACATTGAGAAAAATGATGAAACATGATTTTCACAGTTGTTAGGCTGTGACACCACATTCCCTCCTCTCATTCATTAATTCTCTCTCTCTCTCTCTCTCTCTCTCTCTCTCTCTCTCTCTCTCTCTCTCGTGATAAACTCCCTCTCCCTCACTTTGATCATTAATATTGTGAAGATGTAGCCCAGACTAATGAGAAATTAAGCAACATTTCATGCTCCAGCTGAGCTTGGAGATGAACCCCACGCATGCACGTTCTGGAGTGAACACAAAAGCAACCCTTTTTCCCACCAATATATGGTATAATGACAGACCAGAGGTGGAGCTAAAAGACAGGCAGAGTCAGGAGGATATGACCTCTGTCGCTATGGTTGATTTCACAGAGGAGATGATGGCAGTGCACATGCCCTTGGTAGTTGTATGATGAAGTAGTGGTGTCTGCATGTACAGTGTGTATATGCATGCGCGCGCGCACGCACGCACACACACAGAGAGAGACTAGGGGAGAAGGCACTGTTGTTTATCGAGGAACACAATGAGCTCTTGGGGAATTGTGGGTAATTAATTTAGACTGAACGAAACCCCACTGAGTTAATTCCACTCCAGAGAGGGTTACGTTCTTTTTACTGCAGACCCTGCGCAACCTTGATAAAACTCTTTGGCTGTCTCTGAGGTTAAAATGGCGCGCACTAAACCACACAACATGAGGAAGTGCCCTCGAGCAAGGCACTGGACACCAAATATCTCTAGGCACTGCACGTGACCTGACTTCTCTAAAGAAAATGTGTTTACGGTTGGGGTGTGAGTAAGGGACATTTTGAAAATGTAAATTCTGAAACCCGAGTGTTACCGTTTTTTGGTTTGAATCCCCAATGCACTGGTTATGAAAATGATCTAAGGTGAATGAATGAAGAAATATTTATGTCTGAGGTGGCGCTATGCTATAGTGTGTTTTATTCATGTTTATAGATGAAGAAGGCCTTATAGGAAGGAATTGTTAGAACTCCCCACATGCAGTCTGTTCAACAGTGATTCTCTTTGTATCGCCATTCTCCATGCATTCCTCCATCCTGTCCTATCTAACATTTTCAAACTCGGTCAACCTGAAAATCTCCTCATCTACATTCAGATGCAGACTCTCCTCCTACCTGCAGGTGTGTGTTTGTGTCTGTGCACACTGACGTTGGCAGACTGCCAATCCCATCCCTTACCCATTCCTCGTGTGTGTGTGTGTGTGTGTGTGTGTGTGTGTGTGTGTGTGTGTGTGTGTGTGTGTGTGTGTGTGTGTGTGTGTGTGTGTGTGTGTGTGTGTGTGTGTGTGTGTGTGTGTGTGTGTGTGTGTGTGTGTGTGTGTGTGTGTGTGTGTGTGTGTGTGTGTGTGTGTTTGTGTGTGTGTGTGTGTGTGGGGGTTTGTGTGTGTGTGGGGGTTTGTGACAGGGTGGGATGTTCCTGTTATTGACATTCTTCAGTCTAGCTGTGTGTGCGTGTGCGTGCACGCGCACCCAGTAGCAGTCACAGTGGAGGCTATGTTGAACCTGTCATGATATGCAGTACAGTACAATGTAATGATTTTGCCAGCACTGCACCTCACATTCCATTTGGTAGCGTTCTGAATCAATCAGTATTGCAGGACAGGACAATACCAATGATGTATTGGATGAACAGCCAGAAACACTTGAGTTTAGACATTGGTGTTAAGTCAAGTGGTTAAACTAAGGGATATTTCATATAACATGTTTTTTTAGCTGCTTGATTCAGGTGTTGTTTGTGTCATCTATCCTTTCTCCATCCATCCTTTGTTTTGTAATGGACAGACACTAGAACTGACTAGTGTCTGTTCTGTTGAGCAGGATAAGGAAAGCAGAACGGCATCACCCTTCCTTCTCTCTCTCTCTCTCTCTGTCTGTGTGTGTGTGTGTGTGTGTGTGTGTGTCATTAATCTGAGGAGTAGGACCCCGTTGCTGCTGGTCACCCCTGAGTGCCCAGTAAATTCCCCATCCGTCAGCACTTAATTGAATTGCAGCATTTTTAAAAGGACAGCCAATCGCACCCGTCTCTCGCCTGTTTCTAGGGATGCACGGAAATGAAAAGGATTGGCCGAAACTAGGGATTTCCGTTCCGATCCGTTTCCGATCCCGATACCACCATTTCTGTGTTAGCCGTAACCAAAAATAAGGAAAAGTCAGAATACTGAACGCTTTTTTTGTGCATAAAATAGCCATGTCATTTGTGTAAGATCTTTCTCTTTTCTCTGCATAGCTTCAGAAGTGCATTTATTTTGTTATTTCGTCATAAGCTGCAGCTGCAGCACATGGACACTTTAAACTTTAAACTCAACCTGGAGTACGCTGCTCTGATTGGTTGGCAAAGTCGGTCCCAAGAAATCTTCCCATAGACCACAAAATAATGTATCGCAACATCATATCGTTGGCTGAGTCAGTCCCCCAGAAATATCCCACGGTCCATTGAAATGCAAATGCAAACATCTCATCGCTGGAAGAGAAAGTGCAAAGTTTCTGTAAATGGCTGCAAGTTCGCTGCAACATTTCCTCTCTGGGCTCTACAGTAGACTTACCCGTGTCAGTCCAGCTCTAAAAGAAACCCACTATTTCTATAGAGGCAATGTCTTTTTTTCTCCTTTTTAAGCAGCTGTTTCTATTTCACGAGCAGTCAGCCAGCCAGCCAGCAGAACTGCTGTGCTGAACTCTACCCCTCTCTCTCTCTCAGACACACACACACACACACACACACACACACACACACAGGTATTAAGCACAAACACATATATAGATATACTCACCCTTAGATCCATGTATGTGCATATAGGTAACTCATATACCTAGATACACCATACATGGGGCAGATATGCAGGTAAACATACACCCACACGGCACGCACATCGCACACACACACACACACACACACACACACACACAAGAATACACACTGCCACGTAGCTGTAGACACATGCAATTATACACACACACGCACTGAAATCATGGAGATCTATACATAATGCTTCACGCAAACTTCAGTCTGCACAGTTCAAAGACATGCAGTGCAGAGACATAAACCTGAGGACGAAAAGGTGTGTGTGTGTGTGTGTGTGTGTTCGCCCGCCCGTCCGTCCCCTGTAGGGGGGGCTTCAACAAATGCCAGCAGTGCTGAGATGATGGGTGAAGCTAAACCGAAGGAGGGAGAAAAGAGGAGCGAAGGGGGATGATGAGGGATTGTACTTGAAGGAAAGATTGAGTCCCCCCCCCATCCTCTGCTCCTCCTCCTCTTCTTCCCTCAGTAGGCACTCACTCTCTCTTTCACTCAAGCACACGTACACACACAAATCCTTATTCCCTGTCTCACGAGCAAACACACACAGCTGGTCTATCCCTGCCCCCTGTGGGGGTGGGGGGGGGTGTGTGTGTGGGTGTGTGTGTGTGTGTGTGTGTTGCGAGTGCTGCAGTGACGGCAGAGGTGGACGGTGGTTGGTTGGTGGGGGAATTTTTTTTTCAGGGAGAGCGAGCGCGAGAGAGAGAGGGAAGTGAGTGCGTTAACGCTGGGATTCACCACTCTGAGCGCGCAAGGGGGGGAACGTCGCACAGCTGAGAGAGGCAGTGTGTGTTCCCGTATCTGTCTGCCGTGCGAACAGGGTTGTCGAAATTCCTCCGTGGAACGGCTAACATGTGGATTTGATTCGGAAGGACTTTTCTAGCGGTGAATGTCATTGAGAGAGTGAATGAGGTGTGTGTGTGGTGTGTGCACATTGAGTGTTGAGACATGGCTGTGATTCAACACTGCGAGTGAACAGTGAATGTGAATGTGAATCTGTCTTTATTTTTGTGTGTTGGAATTTCTGCCTGGCATCAGGTCAGTGTTTGGTTTAGTGTTTGGTATATGAATTAGACTTGCTTGTCAATTCTGCTCGAAGTAGCCGAGATGAGGATTTGAGTTTGTGTGGCTTTTCTTGGATCTGTGGTAGTCAGGCACATTTATTTCCAAATCAGCGAGGACTAGGAATAGCTACTGTTGCCTGCTGACACACACTTTTTGTGATTTGGCAGCCGCAGCAGCAGAGATGGACAGAGACCTGGAGAGAGAGACTGGGATTGTGTGAGAGAGGAAAAAACTGAGACAGCTGTTCCATTGCATTAGTACTGCTTCTGTTCAACTGAGCCTTGTTGGAGCCTCTGGTTTTCCCTTTTGTACGTCCATACCTCTGTGTGTCTGTGTGTGTGTCTGTGTGCACAACTACATTATGAGTTAGTGACTTCATAGTGACTGCACAGTGAAGTGATTATTCTATTGTTTGTAGTGTGTGTGTGTGTGTGTGTGTGTGTGTGATTTCCAGCAGGTCCAGGCACTGCCAGTAGCCCAGCTGGCTACTGAGTGTTCAACATGCCAAGATGACATATGACAGCCAGGGCAACAGTGGGCCATTAGAATGGAAATGATGGCATATTATTATGATTGTTGTAGTAGTAGAAAGTATATAGCTAAAACTTTGTGAAAATAATGTTATTTCTTCAATTTATAGCCATCCTGTCTTATTTTCAACTGGTCAACATGGCTCATTCACAGCTGCATTCTGAATACATACAGGAAGAGCTTGATTCCTCAGACTTGGTCTTTAGGTTGCTGAAATTCCTCCGGCACGATAAATCATGTGAAACCATATTCCAAATCCACACAAAGTGTCTCTCTCTTTACCAGGTCTGACTGTTGGCATGCAAGGCAGTCACGGTGTTTACGTGAGAAAGCAGTGTGGAATCGCTGAATTCCTTCACGCACAGACGAAAAGCTCCTTATAGTTCCAGGTAGCTTTGTTTTGGTTGGTGAGAAAACAGCTGGTCTTTCATCCCTTGTTGTCATGATGCACTGTGCAGATCTGGGAGATTAAGATAAGAGGTAGCTCAGCTGTTGTGTGAAGCTAAGCCAGCTTGTTTTAATGAAAACTAAATTGCTGCTATCAGCCAACAATTGGTAGAAAATATGTCCCACTCCCAACACTTTTTACATTTGTTTTACTGTTATTTTTGGCTACACTGTCTGGTTTCCTTTGTTGGATTCTAACATAGATAGATAGAAATCCACTTGAATTAGGCAAAACATTTCCCCCCCCGTTTCTGGTCTTTTATAGGGTTAGAGTTGGCAGATCACAATGTGTCGTGCTTGTAGATCGGCTATGTTCCGACACCGGGTTTGATTTAGAAAAATCAATTACCATTTATTTTCCTGTGGCGGTGTACAGTATCGGTGTACAGTATCGCAGTATCAGTATCACATCAGTGTCGCGACTATTCAATCGAAAAAGTAATTGATTGAAATAATAGCTAAGAAAATAACCGATGATTCCTTTTTTTTTACATTTATAGATTTCAACCACTTGCATCATTGACATGCATGATGCTTCAGGGCAATTCTTTTCCTCTAACAAATGTCATTGTTTTTCAACGTTTTTAATTGTATTCGGAAGTGGCAATGGCACTTTTCCAGAACTGTTATTTGCAGAGTGCTAAACAGTAGAGCAGTCTACTGTAGAAGGAATCTTCACCATTTGTCACACTTGGTAGTGTGTTCTGCTTTAGGCTCTGCTGGTAATCTCTCTTTCCCCTATATTCTCTCTCCCTCTCCCTCTCTCTCTCTCTCTCTCTCTCTCTCTCTCTCTCTCACATATGGTTGCTGTCTTGGTCTTGCAGCTGCACTCTTGTTCTCTCTCTCTCTGTCCCTCCCTGTCGCTGTCTCCTTAGCCCCCCCCCCCCTCCCCCCTCTGTCTGTCTGTCTGTATGCTATTCGATATGCCTCAGCCTCCATGGAAGTCTGTTTTATGAATAGCTACCAGAGTAGAGCAGCTGTTGACTAGCTCTTGTTACCTGGCTCATTGTCAAGTTGATCTATCTCTTGCAGCATAGGGAGAGCTAAGAGAGACGCTACAGTGTGCTGAAATCTAGGGTATATTCTATTGGGTATATTTAGCATCCGTTACCATGTGGACTGTGGAAGGTGCAGTGTGTCAGTATGTTGGTTTTCCAAGTCTCTTTAGGGGCAGGATAAGAATATACGCTGACATATCACTGCTCCTGAGTGAACTGGCACTTTGACAAATATAAGTATATATAAGTGGTGGATGAGCAGGTTTCTTTTTCTGTGGCAGTCAGACAGGGTGTACATCAGACAGACAGAGTGTTGGGGTCTGTCTCTGAATACAGTGGGACCCTCAAAGCCGTTGAGATGGAGATTGGATCCGCTTTGTGAAGTCACAACGGCGTAAGGCCATTGATAGGTCTCTGGGGGGTTATAGTAAAGACTCAGTGGTGCATGAAATTGATTGAGGGAAGCAAGTGTGTGTGTTACTGTGTTACAGCAAGATTGTGTGTGTGTGTGTGTGTGTGTGTGTGTGTGTGTGTGTGTGTGTGTGTGTGTGTGAGCTAGTGTGTCTGTACAGCCAGTGCTTCCACCCAAGTGTTATGTTAATTATGATGTAGTGTATTGCGCTGGAAAAGCAGAATGATTTCCATGAAAAGCTATGC
Source organism: Protomyctophum bolini (assembly GCF_963924005.1). Lineage (NCBI taxonomy): Eukaryota > Metazoa > Chordata > Actinopteri > Myctophiformes > Myctophidae > Protomyctophum > Protomyctophum bolini. The sequence goes on along the minus strand of NC_137874.1, from coordinate 37,370,509 downwards.
AAAAAAATAATGAACATGACATTTGGATGGAAACAACTTTCTGTTTTATTATCATAGAGAATGTGTTCAGTAAATGCACAACAACAGTTATATGGGCGGAACAGTTATTGAACTAATCAATTTTGATTGATTGTAAAAAAATATTTGAGAATCAATAATTTACCATCAATAAAATACCTATTTTGGGGAAAAAATGTAATTCAAAACATTGCGTGTTGATGGTGAAGATGGATAATCTACAAGCTCACAACGCATCAGTGTGATGCGGTGTGACCTTGTGGCTTGACTATTTTTGCTATTTTTGCACAACATCGATCTCCTCGATTAATCGATAGAATAATCGATAAGAAGAGAATGGATAGCTGCAGCCCTAAACAGTTGTCACGTGTGTGTGTGTGTGTGTGTGTCTGTGTGTCTGTGTGTAGGAAATCTTTAACTTAGTTGGGTCAACTTGGGTGTGATGCTCTGTCCGGCCTCCTGCCTGCCCCTCCTGAGGGAGCTGGCTCAGTGGCGCTGCCTGCTGGGCTGGCATCGGCATCGCGGGGTCGGCTCGGCCACGGCCGCGGGGGCGGCGTGCGATAACGGCGGACAACAGCAGCAGCAGCAGCAGCAGCAGCAAGGGTCAGAGGTCAAAGGTGGGGACGGAGCCACACGGCCCGTCTGCCACACCAGACCACAACCTGGCAGTCAGGTGAGTTCTGAGGCAGTACCAAGGACATGTTCTATAGGATGGATAACTACTTAGACCCTCTAGATTCTAGAAGTACTGAGGCAGTACCAAGGACATGTTCTATAGGATGGATAACTACTTAGACCCTCTCTAGAAGTACTGAGGCAGTACCAAGGACATGTTCTATAGGATGGATAACTACTTAGACCCTCTAGAAGAACTGAGGCAGTACCAAGGACATGTTCTATAGGATGGATAACTACTTGGACCCTCTAGAAGTACTGAGGCAGTACCAAGGACGTTCTATAGGATGGATAACTACTGAGGCAGTACCAAAGACAAAGACAAATGAGGCACAGAATGTCACCATACAAAGACAAGCACACAAGCAGCCAGACGGTACTAGTGCGGCTTCACCACTGAACACTGCATTGTGATTTGTACTAACTAGCATAGCACTAGCATTTTCAGCTATAAAATTATTGATGAGCGTCACAGATTTCAAGGGAGGCTTTACAGGGAGTATTAGTAAGGATTTTGTCGTGTGTGTGTGTGTGTGTGTGTGTGTGTGTGTGTGTGTGTGTGTGTGGACTGTTGAAATTGTAAACCCTTTTGAGTTCCAGGAACCCACCCCATTTCATTATATCACCTTTTTACATCAATGATTAATCATTCGTTACATGCACTGCTCTCTGTAGCTGAAACAAGACCATTATTGGGGGAGGGAGCGGCGCGCACAAGTGTCCTTCTGGAAGAGAGATTTGATCCCCTCTGCTAGCCCATTTCTCTCACTCACTACTGAGCAATCTGTCTCATCTGTGCAACTTTTAGCCTGATTGGTATCGATCGCGGCGTGGAGTGAAAGGGTGGTTGTGAGGTGGTGTCTGTGTGTCTGTGTGTGTGTGTGTGTGTGCGTGGGGGGGGGGTTGCGTCTTTTCATTTCTGGTGCCATCTCTGCTCATTTTTAAGATGGATGTATGTAATGTATACCTTGTGCACTCGCCAATTAGCGGGAAATGCTGCACACCCTTGAGAAATTTATTATTTTGGCTCAGGGGACAGTCCAGTCAATATTTGAGCAGAACTTTCTGTCTTTCAAAGCCATGAATGAGAGGACTTGAACCGGTGGTTGATGTGAGTTTGTGTAACACCCTGCTAGTTTGTTAAGTGCAGACCACGGAGAGGGCTGTGCTGCTATACCAACAGCAAAGGACCATCTGGTTTACCTAGGGAGTAGAAAAAGCTCCCATTTTTCATGATTTCATTTAGTTGGGGTTTGATTGTGTGTAGTTTTCTTTTCTCCACAGATTGATTTACAACATAAAAGCATGAGAGGATTTGAAAAATGTAAACTGAGCTGAGATGGTGGTGTTCAACCAGTCGATATGGATATACGACCCTCCCCAGTCTGCGGCCCGTTATGATCTCATCATGACCTCACTCTGTTCCATTATGACCTCAATGCACCATGGGGACAAACGGGTCCGCCAGTTTACAGGAATATACGGCTAGTGTATTTATAGAGCACCTCAAACCCAAAGGTAGGGGGCTGTGTGTGTGTGTGTGTGTGTGACTGTGTGTGTGTGTTAAACAAGGCAATGGAGTGAGCTTTTAAAAGATTGAAGAGAGAAGCCTGAGGCAAAGTGATGATGGCAGTCAAGGCACTGGCAGGCAGCACACCTGTTCTGTCCCGCTTTACTACCTCATTATTGCTCTTTCTCTTTCTCCCTCCCTCCCTTGGTTGATTTTCTTATACCCCTTGCTCTAAATTCCATCTTGCTTTCTCTCTAATGTCATTTTTGAGCAGTGCTGAAGTGCTCCAATGAACAGCTATGTCAGTGTGTCCGTATGTCTGTCCGTACTCAAACAGACATACATGGAGACATACATGGAGTATGTCTCTCCGTGTATGTCTATTTGAGTACGGACAGCTGCAATACCGCTGGGTGACCTGAAGTGGCACTGCGGAGCAGCGTCTCTATGAATGTCCGTATATGTCTGTCTGTCTGCGTCTGTCAGTCAGACACTCCACCGCCCAGTTCACACGTTTGTGTGATGTTTTTAATAGAGAATGCACAGATGTTTATTTTCCCCCCACCCCGTGCTTCCCCGAAAAGCTGTCAACAGCTTAAAAAAAACCCATTTGATTGGTAAGTGTTGTGCAGATTGACACATTTACTGATGCCCTGATCGTCGACACTCTTGAGTTTCTCTCAAGAGATTTCTTTGTTGTTGGAAAAATAATAGCTCTCCTCCTCTTTGACAATTTATTTTACGGTAAAATCTGGTGTCTTGGAAGTGAAGTCTTCATACTGTATGATTGAAGAGAGAGAGAGGGAGACGGAGAGAGAGAATTGTCACTTTAAAGGTTAAGGTGTGTCTGTGTGTGAATAATTCAGTAACAGAAAACTACTTTGAATATTTAGAACTGGCCTGCCCTGGATGTTCTTCTGTAAAAGTATAGTGATGCACAGTTTTCTCTTTCTTTTTATGTTCTTTCTCTCTGAGACCATCATTTATCAATATGTGTGTTACTGCTGATCAGCATTGTGGGTTTATTGGATGGAATTCTGTTAAACTTAACAGTACAGAATCGGTCCAGTGGTTTGTGAGATTAGACACACACACACACACACACACACACACACACACACACACACACACACACACACAGCTTAGCTTGAAAGCCACCTTCCTTTTTGTCCTCATGTTTATGTCTGGCCTGCATGTGTTTGAACTGTGCAGAGTTTGGGTGCAAGCATTATGTAAATATATATCTCCATAATTTTGGTGTGTGTGTATAATTGCATGTGTCTACGACTACGTGTCAGTGTGTATTCTTGTGTGTGTGTGTGTGAGAGAGTGTGCAATCAGCTTCTGATTGACCTTAGCAGCTTGAATATTGGCTCCTCTACAGGCACATGAAGGTACACGCCCTAGGAGACATGCCATAAAAAAGGAGATGCGTCTACCATTTGTAGTGGAACTTGAATGCCATTGAATGCCGTCAAATTGAGGCATTTATTTCGACCAACGGTATAGCGTTTTTTTAAGGTCATTATTGTTGATTATTTATGGCGAGTCGGAGTGAGCCCCTCCACCACATGCAGCCAGGCAAAGCTTCACCTCCTGCCACAAGACTGCAATACAAGTTATTACAATGTTTGTCTTCTATTATATACTGTATGTTGTCAGAAAGCTCTACAAGACAGGACGTTCCCTGATGGAAGACCTAATCAGCTGCCTTCCATTGTTCATGGGCCATCGTTCTACATTAGTGAGATGATTTGCAGCGTAAATGGAATAGAAATGAAGTTGTTTAATAATTGAAAAGAGAGTGCCTAGGCTTCTCCTCGTGGTGTCCCACAGGGCTGGGGAGAGAAAGGAGCAGGCTGAGGTTGGCAGCTGGCAGAGAATAGAGGAATCATGCATCATGTTATGCTTTAGCTATTGAAAATAGCAGATCTACAAGCTCATAGCGCGCCACCGAGTGGCGCGCTACGAGCTTGTAGGTCTGCTATTTTTGAAAAATCGAAGAGCGACTGACATTTTTTAGAATCTGATCTCGGGTCAGAATGGGTTAATCAGACCTAGTGTGTGTCCCAGTGGAAACCTCGTATGAATCTGATCTCAGGTCAGAATGGGTTAATACTTTGTATGACTGTCGCCCACCGAAAATAACAGATTTTCAAAAAAAAGTAACACTGTATACAATGGATCATATTTTCTAGCAATGGGTCATTGGCTTATTCCCAACGAGTCAAGCAGTCCAATGCAGTGGCCCATCAACAGATGTAGCGATTGCACTAGGATTGGTTTAGTTTTAGTAACAGGAGTCCTCCAGAGCCCTAGCCTAGATTATAAACCATTTAGTACCGTTGGTGAATCTGGAAGCTTTTTGTTGCCGTTATGGGATTAGCTTGACAAAACCAGTTGGTTTTTAATGCTTGGTGCTCAGAGCTAAATTGATTTTTGGTTTAAATTGTGAGGGGTGGTGGGTGGGAATGTTTTCCTGTGTCTGTGTGCATTACGATGTTCATGACTTATGCATGAACAGTGTTTTCATTATGTGTTACCCCACCCGTAGGGGTGAATAGTACTGAATACTAGACTATGTTGGAGTTTCGAGTGTTTATTGAGCAATTAAACTGGAGTCGGTAGTACACGGTGGCAGTCTCTCACATTAATGTGAGAACCACGACCCCCACTGTGTTACATGTAGCAAGAGGACACGTGGCCCGTAATATGTTCCATTTGTCGACTTTGATTCATTCTAGTGTTATTTATTTGCATGCAACATTTTCATGCACCATTTGTGCAGATTTTGCCCTGAGGGCCTGTTTGATTCCGCAGCCCAGTGCAGAGAAGTGTGGCTGACATGTGTGATGCTGTTGTCCATATTGTTCCTCTGGGACTCCCAGCTGTGGATAGACGGAAGGATAGACTGTGGCTAGGCCATGCTGGAAGCAGAGCTGGAGAGGAGGGGGAGAGGGAGTATAGTGGGATGTGATTTGGACTGTAATCAAATTGACAGACATTGACAATTGTCTTCAATTGGTCGCTAACAAGGTCTGTTTTTGAAATGGTAATGCAAAAAAATAATAAACAATTGACTTTAGTTAAGTTGAGGCATCAAATACATTTGATTGAAATCTCAATTACTAAAAATGAACGTGGATTTTATGCATATTTGTATACAATTATATATTTTGCCTTTCTGTTTTCACTGGGGACTAGGGAGGAACGTTTTAGAAATCTTCCACCCTGCCACCTCTGATACATTATGGGTTAAACTCAATTTAATTAGCTAATGCTAATCATCTTGTGCCTTTCTTATCAGCCCCCCTCTTACCATGGTTTAACTTCAAGGAGCCGAGACCACCCACCCACAAACACACACACAACCATGTTCACAGGCACCCAACCCAACACTACCTCTAGTAACACAGCCAGAGAAACAACCATGTTCACAGGCCCCCAACCCAACACTACCTCTAGTAACACAGCCAGAGAAACAACCATGTTCACAGGCCCCCAACCCAACACTACCTCTAGTAACACAGCCAGAGAAACAACCATGTTCACAGGCCCCCAACCCAACACTACCTCTAGTAACACAGCCAGAGAAACAACCATGTTCACAGGCCCCCAACCCAACACTACCTCTAGTAACACAGCCAGAGAAACAACCATGTTCACAGGCCCCCAACCCAACACTACCTCTAGTAACACAGCCAGAGAAACAACCATGTTCACAGCCAGAGAAAGGGTACAGGAGATGTCTGTGACACTCATTTGCCTTCCATATTTTTGTAAAGCAAACCATTTAGTATGTTGATACATTAGTCTGTCCTGATGAAGGTCGAATAGACCGAAACGTTGAATAAAGAGCAAAGATGACCTTTTTAAGTATGCATTATTGCCCTACGCACCTGTCACTAGCCTTCTGAGGTGTGCATCGGCCTTTTGCTAAAACGTATGTTGATATAAAAATGGCCTCGGTGATCTCTATCCAAAATGTTGAACCATGGCAAGAGCTGGTCGCAGCTTAATCACATATTTCTGTCATAGGCTAGTTTCTCTCTTGGCTGGGCCATTTGATGGACAGATCAATCCTGTTGAAACCCTGTTTGAGGAGAATATGCCATCTACCTCCCGTCAGTCGCTTGACATCTTAAGCCTAACCCCTGCACAGTGCACTGCAAGAAAGCATGAGCCCAGCAAAGTCATTTTTAATCTGGTTTTCAGATTGATTTATGTCTGAAACGTAATCTTTGGTGATTTTGAAGCATGCCATATGTCTGGAAAAGGAATGTGGGCTCATAACAAGTGTATTATTTATCTATGTAGGAAAAAGTATACCAAAAAAATATATGTATATGTTTCTTTGTGCCAGCATGGAGTGAACTGTGCAGACAGTAACACCTAAATGAAACATAAGTACATAACCATATTTTATGTTACTACTGTAAGCTGCATTTACCAGCACTGACACGTTAACACATATCTACTGTGAAAAAGGTCAATTTTAGCTGCAGGGCAAGGAACGATTTTTTTTCTTTCGAGGACCTTGAGGTCTCATGTTGTCTGAGCTTTTTTATTTATCTTTTTGTGCAGTGTTGCTCTTTTCAGCAGCTCATTGTTTCTATTCAGCCACATAGCCTTCAGCGCCACTGGAGCCCCACTGGGGACATCGATTTCTCTGGGAGCAGCGTGGATTAATTCTTAATAGGGCAAATATTGAAAGCCATTGAAATATCCGGGGGGTAGTTGACCAGGTCAGAAAAACAAGGCTCACCTCTCACATAATGTCAAACTAACCCCCACACCCCATGCACGCGCCTGCACGTGTATGCGAGTGTGCACATCGCACACGCACATACTTCCATTGTCCCTACCCCCTACTCTTTTACCTCCATGAAGTTGAGATGTTACAGTAATTTAGCCTAAATTGAGAATTACCGTTTTGCAGTTACCATGGAGTAAAATGAGACTGACCCAATTCTACTATGTTGCAAAAGATAGCCGGGAAGAAGATGTAGTTTTCTGGAAAGCAACTGTTATGTTGAATGTGTTAGAAGAAGGCTGCGTTGGTGCGGTGTTGACAACCAGGCGGCTTGGTGTGAACAAGTGGAATCAACCCTCCCCCAGGCTGCCACTGTAATTAAGAATGAATTTATTATAGTCAATTTGCATGGTTAAAAATAGCTAGAAACACAAATTAACAAATGCAACTCACCCATGCATCCATCCCCCTGCCACCTGTCCATCCATCCACATGTGTGCACCATCCATCATCCACTCATCTAGCAATTCATCCATCTACCCATCCATCCACCCGGTCATCCCTCTATCAACTTCTACCTTCCTTTCTCAGATAGGTTATCCGTTATCCGCCTTGGATGCTGCATTGACTGATGACGAGCTCTGTTTTTTATCTCGGGTCAAAGCGGGTTCTATAGACGGGGTAGCCTCTTATCCCTTTTCTCCTGTGTTCATCTCGTAATTCATTTTTTGTGCTGCATCTGTCTCTCCCCAGTTTATCCAGGCCAAACATCTAAATCCGCCCCCGCAATTCACCTTTCAGAACACAATCCACTTATTGCGCTGATCATTCAATATTGCACAGGGCATGACAGCCAGCACTCCTGTGGAACAGAGAGGTCCATCCATCGAATGAGGCTTCTCTGTAAAACCCACAAAGGACAACCTCTCAAACTACAGCAAAAGGCAAAAGTGTTCCTGCACCCTGGAAAATAATCCAATATTCATATTCATCAAAGGCCAGCACTGATAATGATTAGCACAAGGTATCATATGTACACAGATGTATGCACGGATAATATTCAGTTGCTTGTCCAGTCAGCCTAGTAGTGCCTCCATAGCAATTCACATTTTTGGTTTTAAATCTTGAAATTATACATGAAACCTGATGAGGCCAATGCTGTTGAAAATAAATGCTGTTTGTTTTGGTGGTATAGCTTTGAGCAAGCAGTATTTTCACTTGTCCCTGAGCGGCTGCAGGTCGATTCTAATTGCTGATTCACAGTGGGTGTGCTAGCGGGTATGGTGTTGCTTTTAGCTAAATACCATGTCAAAAGGAGCTTAAACTCTTAGTGCACGCCATGGTCTCTCCACACGTTTATTAGGGGGCATTCTGCCAATGCATTTCAATGGGAATGGGGAGGTTTGCTGCCATTTGTGGATTTCTGGGGGGGGAAAAACAAACGCTCCAAGCCTCCAGTCCATTCCCATTGAAATTCATTGGCAGAATAAAAGTGCACTGTGAGTGACTGACCTGAAGGTATTTTATAGGGAATTTGACAAAATGCACGTGTTTGTCATAAATCTATTGTGCCTAGTTACAAGTTGGCATGGGAAAATATTAAATAATACCAAACCACTGGAGGAACTCCCAGCAAAACACACTTTTTTCTCCATATACTGTAATACCGTAGAGCCATTTTCAAATCATAATATAGAGATATTGGACATACCATACTCCCATAAGTATGAGAGCAGGTACCACAGTGAGCAAAGCATTGACGCAGACGTGCTGCATTCATCATGCGGATATGAAGCCCTAGTCTTTTATATCTCAATCTATTTTTCACTTGTTCAGTCTCTCTCATCTCTACCATTGTTCTCCGCTGCCACCGTATATATATCTCTACAGTACACGCCTCCTACTCCTCCTCCCGGTACGTGTGTGTCCATATCAGAGTGGTTGATGTGGAAAACGAATGAAGGCACTTTCCGGTATACAGAGCCCCACATACACATGGCCATGTTCAAACTGCATGGCTAATGGGGGCCTTGTGCTGTGTATGTGAATCCCATGGGTCCCTCTGCTGCTGAACAGCATAATGGCATCATCTCACGTCTTCTTCATACTTCATTAACCCATTCTGAACGGGAACCCATTTTGATGTTAGCATCATGTTATGCTTTAGCTATTGAAAAATAGCAGATCTACAAGCTCATAGCGCGCCACCGAGTGGCGCGCTACGAGCTTGTAGGTCTGCTATTTTTGAAAAATCGAAGAACGACTGACATTTTTAGAATCTGATCTCAGGTCAGAATGGGTTAATCAGACCAGTGTGTGTCCAGTGGAAACCTCGTATGAATCTGATCTCAGGTCAGAATGGGTTAACTATACGCGTCCTACGGCCCTTCTCTTCCCTGTGTGTACTGGGATCAGCAGTGGGGAGGGAGGGGGGAGGGCGGAGCCGTGGGCGGTTCTGCCACAAGGTTCCTATCTATGCTGTGCTGTATTGTTCAATTGAGCATGGAGAGAAAAACAGGTAGTGGAGTGGGGGTGGTTGGGGGGGGGGGTGGCGACAGAGACGGAGGGGGGACGAGTAGAAACGGAGAGAGAGGGAATTCCTCTGTGACCTTTTGTTGCTATTCCCCGTCTAGGATAATCAAGGAGAAAGCTTGTGCTTGGACAGGCAAGAGCCATGCAATTTATCAGCTCCTGATTGACCTTAGCAGCTTGTATAGTGGCTCCTCTACGGGCGCACGCGCACACAGTCAACCACACACACACACACACACACACACACACACACACACACACACACAACACTACCTCTAGTAACTACCTCTGTGTGTGTGTATAACACACACACTTGAAATTCCATGTCATAATTAAAATCCATGTCCAATAAAATTGGACATGCAATTTGTTTCAGTGATAACATGCTTGCCAACACAGCATATACTGACTGACACAAGGAGAACAGTACCTTACATGGAGTACAAGCTCTTGTTGTTGAGGACCACAAAATTGCATTCCGCTTTTTGTAACTTTTATGAGTGAGTGACAAATAAACCTTAATAAGGGGAGAGGTCAGGTGTCACCTTGATTTTTTTATCGTTCACAAACGTTGATTTTTATCGTTCACAAACTAACAATGTTAGTTTTAATGTTTCACCAGCAGTTACTATGTTAAAAAGGTTTTCTACTCACAGAGGAAACAATTGGTCACACAAATGTAAAAGTATTTTTGCCACACACAAACGGGATTGTTATTTTTTTCCCCGGTTTTAACCCAATTATACAATATAGTCGTGGTGATGACAATTAAATCATTCAGAGTAATGATGCTAAAATTGTTTTTTAAGTAATGGGTAACACAATGTTTTACATGGCGACATTTCAGTGCATCACATCAGCCTAGAGTTGTGATTCCTGACATTGGTTAGAGGGCATTAGTCTGCCGCCTGGTTTAACTGGTGATATTACAAACCGCATGGGGTTTTATGATTAGTATTCGCTTTTTTTATCATCTTTCCTCAGTTCCTCTCATCTGCTCCTCCTCTCCTCTCTCGTTCTATTTTCTGCTCTTCTCTCCCTACCCTTCACATGTCCTCCCAGTACTCGCCTCCGCCACCCTCCGTCTCCCTCCCTCCATGTCTTTGTTCTCTATTTGATGCCTCTATCTGCCCGCCCCCCCGGCCCCCCACATCCCCTATCTCTGGTTTCAGTTTCCTCTCTCCCTTTAAGTTAACCTTGGCTTTATTTCCCCCTTTTTTTTATTACTGTGTGCATTATTTTATTTTGCTCTCTCTTTCACTTCCATGTTCTCGTCTACCCCAGTGCATTTATACCTGCTGTGATTTTTCTGTGGTCAAAAGCCAAAAGTATGGTACATTTGGAAATGTATTTTCTGTTCATTTATCTCTAAATGTGTAGAAATCAACCCTTATGGGTATGGGTTTGTTATTACATTCAGGATTTTACTGTGACCTACGTCTTTCCTCATCTCCATTCTCCACAATCCTTCTCTCTCCCTGTCTCTCTTGCCTTCAGTTTTGTTGGAAAGATTTTCTACACAGTACTCGGTGTTCATTTATTTATTTGTAACTCAGACAGTGTACCCATGTAACAACGAAATGGGGTCTTAGCCTCTTATGGGTACATTTGTACATTCTCAGACATTGAGGTTCTCTTTCTTGGCAATAGTTATGTCTCACACTATAATTCACAGTGAGACATTCAGTCATACTACTCACAGATAACCAAGGTTACGCTCGTCGTAACCCAAAGTTCTCTTTCTTGGCATTCGTCTGTGTCGCACTCTGCTTTCCTAAGGTGAGACACTCACTCATGTTACCCAGAGCATCCAGGGTTACGTTGGTAACCCAAATAATTTACTGTGTGCCAATTCAAATTTCTCTCTCTCCCTTATCCTCTCCAGTACTCGTCAGCGGGTTGCGGGCTGTCCCTCCACCACAGTGAGAAGCCAGAGCACGAGGAGGTGTGCGAGTACCGACCCTACACCTGTCCCTGTCCCGGGGCCACCTGCAAATGGCATGGCTCCCTGGAGGCTGTTATGCCTCACCTCATGCATGCACACAAGTCCATTACCACGCTACAGGTACAGTATACTGCTCTCTGCAGTATCACATTTCACTGTGTACTGTGAGATATTCCACTGCTCCTTGAGAGGGAAAAAATGTTCTGCCCTCCCAAACAGGGTCAGTACACTGGAAAATCCTGAGTGTACAAAATGGAAATCAAATGGACCATTCTTTGGGAAGATGTTGGGGAACAGTTTTGTGAGAGAAATCCAGCAGTGGGCACTTAATGTTTAATATACAATCAAATTATTTTATTCTAAAACCAGGGACTCTGCCCGTGTTTATTTTCATCCTTGCCGAAAATCTGTCTGTGAAATGATCCAAGATTGGTTTGGTCAATCAGCAAGTTCACTTTGTGAAGAGGTTAAAACAATCACATTCACTTTGGCATTCTAAACTCAAATGCTGGGCGAGTCACGAAACTGTCGACAAACAAACACGCCTGAGTCCAATGCCAGAACAAATCTGGATACAGCTCATATTCATAGTATAATATACAAAGTCATTCAGACAGTGGTTAGCACAGTGGGAACCAGACATTGACATTTTTAATTAAAAAGTGGAAATTGGCACTTTAAAGCGGCAATGCATTTGTATGTACTGCCTGGAATTCAAACGGGGCAGCAGTGGCTCAGGAGGTAGAGTGGCCAGCAGGTTGGTGGTTTGCATGGTTTCCTCCACCATCGGTGTATGAATGTTTGTTTGTGTGAATGGGTGAAAATGCACATGCACAATCATTGTATCGTTGGATAAAGGCACTATATGCACCATTTTATTTGACCATTTATAAATGACATCTTTCTTTACTCTTTGTACGTATATATCTCTTGGTATCTGTATTGATCTGTTTCCCTCCTTTTTTTTGTTGGTTCTTATTGCCTCTTTCTCTCGCACCAGGGGGAGGACATTGTCTTCCTGGCCACAGACATCAACCTGCCAGGCGCTGTGGACTGGGTGATGATGCAGTCGTGCTTCAACCACCACTTCATGCTGGTCCTGGAGAAGCAGGAGAAGTACGAGGGCCACCAGCAGTTCTTTGCTGTGGTTCTACTCATCGGCACGCGCAAGCAGGCAGAGAACTTCGCCTACCGCCTGGAACTGAACGGCAACCGGCGGCGGCTGACGTGGGAGGCCACGCCGCGCTCCATCCACGACGGTGTGGCGGCGGCCATCATGAACAGTGACTGCCTGGTGTTCGACACGTCTATCGCCCACCTTTTCGCTGACAACGGCAACCTGGGGATCAACGTCACCATCTCCATGTGCTGAGGGGGTGTGCTGTGCAGGGAGGGAGACCATACACACACACACACACGCACACACACACACACACACACACACACAGCTGTAGTATTGATACATGCTAGTAAGGGACAAAGGAGTTGTTGTACATGCGGGGGGGGGTTCTCGTTACGTTTCCCTGAGCAGGCCACAGAGACATGAGGGAATAGACATTCCTGTGCGGTGCTGTGCTGTTCTATGACTGGCTCATTATGTTGGCAGCCTTTTCCCGTACAATGACCCGTGAAAATGCCACGAGTCATTTGAGTGGAAAGACATGACTGATTTTGAAAGAAAAAGTTTTCCCTTTTAAGCGGACGATTGCCACTTCAGTCGCATGCATAATGTTGATTGCTGTGTCATTTACAACAAGACTCAAGTGAATTCACCAAACTCCAGTCACCGCTACAGCTGTTGCAACAGTGCAGTGTGGAGTGTTACTACATACCACAAAGCGATACTGTACTTTTTGCTCCCTTTTATTTGTGCGTGTTCCATATTTTCTACCTGAGGCCTGTTCATTACTGTTCAATGATAGGATGGTAAGAATTGGTCTTTTTCAGTCGACGTCCTCGCCTTGTTGACAGAGATCATAGGAAAAAAGAGCAACAGGCCCTCTTCTTACTGCTTTGTCCAGGACCAATGCAGAGAGAGAGTGATTCCTTTGTCTGCTGCTTCATATGGTGGGCTTGGCCCGGAACCCACTCTATCTGTACCCCAGGCCTCTCCCCCATCCACACCGTACAGCCCTGGGAATCTCAAAGCAGACATAAACGCAAACCCACTCTTCCATCCAGCCATGGAGTCCTAATTCTCTGGGGCTCTGCTGCTTACCAGTTCCACAGCTGACTGGGACGGGCCACTTGAAGCCCGCCTAGCGGCTTCTTTTGTTTTGTATTTCCATGCAGAAACCATTCTACTCACAAATATAGGAAAGAAAAATCAGAGCCCCATTGCGTGTATGCCATTCAGAGCAACAAGTTAACAACTTATGTCCCATTCAGAAATAAAAGGAAAATCTCATCTACAAGCTTGTGGTGCGACACATTGTGAGATTGCAGATCTGTTATCCCCCCCCCCCCCATATTTATTCTATCTATTCCTAAAATAAGGACTATTGTCAAAATGGCAGTGCAGGAAAAAAAAGTATTTGTCGGGCGACTCGGGATGATGGTGTCCTACAGTATGTAATTGAGTAGGGTGCACAAATCGGTGCTTATAAATTAGAATTAATAGCTTTATATTTCAAATAAACCCCATAGAAAAATGCAGGTGCAATACCACACCAAAAAACTATCATGTCCAGATATGTGAAAAACAATTACAGTAGCAAAAATAAGTACCCATGACAGCAGAAAAATGCTTGTCTTCATCTTATGATTTTATAAAGTTTGAGAAATTGTAAGCAATGTCAATCACTGTCTGGACCAAAATATCATTTACAGGGTTCCAACATTTAGAAAATGAGTTTGATGTAGTTGTAGACCCACTGTCTTGTCACATATTGTGATATTTGTTATGATGAATTATTATTGTATAATATTAACTATTAGATTATTACATTATGACCCAGCCACTATCAGAAATGCTGCATAATTACTCTTACACAAATGAGCAAATTATTTAAATCCAGAGAAAATGGGGGGGAAAAGAGCAGAATAATGAAAAAGAAAATGTGTAGGGAAGGACCATAGTTAAAACGATGATTCCGTGTTTATTTAGGTTTGTCAGTTCTGCACTGCTCGGAAATCAGACATTTCAAGTTTTGTACGGTGGTTGGAAGCTTGAATAAATGTCACAAAATGCAAGGCAGATGTCATTTCATGCTTGTTGTTAGCATTTTAGACGCATCGCTGTAAATGGCTGCAACGAAAGCTGTGAGGTTAAAGGGATAGTTCAGATTTCTTTTAGCTGTATGAAATGCTTTCCATTAATATAGCGGTTGCAACTGTATTAATTGATTGCCTGAGTCCCGTGGTGGGAGTTCTGCTCTGGTTTTGGTGAAATATTAAGTAGTTTCCGGTCATTTTGTGGGGGGCACAGGGGGCCACGCAGTAAAAGTAAATTAATCCACAAAACTAACGTAATTTGTATTGTTGACCTATTTCTAATATATTAGTGCAACTTTCGTTCATTTTTTACCCCTCTATCACACGGAACTGTTTTTTGTGTGCATATCACTACGCCCAAAAAATAGGGCCTAGGGCAATCAATTAATTCAGTTGCAACCACTATATTAATGGAAAGTATTTCATACAGCTTAAATTAAAATAATCTGAACTATCCCTTTAAGATAGCATACTCGGGAGGTTGCTTGTTTGAATCTCTGGCCCAGCCCAGAACGACCAGACAAGGAAAGTCATGATGAGGGAACAAACCTCTATCCATAACGGCTATTGTCTTCAGCAAGGCGTTCAGTGTAACGGTTTTGGTAGACCTGCTCTGCTCCCATTTATGAATATATTCTTAATGTATACGGTGTACAACATCTAATAGGCCTACCTATGACAGCAGCAATGCGATGGTGCATTCCTCAGTGTCAACATGACATGAAGCATTGGTCTGGAAACGCTCACATACAAACTGCCAACTAGCAGTGTTTTCTTATGTTGTATGAAACATCCTTTGGTTTGCAAATTTAATATTTTTAGGAGATTATTTGTTTCACTCTGTAACACCTCTGTTGACCCGCAGCCTTTTTAATCTCAGTTAAAAGCTATACTCGGATTCCCTTTTGTTTACCCACCAAGGCCTTACTTTTCTACTGATGCCCCCCCCCCTTTCCTGCAAGTCTGATGGGTTCCTGTACCCTACAGTGCAAGGATTTCTTTTTTTAAGTTTTTAATGGAAACCCTACACGGGGAAGTGGAACTAAGAACTTCGTTATTCTTTTTAAAGAACTTTATACGAAAACAAAATACATATGACATATGTCATCTTAGTAGTTAGTGCTCTACAAAGGCCCCTACTGCCTGGATTGGAATAAAACCAAACTCTTGAACTGACAACAAGTCGCTCACTTGAGGCCTCACTTTCAAAGCTTATTGTGCTACCGTGGGATAAGAATGATTTGCTATTATCCCCATACTGTATGTCTCTATAAACTCTTGTAGCAAGCATTGCAACCACATGGGTGAGGATTGGAAGGAACCCATCTCTGCACTAGATACCTCTGACAGTGACCATGGACATGTCTGTAACCTCACCATTCCCTGTATGGATGCCGGTGTACCACGGGACAACTTACCCTCAGCGGGTAATTCAGACGGCTGCAATTTCTTCCCACCACATTCTGCTTGATTTATGCTCCGTCGCATGGTGGTGTGTCGCACCCCAAAAATAGTTGATCTGCGACGCATTGTGAGCTTGCAGATCTGCAATTGTCTGCGAGTGACACTGTCACTCGACAAACATAAATTGAGTTGAGAATTGAATGAGAATTCAACATTGCATCTTTGGCCTGAACGAGGCCTCGCTCACAAACCCTCCAGTGTTCCCTCTCTGTTCATTCAGCAGCACTGCAATGGTGTGCTGCTAGAGCAAGAAGCTACCGCCATCTCTGAGAAAATGATGTATAATATAAAACAAGTATAATTGTAGCCTAATTTTCATCCTGAATACAAAGAAGTGTAATCCTTATATTTAAAATGAATTATATGAAGGTTCAAAGAAAAGCCTTATTATGTAGTGCGCAGCTTGCACTAGAACTGTAATGGGGACCAAAATGGAACAAATCCGGAACTAAAACTGATAAATATCCCACCTTAAGCACTACTGCTGCATATTATTGGAGGAAACATTGCTTTCAACTAATCACCTCTACTATACTGCTCTCTGACTTTCTAAGAAATGTTGAAATATTGCAAATGATAATGTAATGATATATTTTCTAAAAGGAAAAAAAAAAAAAGAAAAAACCTCATTGGAGATTTATTCTGTTGTGATCATTTGAAATGTATTACTGTTCATGGTTACTCAGTTGTACAGAGATTTGTAGGTAATTTTGTAAATTGCTTATCTGTTGATATTCTTACTCTGCTATTCTAGTTTTGTGTGTCATCCTAGAAACGGTGACTGAACAGTCGGTTTGGCCTCTGCACGCTCTGTTGTGTAAAATGTCTCAAGGAGACAACACGTTCAGGTAGTAATTCCTACGGCTATCCAGGTGGTTGAAACGCAAGGCAGGAGATGATGAGATGTGCAATTTCTCATTTCCTTAAATTCTCATTTTAAAATCTCAAGCAACTATATCCTTCCAAATGCCACTTTTCAACAAGCTAAAGTCTGAAGATGGCTACTGATTATGTTAACAGTGTGGTTTTGCCACCTCTTGCCCCAAGTTGTCTTTAAAATATTAGCAGTTAAATTAAAAACATTGGCAGGCTTGCTGAGGTCAGTGTCTTTTCATTCAGAAACACAGATAATCAATACATTGTGTTTTTTAAACCTGTTTCACATACCCCTCCCCGTACACAAAAACCTGCTTTGTCAAAAAGAAAAATAATATAGGATATATAACTTTTTTAATAAGCACAGTCAGTTGCACAATAACCATATTTCCCCCCCTCCCATGTATTTATTTTGTAGCTTTATTCTATGTACTCGACACAATATGGTATGTAGGAAATCGATTTGTCTCCATTTGGTTTGTCAAAATTGTTTGCATTGCTCATTGAAAACACTGGGATCCTTGAGTCGCAATCTATACATCACCATGGATCCATCATTTAAATATTGTTTTTATACATAGCAGAAATACTATTTTATCCGGTCAACTTGTAACTGAAACCTGTGATGTTTGATCATGTTTCTGTAAAGATTAGAGAAATCTAACTTCAACTGCAGTAAGCCATAATGCCAAGACATGGCTTTTTCTCTCAAGTCAGATGATTAGGAGCTAGATGTAACATTACAGGATTTTCCCCCCCATATGAGCTGATGTTTTACATTTTCTGTAAAGAGCAGATGATTGTGATCGATATTATCAATGTTGATAATGGTATTGGGCAGAACCATAGGAATGTCTTTTTTTTTTATCAATGTCTTGACAAAGATTTCAGTTTGATCTTGTTTGGTGTAGTATTGAATTTTTCTTGACATGTTTGTATTGAAGGTGTGGAGGAGCATGTAAATGAAAACTGCAGTGCATAAAACAAAAGTCATCCCTTAATGTTTATACTGTGTGTGGGACATTTTGTCATTTAAAAAAAAAGCCAATCATTCCTATAAGTTAATGTTTCCATCCACAGCATTGTGCCCTTTCAGTGTTCTTGGACAAGACACCTGCTCACTCCCAGGGCTTAAACCTTAAACTAGCAGGTTAAGCCACAATTGTAACAAAAGGTAAAACACAAAGATGCTGTTCACGTACTGGTCACATGCATTTAGTGCAAGTGGTATGTACAAGAGAGACAGCGAGATTATTTCACGACGGACAATCTACCAGGTGATCAGATTGATGTCTACAACATTATTCAAATTAGCAACCTATATAATAGTAAGATGTAAGAGGTGTTTTTCACTGTCCCTTGGAAAACTGCTAAGTGATCATGTGCCCTGAGATAGAGGCAAAATGCACTAGACAAATTCTGATTATGGATGTATTTCCCCCATAGCCTATTTCCCTTCAAGACAGAATAGTTTACATCAGCTGCTGAAGACAAAACGGTGCCTGTAGTGTTATAATAGAGCAGGGATACTCAAATAGATTTACCTGTGGGCCACATTACAAAAATGGCAAGGGGCCAGGGGCCCATTTCCGCAATTTCCATTTCCGCAATTACAATTTCCGCATTTTCCGCAATTTCCATTTCCATTTCCAACTATTGGCAGCTGGGTTTCATCATTCAAATAAAATAGAATTCTGTCCGTTTAGCTATAAAATGATGTCAGGGAATAGGGATACACAGTATATGTCTTTCATTTGCATTGCATCTCTCCCCCCCCCCCCCCAAGCTTTTATTTTCGTTCGAGTAATAGTACAACTCTAATAGTATTACTTATAATAATGTAATTAAAGATAACTTCATTCAGATTTATTTATTTTTATTTCATTTTCCAGATTTTTTTTTCTTCTTTTTTTTTTAGATTTTCATTGGTGGGCCAGTCATAATGGTCCCGCGGGCCTGATGTGGCCCGCGGGCCTGAGGTTGAGTATCACTGTAATAGAGGATGACACTGTTGGCGTGTCTCAATGTGATGGAGATGAACAAAGCCGGTGACATTTAGGGCTAGATTTTGAAGGTGCGTTTTACCTATTACAGTAATATGAGCTGGGGGCGTGAGGTATGTCATATTGCAATTTTAAGCATGTTAAGAAGCGCTTTCGACACCCCGTGGAGTGCGCAAAACGGCCTTGAATTAGTCATGGGAGTGTTTAAGGCGTGTTTGAGAGTTACCCAATCAACATGTCCGTACTATTTTCTTTACCAGTCAGCTGATGTCACATACGGAATGCGCACTTTGGGGATCGTTATTATTACATTTCTTCAGGCTGGCACCATAGAAGACATGACATATATGACTTTGTCACATTTGGGTTAATTATTCCTATTGCACTGCATGCTGTCACCTTCATGCCTCAAAATAAGTTGTTTCTATTGAGAAACACCAGTAAAATTATATTTTAATTTAAATTATAATTATATTATATTTGAAATGAGTAATGAGTTGAATGCCTGGTGCGTATGCCCGTGATGCGGTATGGTCCCGTGATGGTATGGTCTTCGCTCGTAGCATTTTATTGAAGAAGACTTGAATCAAGTGTGATACAGCGTATGAAAGCAAACTTCCCAAGGATTATGCATATGTTTTTGTTTTTTTTTAAGGTTGAGAAATGAAAGAATTATGGCCGTTTCTAATCTCAACATTCCCAATAAAATGACGCAATAAAAAGACACTGTTGCCATGTCTCAGAGAAACAAGTAAATAGGTCTATAAAAATAATCCCAAAATAAGCGCATATAACAGGGGTCTGTAACCTATTTTAAATGAAGTGCCATGTTTTTATTTTCTAGATATTGAGTCTGCCATATCCAGATTAATTTTAATGACACCACATTAAAATAAAAAACATATTTTGATTGTCCACAAATATAAAGTTCTTACATCTTTTTAAATATTTTCTTGCACATTGTTATAATGATCATTATATATCCGCCTGCAGTCAGAGTTCATAGTTTTAATGAATGAATGTGATGCATTGTGAGCTGGTAGATCTGCTATTTTCAAAAGTAATC
The DNA here is from genome assembly GCF_963924005.1 of Protomyctophum bolini. Lineage (NCBI taxonomy): Eukaryota > Metazoa > Chordata > Actinopteri > Myctophiformes > Myctophidae > Protomyctophum > Protomyctophum bolini. Next base: position 37,350,454 of record NC_137874.1, on the reverse strand, counting down.
TTGGAAAAATGTAATTACATTTTTGTATTAGCCGTCCTTAGTTGGGCAAATGCATTCATCTGGGGATCCTTGACATGGGAATGTGCTGTGTGAGGATCACTGGTTTAAACAACATTAGGAGAAACCTTTAGAAACAAGAAAAGCAACCACAACTACCAATATTTACAAGCAACTTTACAGAAAAAGAAGCCGCTTATAATAAACAGACTTGGCAACACTCCAGCAGCGTCCCAGAGCCGCTCAAGTGTAAAATCAAACAGTGCTTTTTCTTCTTTTTGCGTTTATGAGGTGCCTAGACCCACGTCTAATCGTTATGCGCAGGTCAAGGGGCTTAATAGCAAATTGCGCAAAGCGAAAATAATTAACATATGGACACTCCCACAATGCTAAAATATTCAGCAACGTCGTATTCCATATGTGTGTGCGTTCAACACGGGACGATAAGGCTTTCATAATACGATTGTGCGCAGAGCGAGGCCAATTTATGTATTACCCCATGGTAAAACGCACCTTCAAAATCCAGCCCTCAGTGTTTAAATGCCAAACATCTGCACACTGACGTCTCCATTGGAATCTAAGACATGTCACTGGTAAAAATCACTCCTACTCGCTCACACTCTCCCCATCATATCCCTTTCTGTATGTATAGTATAATACTCTCCCTGCCTGTCTTCTCATTCACAGCTTTGTTCTCCCTCCTTCCCCCTTGCCTCAGCACCAGCTCTCTTGAGTAATTTATCAGACCTTTCATGCCTCAGTTATTCATGACATGAACACACACATTAGCCTCTGCTGATGGGGAAGGACATTTAATTGTTTTAAATGGCAAGAGATTGACGTGCTTCTTCATGCATGAGTCATGACCCTAATGGACTTTTGAGTTGAAAATGAGCCAATGATCACTATTAAACAGTGGACATGATGTTGGGTAACAGTGGCAAAATGTACTCCGGTCCCATTGGCAATGCTAGAAAATCACCTAGAATTGGAGTTGCAAGGTTGTTATGACAAGGAATGTTTTTCTGAATGTGGTTGACTGTTAATGTAGGTTTTACATTTATTATTTTAAACATTGGAAACAGAAATACGTCAAGGTTGCCAACCTGTTGGTGTTGAGTCCACAAACTAGTCATGGATGTAAATATATTTGGTCTTTGTTTCCATTTCGGTTGGCTCTTCATTTAAAAAATGCTATTGTTTTAGGACAACTAACAGGACAGATTCCTTCTCTCCAAACTGTTTAATTCTAATACCTCTTTAATCTTGGAGTGCAGAGCTAGCTCCTCCTACCTTGTGTTAAGTATATTACTATTTTGGTCTTGAAACTCAATTTCAATAAAATATTTATATGCAAAATTAACATTTATTATTATTTTTTTAAGTATTATCTAACAAACGTACGTACATGTACAATGTTACAAGGACCACCAAACTATCCATTTCTAAAAGTCAGGAAACAGCATTTGAATACACACTCAAATCGACTGTCAATATTTTGTTCATTTTAGGGCTTGGTATTGTTGCAACTAATCAAATAGAGTTAATTAACATTCAGTCCATAACTTGCACGAACCAGACCTGGCAGCCAAAAGGTACAGTGATGCTCTCTGCTGTGTGAACACAGTATAAATCCCCAGCCAGCTGCAGGGGAGCTAGCCTGGCTAATAAGCCAGACCTTGTGTGATATTAGTCTGGCTTATTAGCCAGGCTACAGGGGAGCAGCCTCTCTGTAGAGTAGATGCATTCTAAAAGGATTGATACAATATTGCAATGCATGGGAGAGAAATATTTCAAAAATACCACAAACATCTCCCTAAAAGAGGCCATATTCAGGTGTTGGAAATATAAGTGTCTTCACAAATTATACTCTAGCTCATACAGTATGTCTTAAAACAAGATTTTGTTAATCCCTGAGGTGACATTGAGGTTAGTATTTAAGCATAATCAGTGAGGTGTAGTCCGATGTACAATGTTACATTTAAAAATGTAATTTAAGGAAAGACATAGCATTGTGGCTTGCCTTAAAAAAGTCCAGTAAAAACCATCTCTGGGTCTAAGACGGGTGAACCAATGAGTTGACGATCATAGTGGTACCATGCTTATCTTAAGGCTTGCTTGTATTATTCTCTTCAGGTTCGCCTGTACTCTCGCTCTCGGCTTTGTTCTCCGTGTTTACCGGGACGTTCCCTCTCTCTGTCTCTCTCCCGCTCTCTGTTTCTATTGATTTCCCTTTCCCAATCTTTGCTCCTTTCCCCGTCTCTCTCTCTACTTTTCTCTCTCACTCGCTCCCTCTCTCGACTTCTCTCCCTTTCTCGATCTCGGCTCCTTTCTCCATCTCCCTTTCTGATCTTGTCACTGTACGTCTCTCTCTCCCAGTGTCTATCATATGCTGTCTCTCTCTCTTTTTCCCTCGGCTTGTCCCCATCTCTCTCCTTTCCCCCATCACCATCCCTATCTCTCTCCCTTATTTGATCACTTTCTCTCGCTCTGTCTCTGTGCTCTAAGCTCTCTCTCTCCTCCCTGCCAGCTCTTTTGCTTTCTCGTTGTTGTCCGTTGCCTCCCTCTCTCCTCTCCCCCACTCTGTCTCTTCTACTCTCATCCTCCCGGTGCCTTTCTCCCTCTCTCCATCGTTCACCATTTCCTTGGTCTCCACGGGGAGCGTGTTGCCCTCTTTCATCCTCCTTTCTGTCCATTTCACCGCGGCCTGTTCGTCTGTCCTCTGGCGCACCCCTCTGGTGGTATTTGTCATAGCCAAAGTCCTCCTTCTCTTGCTTTACTTTCACATCAGGGGGCGAAGTAGAGGATGATGAAGAGGACCTACTCGGCTGCTCCCTCGTGGCTTTCTTCTTCTCCTTCTTCTCTTTCTTCTTTTTCTTCTTCTCTTTTTTGTCTGGGGCAGAGAACCAAGAAACCATCATTATGTAGCAATCTTACAATACTGGATTCCACCATCTTAATCGAGCACCCTCTCGAAAACGAGACACTATATCCCAATGGTGTATTCCTAAATAAAGAGTTCCAAACAATCGGATTAAAGCAATAATTGAGTGTAAATCAGTGTGTAGTGTAAACTAATAATACACTCAAGTTAAAATGTCACCTTTTTTTGTCTTCTTCACAGGGATGACGTACTGATCGTCCTCCGATTCAGAGGACGCCGGCTCGACCACTTCGGCCACTTTTGGGGCGCAGCCCTGCTCCCGCAGCTGCTTGGTGATGTCATCCATGTCGTCGGAGTCTTTCGGTGGCTTGTAGTCCTTCACGTGGTCCACTCGAATTGTCCGCCCTTTTATCTTTGACAGCATATAGGACAGTCACACAACACAACAAATGACCGTATCACCTAAAACTGGAGTATGAATATTCCTTTACCACGTGAACTGTTTGCAACCACATTAAAGGAAAATCACCTTAATCCCATTCAAGTTGTCCACAGCCAGGATGGTGCTGCGCTGGTCTTCATAGCAGATGAAGCAGAAACCCTTAGATTTACCCGTCTTCTTGTCACGCACAAGGTTGATGTTGACAACCTCTCCATACCTGGGATAAATAGAAAAAATTTAATGAATGCTGTGAGAGTTAGTTTTAACACTGAGGCCGATTCTACAAACACCTTCTAAATCAGTAGTTCTCACACTTTAAAGATTATAAAAAATAGCAGATTTACAAGCTTGCAGAGCGGCACGAAGTGACTAACTAGCTCAGTTATGCGACTAGCCCTAGTGCTAGTTGCATAACTTTCATTTCCAGTCTTGAACCAGTGAGCCCTTCCAGCAATGCATACCACCTTAGAAAATTGGGGTGATTTTTAAATATTGTATCCGACTTCAACTTCATTAAATGTGGCCAGTTGAAGAAAGAGTGAACAAAAGGCTGATATGGGAGGATATACACACTACACATGAATAGGTACACAAGCATCAAGAAAACACAGACGATCAACAACAGTGGACGAGGAGAACATTTTTGAGACACTTACTGAGAAAAGACACAGATGATGTCACCCTCTGTCAGCTCATATGGAAACCCTCCTAAAAATAATAAAGAAATTAATTAATTAGAAGTGATGTGCATCATGATGCATGCATTCCCAAATACATATGCATGTACTGTATAATATAAATGGTTATGGTACCACATCAATACAGCATGGAAATGTGGACAAAATCTTATCCAATAACAAAATAAAATATTGTACGTTTAGTTTAGTTACCTACGAATATCCAGGCGCTGTCCTTGTACTCTGAATGCCAGGACACTGTCTCCTTTATCCCAAGTTTGGCCTCTCTCTCATTCAGCTCGTTGATCAATTTCACCTTGGTTAAGGGACTATAAGAACAGAAGGTGAGAAACTAGTATCAGTATCAGCTTTCTTCGTGTGTGTGTGTGTGTGTGTGTGTGTGTGTGTGTGTGTTTGCTTTTACATAAGAACTTCATAAGTAGGCATATAAGAGAGGATAGCTCCGTAATTGGAACCTCTATATCTAGATATCTCTATATCTATTGAAAACGGTGGACCTGTTATAGTTTCAGGACCCTCTTGTAAACAAGCTTGCTTTATGGTGTTGTCCACTCACAGTTAACAGTTGTTGTATTGAGTTGTGCTTGAAATGTACTGTAATTCTGCAAACTGTTAAATACTTCAATCAATCAATACACTGCTGTGCTTTAGCTCCGAGCAGCAGCGTAGAGGTTCCAAACGGAGCTAAAGAGAGGACTGATGCAGAATTATCAATAATACATTATCAAAGATCAGCCTGCCTTGCCTTTCACCTCATCCCTGTGTGGATTTAGCAATTTTCACATTAATATAGAGTGCAGAGCAGACTGAAACTTAACTGGCCAATACTACTAAATTATTGTGATAGCCTGGTTTGACTGGTGCAGGATTATTCTTGTTCTAAAACCGATATCGAATTTGAATATTTCAAGGGATGCAGCAAATGGAAAATGCACCCCATCTATGGCTGTTGTAAATGGAGTTATAACTGATGCAAGCTGTCAGTTTTCAGTAAGCAGTAGGTTAGCGGCTTTAGCAATGGCTCTTGGCTTTGGAACAAATGTAAGAACATGTGTACGCAACACAGGATAAGATCTAAAATTATACGACGACGTTATTACTACGTATTAAGTTACTTTACTTACTTCATTGTGGACAGAATGCTATGAATGCCTCTGCAAAGCTACTTCCTTCGTCTTTCCCATCTTTTCAGAAACACTTCCGGGTGAATTAATGTCCTGCGCAAATCTCGTTGGCTGTGCTGCCGTCTGGCTGCTTGGAGGTCTAACTGCAGGTTGTTTTCCGTTTGACTAAAATAAATATATACATTTCAACAAGTCTAAACACAGGAGATCATTTGTAATTAAATAACTTTCTCAAACGAATACAAAATCAAATAAAAACATTTTTTTTCATAGATAATGTGAACATACAATCGCCTTCCCGCGCCATTACTCTGGGTGGCGCTGTGGCGCTCCCATCATCTCCGATATCTTTTCAGTACCAAAGAGTCTATTTGTAAACAAAGTTTACTGAGCTAACATGCTCGTTTTGAAACGAGCGAACAGAGGTTTTTGTGCAATTCACTTGTCATGGATTTGTTTTTAAATGTCTTCTTTAATAATAATGTAGCTGTAGGTGGCTGGGTATCAGAATGTGTCACAATATGGCTCAGACGAGTAATAAACTAATAACGATGAATGAACGTTGCTAACTTCACCTTTGGGATATTACATTTCATCTGGTTCCTAAAGTGAGTCGACAAGTTACAAGGTAATTTGCTAGCATTGATCAAGACTGTCATGGATTGATTGAATTTTTTTCACACTATGCACTACTGTATGTAGAATGGTAGCCATCGTTCACATGATTATGACATTTCATGTTTCAGGGCTATAGTAGAATGGTAGCTCTGATCCATAGCTCTAATGCGTTGCATTTAGAGCTAGGATCAGTAGACTCATGGGTACATTTCAAACGAAAGCACAAGTCAGTACAAAAACTGTTACTTTGAGGACGAAACCATGACAAGCACAATACTTGTTTACATCAGGGTCCAGTGAGTTGGTCCACCATTTCGTTTGACAACTCTGCATGCTGACAAACATGCTTTTAAATCAGACGTGACCCTCTTCATTAATTCAGAATCTCATCAGCCAGTTATTCTGCACTGTGCTCTTCATTAATTTAGAATATTACCGCCAGTTAATTATTCAGCACTGTGTATCTCTTAGGTAAGTAAGAGTTGTGTCTCCTAGCTCAGGCTGATTTTGAGAACAGCATTGCGCTCAGCAGCCTCAGCTAAAGTAAGTTCTAATATACCTTTCCTTTCCACCCACCCCCTCTCACTCAGGAGGATGATCTCACAGGTGTTCATCTTGTCTTCCAAGGGGGACCACCTCATCTACAAAGACTGTATCCTTGCTGCACCTTAACTTCTACCTCTTTTAACTTTGTTGGTGAATTTGACATTACACGTAGCAAATGTGATTGAGGATGAGGATTTTCTTAACAATGTTGTCCATCCATTTCCCCTTTCATGTATACAAGGAACTTTGTATTGTTGAATAGAGGAAAGAAGCGCTGCCGTGGTCCTTAGTAGCTGTGAACTGAAAACAGGTGCTTGTTGGCGAGGGTTCAAACATGAAAAGATAAAAAAAGGGGTCCAAGGCACTCTGTTCCGGTCAAGTGGAGAAAGAAAAAGCCTTCATTTGTATGGCATGGCAAAGACCATTAGAATGGACCCACACGTTTCGGCTACAAGCCTTCGTCAGGGTCCCATATTGTATTGTGTGTTACATGACCTGGTGCTGTAACAAGTAACAAGATGATGTGATACTAACCAGTGTTGGACAACTTGTACTGTCTGTACAAGTGTCTGCCAAATGGAATGTATAGTACCAAGGAGAGAATGCAGGACCTACATTTTGACAGCGGACTATGCATTAATATAACATCATTATATAATCATCTGTGTTCATTTATCCATGATTTGTAACTCTGAGTGGAGTGTAAATGTAAGCACAATGATTGACCATCCTTCAATGATTGACCATCAAACAGTGGGTAAGGAAATATAAAAAAATTAAGTCTGCACACTGTAACTTTGTAAAGCTCCCAGTCAAGGCTTTATTATAGATTAACGTTTCGAGTTTCGACACTGCCTCACTGCGTATTCGTCAGAAGTTACTGTGTGCAGACTTCTATTTTTTTTATATCATATTTTGAAATGCACCTTAGCTCACCATATGCACTAGCCAGTGGATCTTTTGGTTTTGTAATGGTAATGGTTGTTATGACTACTATTATATCACAATAATCAATATAGCAATCCCTGCATGGGGGAGGTTTTGTAGCAACTGTCCTTAATCTGAACCACCAGTCCGTGGAGAAGCTGGAAATGATGCTGTTAATATTTTCTATGAGAAGGTCACTGCCTTGAGTGGTGACCAACCTCCAGTAGTAATGGTAAATAAAGTGTGTGTGTGTGTGTGTGTGTGTGTGTGTGTGTGTGTGTGTGTGTGTGTGTGTGTGTGTGTGTGTGTGTGTGTGTGTGTGTGTGTGTGTGTGTGTGTGTGTGTGTGTGTGTGTGTGTGTGTGTGTGTGTGTGTGTGTGTGTGTGTGTGTGTGCGTGCGTGCGTCTGTAGCTTTCTCTTGATGTGTGTTTGTCTTTCTTGACTGACACTCTACTGTCTGTTTTGTCTGTGTCACTGTCCTTGTGCTGTATGCGATTTTCCGGTCTTGTTGTAGCTGCGTGCACGCATCATTCCTTGATTTATTTTAAAATCTGAGTGTGTAGTGTCAAGATACCACCTATAGGGTTATTATGATTACATACTGAAACAAAAAAAACATAAAAAATATCATATCAATATAATATGTAAAGTTTAGTACTTTTCTTGAATTGCTAATCTCTGTTCTGGTCTATTCAACAGAATCACAAGAATTTACACTTTGTCCACATAAGACAGGGAGGCCTCTACTGGGTTGCCACCACCACAGTTGAATCCTCCCCGTTCACCATCATTGAGTTTCTGAACAGGTGTGATGCAATACTTCATCAAAGTGCTACATGTTATCCCCTATTCTATTGTACCTGCCCCAAATAAAATGATGGTCTAAATAGAACAGCTTGAGCAATGAGCATCGCAACAAAGTAAAACCAGTGTCAAGCAGAAACACCTGAAATTACTGTAAATGTGCAAAGGAAGTGTAGTCTGTAAGGTTGACTGTTGCATCATGTGTGTCATCGTTTTCCTCCAGACTAACTGCCCTGATAAAAGACTATTGTGGCTGCCTATCGGAGAAGTCAGTGCGGATGAACTTTGCCCTCATCTATGAACTGTTGGATGAGGTTGTGGTGAGTAGTCCCTAACCTTGCAAACACTTTTTTATATTAATGAGCGATTTTAGGCAAGCCATCCAATTGGTCAAAACGACATTCCAGCTATACACTGGCCAGATGTGCTGGTTTGCTGAGTTATACTTACATACTTTCCTTAGTTGTGTGTGGATGTTATGCACTGAAAAGGGCCGATCTACAAGCTCACAACGTGGCTCTCTGCAATGCGTTGTGAGCTTGTGGATCGGCTATATTTGATGCATGACACCGGTGCACAAAGTATGAATCATAACTTCATCCTAATCATATTTTATATCTGTGTATAAACTGCATTGAAGAAGATTTGCTACTTTGGGCACATCTAATATTGGTATAGATTAGAACTGTGCTTGTCAGTGTCGGGGGGTGTAGCGTTAGTCCGACGTCCCAATAATCCAACATTACTAACCCTAACCTAACCATAACCGCGGGTGAGTTTTCACCGGCCACGTATGTTGGACTATTGGTACGTTGGACTAATGAATATCATAAGGTATTCTTATGTTTAGATTTCCACACAACTTTCTAACAGATAATCATTACTTGGCATTTCTCTATATAGCTCTATATTTGTCTGTTTATTTCTCTGTCTCCCACTCTGTATTTTCCTGTCTCTCCCCCGTTCTGTATATTATATTGATTGCTATCTCTCTCAATCAGGACTACGGCTATATTCAGACCACTTCCACTGACATCCTGAAGAATTTCATCCAAACTGAGGCCGTCTCCTCAAAACCCTTCAGTCTATTTGATCTCAGTAATGTTGGATTGGTAAGCTCTTAATGACAACAATGAAACACAATAGGGAAACTAACCAATTTGTAGATGTTTTGGTAGAACTGGTTTTGTTTTCCTTGTTCAGTTTGGAGCAGAAACCCAGCAGAGTAAAGTGGCTCCCAGTGCTGCGGCCACTAGGCCAATCATGTCCAGTCGAGGAGAGCAGGTAGGCCTCCTTAAAAGGGATGATGATGGAAAGATCTCTGTAATTCTTCTTCTTTTGGCTAATTCGTATCAGCGGATCATCTTATTTCCATCTGCTTCTGTTCTCTGCGTCTTCCTCTGTCCTTCTAGCCACGTGCATGTCCTCTCACCGCATCCATAAACCTCCTCTTTGGCCATTCTCTTCTCTCCTTGCCTGGCAGCTCCATCTTCAGCATCCTTCTCTCAATGTACCTCTCATCCCTCCTCTGCACATGTCCAAACCATCTCAACCTCTCTTGTTTTATTCCCAAACCTTCTAACCTGGGCTAATCATCTAATGTAATGATTTCTGATCTTGTCACTCCTAATGAGAATCGTACCATCCTACAGTACTTCCGCCTCCTGTCTTTTCGTCAGTGCCACCGTTTCCAAGCCGTACAGCATGGGTAGTCTCACTACCGTCTTATACAGTACATCTTCCCTCTCACTCTTGCTGGTACTCTTCCTTTCACAAGTCACTCCTGACACTTTCTTCCATCCATTTCAGTTCTCTCAAGATCTCTGTAATTCTGTTACAGAGAAGGATTTGCTTTTGAAAATGCAATAGCATTTAAAGTATTAAAATAAATGTACACAAAACACACAAAAAAGCAAATACAAAAAGATGCAAATAGATTTGCTAATTGTTGACTTGCCTGCATTGGCTACAGTTGTTCAAATTCACCTTTTAACCCATTCTGAACGGGAACCCAATTTGGTGTCAGCATCATGTTATGCTTTAGCTATTGAAAAATAGCAGATCTACAAGCTCATAGCGCGCCACCGAGTGGCGCGCTACGAGCTTGTAGGTCTGCTATTTTTGAAAAATCGAAGAACGACTGACATTTTTTTAGAATCTGATCTCAGGTCAGAATGGGTTCATCAGACCAGTGTGTGTCCTAGTGGAAACCTCGTATGAATCTGATCTCAGGTCAGAATGGGTTAATAATGTCATGGTATCTGTGCTACATAGTATAATACCTGTACCATACTATTGTGCCAAACTATCTTTCTGGCACTTGGAGTTCATTATAGTAGTCCAGTATTTGGTACAAGTGACGCCCAAGCCTTTTCTTACTCTAGCAATCTAATCCGTCTTTTCACCCTGCTTTGTTTTCAGGGAGGGAAGAGCGAGATATTTGTTGATGTGATTGAGAGGATGTCTGTTGTCATCGGCTCCAATGTGAGTATAGTGCCCCCTTACAATAACAGTCTGACCAGGGCACATGATTAGAGTCATGAAGCCTTGCTAGTGGCCTGTAGTTCAAGTGCTGAGCAAGTGTCCTGGAAATCTGGCCATTTTATATGGAGATATCTTGTGTGCAACTGTGCATTAAGTGTGGTGCAAGAAGAAAGACCATAGGCTCACCAAAATCGGTACGGTTCATCCTCCAGGGATGCACCAGCCTGTCATTACTTTCAGCCTGTACTTGGCTAATGAAGTGTTCTCATTTTGTAGGGTGTTCTAATGAAGTCTGACATTGAGGGTGAGATCAGAGTCAAGTGTTACATGCCAAGCTGCTCTGGTAAGTCTGTGATTCTTCGAATAGATAGACCAAATGTAAAGGCCTAGCTTGTGCTGATGGTTCCCTCCCTGTTTGCGAGGACTGTCCTTTGCGTACATACAGTAATTTGCCCTAATTTCCGTGTTCATCGCAGCATGTAGCCATAACACTCACCTTAAATTCAACCCATACTAAATCATACTGTGAACTCGAACTGACTAATCATAACATTGCAAGGTCTGAACAAAATGTCTTCATACTGGTAAAAAAAGTCCTTAGATCTGTGCAAACGGACACAGTGTACTTCATTTCTCTCACATGTTGCCTTGTGTTGACAGAGATGCGTATTGGTTTGAATGAGGAGTTCAGCATAGGCAAGTCTCAGCTCAGAGGTGAGTAGAAACATATAAAACTCTCACACAAAGAAACTCACTGTCACACACATCATGCTTTCTGCATCATATAAAGTGGAACTAGAACCAGCTGATGTTACTGGAAATGGAAAAACAAGACGGAACAGAAGGATTTCTGTTCTTTTATGTCTAGGTATCAGCAATTGTAGCAGTAATAGTAGTAGTAATAATAATAATATACAGCAGCACCAGAAATGTTTACAAAAAAAGAATAATACTATAATCTCATAGCAGAATGTAGTCTGAAAAAGGAGAACAAATTATTTATAATTATTTTCAACAAAGGACTTTTATTAACTGTGCTTTAATAACTACCATTCATTAATTTTGGTTCAGCTGTGTGCTATAAGTTGTTTTGTATGAGACTGTCATGACTTTCAAATCACAGGTACATCATTACTTTAAAACCTTTTATAATCTCTTTTCTACTCTCTCCCATGTCTTCTCTTTTCTTTCCTTGCCTTTCTCTCCTTACTATTCTCTTCTTTCTCCTCCACCTCCATTTTCTTCAGGCTATGGAGCAGCAGTGCGTGTGGATGAGTGTAGTTTCCACCAGGCTGTCAAACTGGACGAGTTTGACACATACAGGATCCTCAAAATCTGTCCCAGCCAAGGAGAGGTGGTTGCCAAGTTCATCATTCTCTCTCACATTCTTCAGAATGACTGTCTGTCTGTCCGTAATTACACCTTGCTATACCTCTCTCCATAATTATTGATAATAACATTTGTTTGTATATAAGTGTGTATTTACACGGTTGGCCACTCATTCTGTTTCTCTGACTCACTCAGTCTCTTTGTGCACGTGCCCTTCCTGTTTCTGTCTACCTCTCTCCGTCATGGCTCTCTACACAGCAAACTGTGATGCAGTACCAGCTGTGTGATGACATGCCCACAGCTCCTCCCTTCCGCCTCTTCCCCACTATTGAGAGGGACAACGGTGGCAGGTACAGGTTTTTTAACATGGAGGACATACTCATAGTCACACAACAAGCAATGACCGCACCAACATCCTTTGTTCTATGACTCTCCGCTCCTGAAAGATGACTGATTAAATATATAATTTGTAATATGACTCCTACCTTTTTTTTCCTCTCCTACCTTCTTTGGGGGCAGCCTATTTGTCATTTCCACCAGGTTTTGTGAAAATCTGCCCATCCATTCTCTAGTTATTTTGTTCAACGATGGGGATGTGGATGTGGATGCAATTGGTTTTTGTTTTTCAACTTTCCATAGATTGCTGATGTATCTGAAGCTGCGATGTGACCTCCCACCAAAGAGGTCAGTATTGCACACCGATGCATTACTTAGCCTTCATGTTTTCTAATTAATTTAATGCTGTGGCAAAAAACTAAAATAGACCAAAGAAGCTAGCACTCTTCAGCTGTGGCTGATTTTATTTTGCCTGTTCAATTTGTTTTGCACTGAAGAGCACCTTGTTTGGGATCTGCCAGAAAGACCCGCTTCTAATCTTAATTTGTATAGCACATTAGTGTTACATTACTTACATGGTACCGAACATGGGAAAAGTAAGAGAGGCACAGATACAAAATATTAAAACTAACTTACTAACTAGTAAAGAAATATATATATTACACAAGAAGAACATCACAATAATAATAATAAAATGTGATAACTTACTGAAAAATATGAAAACTAATTTGTGTTACAGCTCTGCAATCAATGTCTCTGTGACCATCCCAGTTCCCAAAGGGTCATTGAGGTGAGAAAGACGTCACGTCCCCCTCCCACCCCTTCCTTCATCTTGGGTCCTACGCAACTCTAAAGGCACTTCTGCCTACTCACATTATGAGACACACAAATGCCTTCTTACCACTTCCCCAACACAAACACATTTCTTTAGCAACAATAGGAGAACGTGAGACCACTACATGTGAGGAAACAAAACATGCAAAGGTTACAGGAATTGTGCCACTCTAAGATCCTGTTTAATGAAGCTCAATTATTTGTCTTCTGTTCCTCTGGCTAACATTTCCCCAAAACAGATTTTTGTTTTTTGAAAATAGCAGATCTACAAGCTCACAATGGGTTGCAGTGCAACATGTTGTGAGCTTGTAGATTGTCTATTTTCACTATATTTGAAACTATTGAAACCTTTTCTTGCCTTCCCTGGTCTGAGCCTCAAGATGCACACTGAATATATGCTTGGTATAGCATATCTTGGGGCACAAATGTGACATCACAATTTGATTTAAGGTAGTTATTACTCATTACTGGGGAAATAATCTACTGTGTGAAATACCCCATTATGCAGCTGATTGCAAAATGATTACCGGTATTTAAAACAAAGAGCTGGTCTCTAGAAGAAATAATCCTATAAGAAATCCTATTGGATTTTCTAATAGGACAATAATCCTAAAAGAAAATAATCCAATAGGATTGGTTCCAAATTCTATTAAAATCCTATAGGATTTACTAGGGCTTTATACTGGCCTTGACTCTACTGCTCAGGGCACTCATCTAATGTGATTTAACTGATATTACTGATGAATTGAGTACAATGGACCACAATAAAACACTGCCACTGCCGTCAAAAATGTTTTGTACCAGAGCTACAAGTCCTCAGTGTGGCACTAGCCTAGACATAGACCTGAGCTTGTAGATCTGGTGGGTGTGTCAGTAGTTAGCTGCTAGTAATTGCGATGCTGTCCACTGTTTGTATATAACACGCCTATTGCCTATATTGTATCAGACCAGATGAAAACCCACTAGGGTCTAAATGTGCCTTCTTTAATAACATTTATGGGAGCTGATATACGGTGTGCAGACTTTCCTTCCTATCCTTTCAGCAAACCTTTGATTGTACCTGTACTATTAATAAACGTGTTAATAAAGTATTCAACAAAACAAACGCTGAACACTTACCTTTTATAATTGAGGTGTGTTTAGATAAATATTCCTATACCGGTATGCATTATTAATTTATGTGTTGGTTCCCTAATGCCTACACACAGTAATCCTGTCAGTACTGTCAGTGGTCTCTCTAGAAAAGTGGTTATTGTTTTATGTCAGTGGTAAAGCGGAAGGCTAGCCTCTAAAAAAATAATAGCATCATAAAATAGAATGGGGAAGCTTGAGAGTTTTGACCCCATGTGACACTGACTGTATATTAATAGACCTTTGAGTTAAATGAACACATGTACGACTCTTCACCCTCTGTTGTACAGCCTCTCTCAGGAGCTGAGCAGTCCAGACCAGAGTGCTGAGCTGAGGCCTCAGAGCAAGGCCATCCACTGGGAGATTGCTCGTTTCCCTGGAGGAGCACAGCTCTCTGCTCTTTTTAAGGTGACTGGCCACTCTGAGACACTTACCACTTCCTTAAAAACCACACATATTGTGACGTTTTTTCAATAAGTAATGATTTCTGTTCCCACAGCTGTCTTTTAGCAGACCACAGTTTAGACATTGAAATTCCTATTTGAGACGAACCTATAGTTTTAGAACACTACTTTAAATTACTACAATAATTAATTGATGTGTTGGTTAATATTGAACATTAAACATTCTGTTAAAGGTCCAACCAACTGTCAAATATTCCATGAAGCAGACCACAGATAACATCAACTTTCAAAAGAGGATCCACAACTGTGATAATTAATTAATATGCTCCTCACTCCTCTCTCTCTCACTCTCCCCCTCTCCTTCACTTCCTCCTGCTCTGCTTTCATGTGGACACTTGACTTGATGTGTTGAAATGCTTGCAGAATGTATCAAACAATCCACAGATGACATCAACCACAGAGGAACAAGAGCCGTGATGACATATTGATAATTTGTATACGATAATTAATTGCTATGCAAATCACTCTTCTCTCAGTTGTATCTCTCTCCCTTCCTTCCTCTGCTTTCTTTCAGCTGGAAGTCCCTGGTCTCAGCTCCGCTTCTATGCTGGAAGTGGGTCCAGTCAGTCTGAGCTTTGAGCTGCCGAAGTACACATGCACAGGACTACAAATCCGATTCCTCCGCCTGTCGCCCATACAGCCGAGCCCCTCACAACGATGGGTCCGTTATGTGACCCACTCTGATTCTTACACCATCCGCATATGACCCACCACAACCTTAACCCATTTTGACCTGAGATCAGATTCGTCGTTCTTCGATTTTTCAAAAATAGCAGACCTACAAGCTCATAGCGCGCCACCGAGTGGCGCGCTATGAGCTTGTAGATCTGCTATTTTTCAATAGCTAAAGCATAACGTAATGCTAACACCAAAAGGGGTTCCCGCCCAAAATGGGTTAAACAGGATATCTAGAAACATCCCCACTCACACCACCCTTTATTTGTAATACTAATAACCCAGTTCACAGACCACACCAATGATTCGCTATGCAACAAAACCATTACAATTCGTTGCAGAGAGAAATTGCAGTGGATTGCAACTTGCAAGTTGAAAGTGTTGGCAAGTTGCAACTCGTTGCATCACGAATCGTGAGGACATGTCTTTCTACAAGGTAGGAAATAAACTGAAGGTGTGTTTCGATTACTTTGGATGAAACCATCCAACTTCAAAAAGTAATTGTATCTGGGACAAAGAAAACGTTTCTTATTTAAACGCAATGTTCATGAAACCCTTCCAGTATATTGATGGCTATACATACAGCCAAAATTGCCACAACTAGTTTTTTTTTTTTTTATCCAAAAGAACATTTGCATGTGTCCTGACCTACAGACCTCCCCTGCCTTGCAACACCACCGTTTCAGCCCTCTGAGGACTACCAGTATCATTGCAACCCCCTGTTTCTTCATATGTCTTTTTTGTATGCTATAAATCTTCCCATTTTTCAATAAATTATTTTATGTTTAACACGTGTATGCCGTACAACTCCACAACATTGTTGCGAGACACAATGTGAAGTCTAAACAAAGAATGAAATGTAGCCTACTGAACTTATTTTTGGTGACATTGTTAACAGATATTTATAGAAATCTGCCATTGTTTCATATGACTGGAACAGTTGGATTAGGCCTACTTGGTGGTAGACTACTCTTTGATGAATTGAACAAGGTCTTGTAAAGGTCTTGAACCGAGTCTTGTAAACAAGTCTAATGCTTAATTGGGTCGTCCACTCACAGTTAACAGTCTTTGTATATTGTATTGACTTTGTGCTTGAAATGTACTGTAATTCTGCAAACTGTTAATAAATATTTCAATCAATCAATCAAACTGTCCACAGCAACCCATAGGCTATAATGATTAGCTTGAACACACAGAGCTATTGAATTTGGATTACAATTCATAAATTGATGTCAAGCTGTGACTTTAGCTTTTTCTGTAGGCCTATTTCTTTATTTTATCTTAACAATATTGGCATATTTATTGTGAGCACCCTTAAGGGTTCAGTTGACGAAAGTATATAAATGTGAGGAGGACTACGTTTACAATGACGGTGATTGCCATAGACTTTAGAGTAGACTGTAATAAGGCGATATGACAGATCGTGACAGACTGCATCACTGCAGGTGCAGGTAGTGATACTGTGACACTGAATGCAAAGTACCAAACGTGATTCTGTCAGGTGTTGTTGTTTATGTCAAAATAAATGACCCCAAAGAAAGAATATTTGTTTTAGACATTTGCGTTTTTTGATCACCGATCATAGTCCAGCGCTCGCCAACTTGCAAGTGCGCAGCTCTTGCGCAACGCAAAACACACTACTGTGATGTGATGTGTGCACCAATGTGTACAAGAACAGAACAGAGTTCCTGTCTTTGCGGAAGCGAAAGAGGACGAGGCGGTACCACATAAAATTAGCATACTAGCTAGTTTGTGTGTGTGTATGTGTGAACTGTGCAGGAAGATCGCTGCCTGGTTGGGGGAAAAAACAGTTTCTTAAACACGAGTTCCAGTTGATATCTAGGCTCATTTGTTGGGATTCTTCCAGCACACGCCTGCCGAGGAGATGGGGGACAAGGCGGGCACCAGGTAGGACGGATCTCCCCTCATTTAGTCCCGGGATTCTATCCTCACGCACTTGGCTAATAATGTTAGCCGAGCTGCTGCTGACTGGAGTGGGGTGATAAGATTGTACGTTTTGCGCCCCATCGCAGCGGGAGAAAGCCAACACTGTGAAATGATTATGAATGTGTTATTATATCGCAGGGAAAACACAGCTTGTTTTGCTTGTTTGTGCCTCACGGCCATACTACTATGAATACCCTGCTTTACAGGCAGCAGCTTTTAGCACAGCTGGGTGGGGTTAGCTTGCTCCTGGTGATGTATGTAGCTGCCCTGTGGCTAACGTTAGTTAGCTTTATGGATGTTGTGTGATTGTATCTTGATTGATTTGGTGTAAACGTGTCTAATCTAAAGTGGCTGCGCCTCGTTTTGATTTGGTGAATGACCCGAGGTATACATTTTCATACTTGATGACGAGGATGCCCCCCCCTCTCCATTTCTGTTTTATAGTGGCACAATCTTATGTAAGGTTAACGCGTTGTTGACAATGTTTTGTGCTGATATGTGATTTTATTTTCCCAGTATTTTACGTTTTTCGTTGACAACGCAGCAATGCAGGGCTCCTTTGACATTTTATAAACGAATGACTGACGAGAACTCCACTGCTCCCCATCGGGCTGTTTGCCGTTATCCTGATGATGATGATGATGATGGGTCATTTAATAGAGCACGACTTGACGCTTCCTTAGATAATCGACTGATAGATTCATTTAGAACAGACCTTTATGCTGGTCGATGTGACACAGCAGGGAAAACAAATGTGCAGCATAGTCAAATAACGCGAGGAACATGCAAATGCATAATTGTTCATTCCTTCGGGTGTCTCCTTTACATCACCGTGACGTTGTTATGACGCCCTCTTTAAAGCATCATCTCCACCACAGGGGATCATTTGGATGAGATGCATCATGCAAAATGTAAACAAATATGAAGACCTTTGCACTGCTTTACTTGCTAACCCGTGCCTTTACACACGTGACTTGTTGTTTTACATGGAATATAGTTCAAGCCTAGGGCTGGAAATGTAAAACTTGTACCCCAACACAACACACCCCCCCACCCCTCCCGTTTTTTCCCTACGCAAACGACTCTGTCAAACACATATGCCAGAATCTCTTTAAGTGCCATCAAGGGATGTGTTTATGACCTTGGTGCAGAGACACAAACCTTATTTATAGGCCTACTTTGTCATAAATTAGGCTTACCCTTAAAAGGGACAGTGCACAATACACTACAGATATTGAATTGGATTGGTGGATATCGCCAGAGGTTCTTGACTTCAGATAGACAATATGCACTTGTATGTTGTTGTAAGCTGCATTTCGTTATTGTCTCCACCAGGCCGAAGGCATGGGGAGAGAGTATGTTTTGCAAATGATGAACTTCTGCAATGTTTCCACAACGGCCAGTTATAGCGCCACCATGAGTCCAATTTTCACCCGCGGGCCACTTTTTCTAGTTCACTGTTTGTTGCACCTAGTACTTTACCCCTTTTGCATTGGACTCATGAATTCAGTCACACAAAATGATGAATGCACAGGGATTTGTTTTGGTGATGGTGTGAAGACATTCTGACACATTTACAGAACAAGCAAAATAGAGGTGCAGTAGTTTATTCTTTGCTACTGGAGTTGCAGTATCTGTACTGGCTTTCTGTCATTAGGTTGTTACACATAAAGGGCATAGCAGTGGGCATGGTTTTCTGGCACCACTGAATTTTTTTCCCATAGAGATTTACAAAAATATTTGTCAATTGTTTTAAGCCTAGAATCTTGAATATGTGTGCATGTATGCAGAGCATTGCAGACCAAGGAAAACTTCCCTCAAAAGAGGAAGGGGCCGCACACTCCAGAGACGCTCGGACAAGATTACATTTGTTTCATGCTGTTTTATTGCACGACGCGTTTCACCCTGGAGTGCGGTCCCTTCCTCGTTTTCCTTGATCTGCATTTCATACCTTGCCTACCAGCACCTCCACTTGGATGTGCACGAAAAGCTACCTGTTTAGCACATAACTGGCGCATGCTTGCTGCGCTGCAGATCAAAAGCATGCAAGGCTGCTTTTGCATACTGAGACAGGAATTTACTTCCTGAGAATCCTGACATTCTCCTGACATTCATTCCACATTAATTTCGCTGCATACAGCAAAACTAAGTGGCTCAGTCTTATTTTGAAGAGGAAGTCGGAGCAAAGGAAGTCTGTTTCGGTTGTATCCAAGCTGCCATGACAGTAGTTGAAACTTGAAAATGAAAGGGAAAGTTGTTATGTATGATTCTTAGGGTTCAGAGCACTACTTGTAGTCGCTAACCCACTATATTTACAATATGAAAATCATGCATCTGTCAATATGTATATAGTTACAGAAGACCGTCTACCGTTACATCTTGTACTGACCCTGTTGCACTATATGAAAGAAGGCACCAATGTCCTTGGACCATATCTGCTGACACTTAAACAATGTACACACTTTGTAATTACGTTAAACATGGAACCTCTGTAGCTTAGGTGTGTAATTCATTGTATCTGTGTTGTGGCGCCTCAGTAGGCTATGGCTGCATGGTTGTGCAATCTTATGCTGGCTAAAGTAACGTTGTGGTAGAGTAGAGACGTCCATCACCCAGCCCCTTTGCAGCTGCTCGTACCCGACACAGACAGACAGACAGACATACATTTAGACATACACACGGCCAGTCATTGGAGCGGTTAGGCACCGCTCAAAATGCTGTCTCCATAAGATGTGTGAATGAATTACTCACTGATTGATGAAGCATTTAATGACAAATATGCATACAAGAACATAAATTGCATATCTGTCAAAAGGATAAAACCCCAAAAGGCTTGAGAGCTTATTTACATTATGATCTTTTAACCAATGGATACCACTGTCTGTTAGAATCAGAATTTCCTGTACTTTATTTGTTAAACAATTAAATGAAAAATGGTACGGACAGGGAGGCTTTAACATAGAGATTTACAGTTTCACCAACAGGGCAGGCTACCATGTACAAAAAGCAAAATGCAAGTATAAGAGGTCATTATTATTATTATTATTATTATTATTTATTTTTAAGCCTGCAGCAAGTATCCACATCATCATAATATAATGGCAAAGAAAGATATTGTAGAATTGATGATTGTACTGCCTGGTCACTCACAAAAGGGGCTAGAGAGGACGAGCTTGCCCACCACAGCCAAACTTTACCTGCAGTATTTGGCTGCTGACTTGTATTCATTTCATACCCTACATACAGGCAGATATGGTCCAAGGACATTGGTGCCTTCATATAGTGCAACAGGGTCAGTACAAGATGTAACAGTAGACATAGTCTTCTGTAACTATATACATATTCTATAGCTGTATGTGCATGTCTGTATATGTTGCTTGTTATGATTATTTTATAGTTTGTTGTGCGCCAGACTGCCAGTGAATAGTTTGGTGCGTGCAGCGTTGAAGAATGTTCTCCTGTATTTTGCAGCTTAGGATTTTGACGTAGGCGAGTCTGTCTCCAGTGACCAGGAGTAAAGAAAAATCCATGATTTGGTGTGAAATGTTGAGAACATCTACCCAGTTGATAAGACCTCCACTTGACACTTAACATCGCTCATAGCTAGTAATTGTGCATAGTTGCATACGAATAAGAAGTGCCTTGTTGTGACTCTGAATCACATGTACACTATGTGCAATTTGAAGCTTGTAACCTTTTTTCGTGTCTTTTGGTTCAATCTAACGTTACGTGAACCTTCTGTTTACTTTTGTGAATATGTTGACAACCTGAAAATACTTTGTCTAGGCACGACTTGTTCCCTTGAGCTAGATGATTATCTGAACTGTGGGGTCAGGATGAACTGGATAACGTCATTGTCCTGTCATCAATATGCACTGTATGAATAATCGCACATTCAGAATATTATGGAAGGGACTTTACACAGACGGCAAGAAAAGTGTGTATACATTTGCAAATAAACGTTTTATTCCAAAGAAGAGTGGAGTTTCATGGTGGATGATCTACAGATTCTAGAAGCAGTGCAGTTGTATCACAATATGGAGTCAAAGATTACATGCCACTTTAATATCTAGACAGACCTCTGAATAGCAGTGAGATGAAGCCTAAATTATGTTAGTTAGGATATATTTCCTCTGCAGTCTATACTTTAAAATATTGGGATTCGGGGACAGGGAGACTCTAATTGCAATGAAAATAGAATTTTATATACTGTAGTAGGTCTAGGCCCTACAGTTTGGGAGGACAATTGTCCTAACTTAGTAGGAGCAATAAACTTGCTTGCCAATTTACTCTTTTAGTTTCCAATTGTTCCCAATACTCCTTTCTATCAACATTTTGGTTGACAGTGCAGTTTTGCAAGTCAAAGATGCTCATGCAAGGTTGCAAACACAATTTTGTGACATCTTTGTGACACTCACACATACAACTACCAAACAGCACACTAAGGCTAGCCATCCTCACACACTCACACACTCACACACTCACACACACACACACACACACACACACACACACACATGTGCACACACGTGCACACACCTAGCAATGAGGGAAGGTAGGTTGGTTTGGGTGTGTTTTCATTGTTTTGACAGTTTTCACCATTAGGGGTGACAGGGTGGCCTTGTTGTCATGGAGAGTGTCCTGAAAATGGAAGGTCAAAGGTTTGTTCCCTGTGTGTACAGTGTGTGTGCATGCATGTGTTTGTCTTCTCTGTAAAACTGAGTAGAATTCTGCTCTAGGGACTGCAACTCTGTACTTTGACCGCACTGGTCAAATGCAAACATTTAGATTCGTCTCAGCATAATTCCTAAGCTAACAACGTTGGTTTTCGGACGGTATAGAAATGAAACCACTGTGGTTGTTTGTTCCTGTTGTATATGGTGGTGACAAATGACAATTGTTACAGGAAGTGACTTTTCATTGCTAAGCGAGAATTTCCTGTCTCCACTGACCAAAATTATGTTGAAAACCTACATTCTGTACCACTGAGACGGGCTGGTCTTTCAAAAGCGATAATTTCAAT
The DNA here is from genome assembly GCF_963924005.1 of Protomyctophum bolini. NCBI lineage: Eukaryota > Metazoa > Chordata > Actinopteri > Myctophiformes > Myctophidae > Protomyctophum > Protomyctophum bolini. The sequence continues at coordinate 37,328,191 of NC_137874.1, read as the reverse complement.
TATCACCATCGTTTTGTTTGGTCGGAGCAGAGGAAGGGGAGGGGTTGTCGGTGTCTCAAGGAAGGTATCCCTATCCCCCAGTGTAAGCTTCATCTGCCTGCGAGGCCTGGGTGAAGTTGCCTGTGATCTTTCAAATGTTTTACTTTCCCCCCCCCCTCCTATGCGCCGTTTATTGGTTGTGTTGTAGCTCTATTGCTACTTCCTTGCAAAACACTGGCATTGCAGACATTACAAGTGGCTGGGCTGCTTTCATTTCCCAACTTAAAATAGTTACACTGCAGACATTTTAGCTGCTCGTTAACGCTTTAAAACACATGCCTTGCTGCTGCGAGTTGTAGATAATATGTGTTTACGATGCCTTGCTGTATGACAGCTGGTACAGACTATGAGTGCAGTGTGGTAAGATAGGCTATACAAAGGATCGTAATATGATCAGGCTTAATATAGCTGATACTGATCAATTAAAATATGCCTTGATCGTCTCGGGACATCCATTTTGGCACAGTTTCTATCTCCTTTTTAATCTGCAATGACTGTAGTGGTAGATTGTAGGAAGTGAATTTCCCACTGGATTTGTGCCTGATGACCAATCTCCTCATGTTTCTTAGTACTTCTGGGCTCGAGGGAGGCTTGTCATTGAAACGTTTCCCCTTCTCATTAGTAATAAAAGTACTGGACAGGATTTTACATTTATGTTATTGAAATATGCCAGCAGACAACCACAGACAAGTCACTGACTTCACAATCTGTCCCCCCCCCCCCCCCACCTCCCTGTTCTGTCATACCCTTGCAGAGTCTTCAAGAAATCAAGCCCCAACTGCAAGGTGAGCAGGCAAACACACACACATACACGTTAAAGAACATCAGGGTATTGAAAGTGTTCCATAGTAGGCAATACTAGACAATCGAAAATGCATGTGCCTTTGCATTTGTATCACAAGACAAGTGCACTACATTATGGTTGGTCCATGTCTGCAGGTAACGGTGTACCTGGGAAAGCGAGACTTCGTGGATCATTTGGACCAAGTGGATGCAGTAGGTAAGTCAAAAGTGGGACGTGCTTTTACGTATCTTTAGAATAGGAAACAACTCCCTCATGTCCTCATTTGTTATGTAGGATTTAAACAAAGGCCAGATACTGTGTACATGTAAACACACTGGTAGAGTTTACGCTTTACGGTGTTAAAAATGTGCCAGGGCATAACGTCATTGTGGTATTTTGTTCCTCCCTTTCTCCTGACAGATGGAGTGATCTTGGTGGACCCCGAATATCTAAAGGACAGGAAAGGTAGGGCAACTTCCTTTAGCTGCCACCGCCTTCAGGGGCCACTGGGCAACATTTTACTTTCAGTGGTTACTGGTTCTTATTGCGTGGATTGCACTGTTGAGTAGTCTGTTGTACATATCGCACATACATGATTATACTCTTTCAATTCTTATTGAATAAAAAAAAACTAAACTACAACATAATAATCCTAACACGGGTGTATCAACAAACTAAGTGCAAAACCCATATAAACAAATCACTTTTTTCCACTGTAGTGGAGCAGAGGGACTATGCGTGTTACGAGCTATTGTTATGAAGGGTGTATTCTGCTTGTTGTTGCTGTCTGCCTGCAGTTCTCTTATGTCAGCCTGTTTAACTGTTTATTTCAGCAAAACCTGATCCAACCTGAAACTGCTTTGCATTGGCTTGTTTTTGGCCCTTATTTTCACTCTTTCAGTGCTTTGTTGTTGCAATGTTGTTCATTCACATGTTGGAAGAAAATGTACTCTCAAAAAGATCACAAAAAGAGCAATATCTAATGCAATAAAATAATATGCACAAAGTTATATAAAATGGCTTACATAATTCTCATTTACTATATTTATCAGAATCAAGAAAACGGTATTAGTCTTACAGAAAAAAGTATCGGGATCTAAACTTGCTCAAACACAGCTGAAAAGGTTATGGATATTTCAAAAAGTAATTATGTCTTTATTTTATAAACTTGCCAATATTTATGGCCTCTGCTGTGTAATTAAGATTGTTTAAATACTGTATAAAGTCAACACCGTCCTTTGGAATGTCTCTGTAATACTGCCTAGCCAGCTGCTCTGTGTACCAATGCCATAATGTACACCTGGTAAATGAGTGAGTTATTAGTTTTCCAAGTGATCGTGGGTTAAAAGTAAACAGGATGTGACAGCAACCATGAAGTGGACTTTCCTCGTATCAAACTGTGCTACATCTCCGCTGTGTTCTCCTTGAGCAACTAAAACTCCTCATCCCTCTTCCTCCCCTTATTATTTCTACCTTCTCTCTTCCCAACCTCTCTTGTCTTCCTCCGTCCCTTCTGTGTTCCCCTTCTTCCTCTCACTCCTTCTCTTCTTCCTTGCTACCCCTCCCATCATAGTCTTCGTCACCCTGACATGTGCATTCCGCTATGGCCGCGAGGACCTCGACGTTCTGGGCCTGTCGTTCCGGAAGGACTTGTACATCTCCACTTTCCAAGCCTTTCCGCCCGTCCCCGAAGAGCGCAAACCCAACAGCCGCCTCCAGGAGAGGCTTCTGAAGAAACTTGGCCAACACGCACACCCCTTCTACTTCACTGTGAGTACACACGCGCACGCACTTAGTCTGAGTTGATCATATAATTGTGCTCTGTTTTTGAGGGGGATGGTGTAGACTTTCGTCTTGCACAAACATTCAATTCCCATTGACAATGAATGGAGAATTTACGTCATTATGTAGACGAGCACACACACACACACACACACACACACAAAGTTCCCATAAATTCCCATTGACAATGAATGGATGAGTTATTGAGGGCCTCCTATATACAAGTTTAATGTTTGTTTAGTTCAATGTTTGTTTTAAAAATGCCATTGACAATGAAGGGAAAATTTACGTCATCTTGTCCCTAACACAAACATTTTGTTATCTTGTCCCTAACACAAACATTAAATGCCATTAACAATAAAGAAGAATGTAATGTTTGTTTTGTCACCATTACATCACCTAATCAACATGAGTTAGATTTTATTTATTTATTTTATATTATTTATTTTTGTACAAGTGATTAAATGCAGGAAGATGATACACTCCTCTGAGGCAGGCTTAGAACACCCTGAAAAGGGTCCATGATGAAGACCCAACTGAGGAAAGGAAAATTGGAGGAAATTGACATCACGTCTGACTTGTTACTTGGCGTTGATACGCCCCAGGTTTCCCTATATTGTCAGTTAACAAATGAACAGTTGAATTGGATCTCTGGCATCTTTCTTTACTTCAGAGTCAATTACAACCCAAATAAGTTGGGGAAAAAATGTATCTCACTGGTCAATCATAAAATTGTTATTTTTACCCTCCTTATTTTAGATTCCTCAGAACCTTCCCTGCTCAGTCACTTTACAGCCTGGCCCAGAGGACACTGGAAAGGTAAGAAGACACGAATGGAGTGCTACATAAATTGATGTGTGAAATTATGCGTCTTGTGGTGACTAATGCAAACAAAGACGGGTCGCATAAATCCTCTGGAATGACTAGTTGGCAACATACAAGTAGTATACTATACTTGTAAATAAATTATTACAATGTTGTGGGTCTATCTATCGATCGCTCGCTCCTTCTATCGATAGATCGATCAATTGTTCTACATTTTTTAAAACTGTGAATGGTCAGTCATGGTAACATGACATTTGGGGACCCTCCAGCAGTAGGCCCATGACCCATTTTGGGTGCTGACCCAGCATTTTCAGTTTCCAGGCCATTGTAATGCAAATGTCCCCTCATATCTTGTTTTTCCCCTTCCTCTCTTTGCATTTTCTGCTCTGTCCTTTTAGGCCTGTGGTGTTGATTTTGAGATCCGAGCTTTCTGTGCCAAGTCAATAGAAGAGAAGATTCACAAACGGTAACACCGCTGGGTTCCTCCAACACATCTATAAAGCAGTGGTTAAATCATGCATAACATCAAACATATTTTCAGATGGTGTTTGGGGTCATTGACATGAAAACGTTTGAGAACCACTGATTTATAAAAGTAGCAAAACAATTATTTGGACATTTTCCAGGACTGCAGTATGTAGCTCCTGCAAGATGCTAGACTAGTTTGCAGCATTTAGGTCATTATGTGTGCATTCATAATGGTTGATATCAATGTAATGGTGTGCGTGCAGGAACTCGGTGCGTCTGGTCATACGTAAGGTTCAGTATGCTCCGGAGAAGCCAGGTCCTCAGCCCATGGTGGAGACTACCCGCAGCTTCCTCATGTCGGATAGATCCCTTCACCTAGAGGCCTCACTGGACAAGGAGGTATACATCCTAATGTTTGACTCTGATGAAGACCGCAAGGTCGAAACGTTAGTCGTTTTGTATACTCAGCACCTTAATAAAAGGCTCTAAATGTCCGTGCTGCTCCAGTCTCTTCTCCTTATGCAACTTTGATGTCCCTGCACCTGTGAAGCACCGGATCAGCCGTTTTAGGCTTGAGGCGCGTTGGTAGACTCCCTTTGTACATCCTAATGTTTGTCGTCTTTTACAGAGGGAATTATGTTATAGCACAGAGCCCTGTGAAAACAATGCCAGCTTAGATGATCTTTAAGTGCCAGAGGAAAAACATGACCTTGTTTGTATGGAAATATTATGGGTTTTGCTCAGATGTCAAAGGTGAAACCTTAAAATGGCGTGTCACCAAGGACCAGAGCCAAGACAAAAAATATAAAGACTTGCCATTTCTGGTTTACTTCCCGTATCTGTGTGAAGTGGGCAGATACCTTTTTATTAATTCCAATGGATGAGTGAACGTGAACACAGCTTCTGAACGATTCTTTAGCCCCATGGTCACTGAACAAAACTTTGGACCCAAACGTCACAAGCCACACTATTCCTAAATTTTATTATCAACCTTTTATTTCTCTGTCCTAGCAACACACACTCGCAGGATCTAACACCAGTTTAAGTAGTAGTGAAAATAGCCGATCTACAAGTTCAAGAAGTGATGCATTGTGAGCTTGTAGATCTGCTATTTTCACTAGTTTGGATCCCGGGGAGAAATAAAAGAAATCTCTTTTGGACCACGGGCTAAAAACGTTGGAGAACCACTGCTCTAATAATAAAAGCATGTCATACTCAGTCATAATCTGAAGTATTTCTCTTTTGCAGCTGTATTACCACGGAGAGCCTATCAGTGTGAATGTTCACGTCACCAACAACTCCACTAAGACGGTCAAGAGAGTCAAAATCTCAGGTAAATGTTTGTGGTGACACCAGTCTCAACCTGTGTCGAGTCTCTGTCTGTTTTTTCTTTTTGGCTTGTCTCTCCCTGAATGTATCTCCTTTCTATCTCTATTGCATTCCTTTCTTTCTCTTCCCCCATGTCAAGCACCCATTTGTTTCATTTTATTTTAGCTGCGACCAAGCAGCCAGTATCTGTTGATTATTGTATTGTATCTCGGCTACCTTGAAAATGACTTTCAACTGTACTCAAAGTTGAAATAAAGGTTATGATAATGATGAGTATAAACCACTCTTATCAGTCATTGTTTTTTCTTAATTAATATATCTGTCCTGATTGGCTGAGATGTTATGTGTCATGTATGAGTTTTAACATGGATATAAATGTATTGGCATCATGTAAAATGTTAACATGTATTAATGTATTGCATGTATTACAAGATGTAGTGGACTGGGGTTTAACCATCATGTTGTACACTACAGTCTGTTCGTACATCCTAACTCGCATGCAACCTTTAGTCAAACCTGCAACTGGTCACAGCTTAACACAAACTATTTGCCTATGTAAAAGCATGGGTGTGCACTGCTGGTATAAATGAATAATGTCCTCTTTTCTCTCGTCCCCTCCCTCCCTCTCTTTCTGTAGTCCGTCAGTATGCAGATATCTGCCTGTTCAGTACTGCCCAGTATAAGTGTCCAGTGGCTCAGCTGGAAGCAGAGTAAGTCATTATCACAGTCGTGCAACTAGGTTTATTATACAGCCTAGTGTTTTTATAGACCTTTTGACTGCTGGCATTGCTCTTTATGTATAGAATAGAATGGTTATTAAGCCACGCCAACTGTTAACGCATTGTGGCGTGATCCCTGAAGCGGATCCACTCCACTCTGAACAGTGTTGGGATTATTTCAGTTTAGAATCAATCACTTCCAAATAGACACACAAGCTCAATACGCTTTCACTCATCTTGGAGAATTCATTTTTTTAGTTTAGTTTTGTTTTGATGCAAATCTGCTTCCCGAAATGCAAATTCCACCTGTTTCGCTATCGGATGTCAGGAAGCACTTCTGAGCTCAGAACATTAACACTTAGACTGTGTGGCCACAAGTGGCCCCGGAATTGGGGAGATTACTACTCGAGTAGGCCTACTTCCGCTATCCCTGCTTGGAGGAGGCTCGCAGACCTCCATTGTAAGAAAAGGCTGATGTTAGCATTAGCTCGCGCTAGCTATCTTTCTCGAGAAATGCTTATATTTCTATCGCGATGCGATGAAAAATCCGGTCCGAACCTCGATTGTCTGATCAGCACAACGAACAGCGACGCAGTTTTCAAATAAAGAGCCATAGAAGGTCCTAATTTATAGCAGTAGTAGCATGCGCAAGCATGTTGCGGGGGTGAGCATGGTGTTGCCTAGCAACCGGCTAGGGTAAAAAGTTGTTTTTTTAGCGTTGCCGTTTCAGATCCAAAACAAGCGATATAAAACGTATGTCAATCGCAGACAACAGATGGCTATTAAAAAAAACGTATATATACATTTTCAGCAGAAGGTGAGCAGAACTCACTGACTGAACCGCAGTTTGACCTTTAACTCCTTTACAGCAGAACTCACTGACTGAACTGCAGTTTGACCTGTAACTCCTTTACAGCAGAACTCACTGACTGAACCGCAGTTTGACCTGTAACTCCTTTGCAGCAGAACTCACTGACTGAACCACGGTTTGACCTGTAACTCCTTTACAGCAGAACTCACTGACTGAACCGCAGTTTGACCTGTAACTCCTTTGCAGCAGAACTCACTGACTGAACCACGGTTCTGACTGTACGTCCTTGTCCTTCCAGTGACCAGGTGTCGTCGAGCTCGACGTTCTGTAAGGTCTACACGCTGACCCCGACGTTGGACAAGAACCGGGAGAAGAGAGGCCTGGCCCTGGATGGCAAACTCAAACATGAGGACACCAACTTGGCCTCCTCTACAATGTAAGATATGCTTGGTAAAATCCTCTGTGTTACCAAGGTTTCTTAGTACAGTAAGGTAGGGAAAGAAAAAACCAAATTAAATAATGTATTTGTGATAAACTGTTCATAATTGTTAAATAATAAAAAACTAGCGAGAATATACTAGCATGTTGTGCCTCACAATCACATAAATGTGACTTAATTATACATGGTAGACATGGAACTTTGCTGTCATTATGTCTCTCTGTCTCTCTCTCACTCACTCACACACACACACACACACACACACACACACACACACACACACACACACACACACACCAATGTCTGTGGCATGTCCCATACCTTTTTATGTCCGCTTGGAAAACATAGTGAGTGTGCACACATGCATTAAGCCAGACAGCGCTTCTCTCCTTTTATTGTACATGTCGCCACCTGTACAGCAACACTTTGGACGCTTGGTAAACAGCGGGATTTGGTAAAACAGTCTTATCTCTTTATCTATATACTCTGTGTGTGTGTGTGTGTGTGTGTGTGTGTGTGTGTGTGTGTGTGTGTGCCCATCCTAGTGTGAAGGATGTCACCAATAAGGAGGTTCTTGGAATCCTGGTGTCCTACAGGGTCAAAGTCAAGCTGGTTGTCTCGCGTGGAGGGTAAGACGGATATACACTCACTCATGGTGGTGACATTATAATGCAAGAAGTTTTAATTATTTCCCGTTCAATCGGAGAAGAAAACATTATTTTCAGATCAAACTGCTGTGCCTTGTTCATAATTATTTTGTTATTTTCTTTTTGTCATCCATGGTCTGTAGAAATGAGTGACCCTGTACTAGTAGTGTACAGTTTAAATCTGGTTCCATTAAAAACAATACAATTGAGTTACACAAATATATATACACTATAGTAGCATAACATAAAACATGTCAGATCTTACATTGCATGTAGAATTTCACCTTGCAGCAATCATGTGTGCATGCATGTTTACTAGTATTTATCAACATCGGGGTTCCCACGGTCCTGAAATTCTTGGACACAAAACGTTTTTTTTCAGGCCTGAAAAGGGTTTGTAATTAACCAAATGTACAGGAAAATGCTTGGCTATACATGGTTTTGCACTATTTATATTTATTAAATAGTAGTGCTGTGTAACAGCAGCCTAATGTATAGAGAGGTCGTCCCGTGACATAAATGGTAGATGTGTTGTCATGTTCCACCGTGATACATTGCCAGCTTTTGTAGATCTGTTATTTTTGTCACGTGACGCCTTTGCCCGGGTTTGTCTTGGGGCATGCGTAAGATTCTCAGTATTGCTCCGTATAATTGCTACAGGCCTGGAAATAGGATAAAATCCATTGGAAATGTTTTGATATGAAATTGATATGTGGGATGTGTGGGAACCCTGCAATATATTAGCATAGTTCTTGTGCTGTTCTTCAAATATGTTTCTACTTGACCAAAAAGCACGCAATAGCTCTTCACATAGTTAGAATTTTATTTTTAATTAATTGACCTATTATTTGGACATGCTTGACTGTTTATGAATGTACTGTGTTTTATGTGACAAACACTAAAACAAGTTTTTCATACACACGTGTACAAGTGTACAGTATACATGTAATGTGATTCATCATTTGTGAGAACAGGAATGGTTGTTTAATTCACTTCCCAGGAAGCGAATGCAACAAGCAATGGCGCCAGTTGACTCTTTGTCCCCACCATCTCTCTAATAACGTAAACTCAGTCATAACATTTCCTATTGGCCCAAAACCTCACCTCCACCCCTGTTTGCCCTCAACACTTTGCTGGCGTGCCATTGTTTCACTTGCTTATGCCCTTCTTGGTTTATGGTTGCCATGTTATCTTATCCCCCCCCCCCCCCCCCCCCCATTAGCCTGCATTTTCCATGTTCTGGTATACTGTAGTTCCCCATTTTACTCTGCATTCGTCTCTTTTCAGTTGCCCTCCCCTCCATTTTCGGCTGTGATTGTTATTTGTTTCTCCTCCGCATTTCAACTTCCCTCTCCTGTGGCTTCTTCTGTGTCTCTCTTGTCCCCTTGTGCGTCCCTCCATGCGTGCATCTGCCCTCCCCTCTCCCTCCCCGGGTGGCGCCAGCCTGCTGAGTGGCGTGTTGGAGAGGTAAATCTGACTGGCCAGCCACCACCTCTCTGTGCATGTGTCTGGTCTAAATCAGTAGTTCCTAATCCTGGTTCCTCTGGGCATCTATAAATCACCTAAAGATATTGCTAATCCCCCAAATAAAGAAGCTGGTACAAATGTTTTACAGTGACAACAAACTAACGTTGTGTGTGTGTGTGTGTGTGTGTGTGTGTGTGTGTGTGAGTAATAGTATATTCCCAGACACAAGTTTAGGAACCACTGGTTTAGCGCTTTGGTATTGGTGGAAGTCTTTCAATAAAAGGTCTGACGCTTCAAATTTAATTACAAAGCTTGGGTCCACAAATATGTTGTACTTTTTCTGCAACTCAAAACAAAATAGTCTGTGAATTTTGGCTCGGTAGCTGACTTGTATACCTCAAACATTGCGCATAATGTTATTAGAATGGCTTATTCTTCATGTAAAATCTATTAAAATAGTGCCGAACCCCAAATAAAACCATTGTGCCCAAATTTGTCATATGAAAGAAATGAAAAAAGATGTCAAACAATCTCTTATTTGGATTTAAAAAAAATCAACCAATATGAAGAGGATGTTCTCACACATAACATGCAGCTCCAACAGCAACACAAGCAGGTCTTGAAATGAGAGCTAACCACCAGGCAGCCAAATATTGATAAAAGTTGTCTATGGCTGGTACATTACTTACTATCAACTGGCAGGTTTTCGCTTCATGAGTGATCAAAAGACATTAGTTCAAAGCAGGCCAGCAGAATGGGGGTCCAAGCCTATGTCGGGCGTTCGTTGGAAATGAAGCCAGAGCAGAAGTAATGAACATGCTACAGTTCTCATTAATGGCATGGCGCGAATTTCACTCCTGCTGTTGCACAAAACATTTTATCACATCAAAGCCAATGGAATATGACTTGACTTTACACTTGGTTTTATTACCTTTTGTAAACTCTTTCATAAAGACTTTTCAATAGCTACTTTAAAGTCTTCTTTCACACAGCATGACATGCATTTTAATTTTTAACATTATGCTTCCTTGATTTAAAAATTATGCTTCTACTGAGTGAAGTAAACGGAACATGAATTTTCTTTTAAAAGAAAATCTATTCTGGAGAGAGAATTTCACAGAAGATAATTTATCAGCTGTGTCCCAGTTTTAATTTTGTTTGCTCATGTATTTGTTTCATCACTTCATCAATTTCACTTATCTCCACCGTGCTTGCATATGTGTGTGTGTGTGTGTGTGTGTGTGTGTGTGTGTGTGTGTGTGTGTGTGTGTGTGTGTGTGTGTGTGTGTGTGTGTGTGTGTGTGTGTGTGTGCACACATTTGCACCGTCTGTTATACAAACGATTTTGTGTTTGGGTTTATACTCGATGCACTTGGGGGGTGGGGTGTGTGTGTGTGTGTGGCGGGGGGGGTCACAAACCTTACGAACACACAAGACTTCTCACAGTAAAAACTCTGTGGAAATATAGAAATGGACAGTTTTTATACTGTACTTCCAGAGATACATTTACACTGAGGATTTTGCTGTGCAGTGTTTGCAATGCTTCTGATGGTGTGTGGGTGTTGTGCAGATTGTACCCGAACCAAAGGGGAATCGTAACTGCTTGTCGTTGTGACATGACCTCAATATGCATAGACGACATTTTAACCATTTAACCCATTCTGACCTGAGATCAGATTCATACGAGGTTTCCACTGGACACACACTGGGTATGATCAACCCATTCTGACCTGAGATCAGATTAAAAAAATGTCAGTCGTTCTTCGATTTTTCAAAAATAGCAGATCTACAAGCTCGTAGCGCGCCACTCGGTGGCGCGCTATGAGCTTGTAGATCTGCTATTTTTCAATAGCTAAAGCATAACATGATGCTATAACACCAAAATGGGTTCCCGTTCAGAATGGGTTAAACCTTACGTGACTGGTCTATACTTTACCTACCTGGTCTATCTATACCCTTTTCCCTCTACAATAGCCCATCTTCAAGCTTCAGAATGTGATGGCTTCTAGATCTGCTATTTTCACCAAATGTTCGCCCCCAGAATAGGGATGCTATAGGGTTCATGTGATTAAAGCATGTTTATTATAATTTGGAGCATGATCAGAGAGAGTTTTAAACATGAAAGACTTTTATGAGCTCCTACTGGGAGAAATCGGTGGCGGGTGAATCACAATTTATAAGTACAGTTGTGGCGATCTGCACTCTCCCCAACAAACCGCTACACGGTACTTAAAAATCACCCGTCTGAAGTGCGTGGTGCTGTACTCACTGTACTTGTGCTGTCTGTACTGTACTGTACTGTACAAGCCCTCTCCTTGGCCTGTGTGTTAGGCTGTGCAACAGTGACACTTGGTGGTGAACAAATGCTATAACGCTATTTTTGTGCTCGGACACAGGGACAGACCCAGCCATTACACATAGCTGTCTGGACACAGGCCAGGGACAGACCCAGCCACACGCATAGCTGTCTATAGGAGTGGTTGCGCCACTCAAAACATTTACAGACTCTTAAAATTGTGAACAAAACATGGCTATATCCTAACCGTGAGATGGTCACCTAGTACTGACTGGACCCCCATGGCTGTCTGACTGCTACTGGACTCCATTCGGTGGTGTGGGTGGGTGTAGAAGTGAAAATGCTCTACCAAAAGAGTTGTTTCTTTCTCGCTGTCTGCAGAGATTACTACCTCCGGGGTTAGGTTGGAAGAGTCGGAATATATAACATTTAAGAGAGTACGAATATTGTAAAACAACTGGCGTGAACCACTTTCTTTTATTATTATTGTTTATCTCCTTACCAAAATAGAAACTCCAGCGTTAAGGTAGGTTAACCTAACGTAACCCAAAGACCTGAAAAGGCTTTAGATGACTACATTACATGCAGCGTTTGTGTAGCTTTATGTAGTACAGTATTGTTTTTTTTATAACGAACATAAATTATGAGGCTCGATAAGGTGAGGCCTACGTTTTAACGTTAATTTTAAGTGGACTCTCCGTAGACTCATTCGTACATTTCATCAGTGGGGTACTGTATAGCTGAACTTTAAAAATGGAAAGACTTTTATTGATCCTGAGGGAAATTCATGTGTCATAGCAGCACCGCATGGAAAATAAACAGGATTTTCCAGGCAAGAGGGCACAATTTATTGTTAATTAATTATTTGCTTCAGTCCATTCACATTGATTGTGTGTGTGTCTCCCTCTTTCCATCAGAGACGTGTCGGTGGAGCTTCCCTTTGTCTTAATGCATCCCAAACCCGTGGAACCACCTGTATCTCGTCCACAGTCAGGTACACACCTTGCAGACTCTCGCTCTGGGTTTTGTCTCAACACCACATTTCCATATCTTGAGTTTAACACGTGCTACTACAGAGCGAATATAACCATAGCCCTTTGCCCTGACTGCCACACCTCTAAAGCAGTTGCGACCTCACCGGTGGTCTGGCATGTTTAGCCCATTGACTACGACTCCACCATTTTGCAAAGCATGACTTGTTTTCGTTTGCATTTCAAGGAAGTCGTTGAATTCAGTTCATTTCAGAAAGTATGAAATTGAAATTTGATTGTGAGAGATAATCCAATATGCTAAACAATTCTATGGCTTTGGTAAAATAATATGTTGTTGTTATGCATTTTAAAAGATTGGAGTGATTTAAAATTTCTTGTCAAAAATGGCCTCGAAAAGATGGATAATAACTGTTTAAAGAAAGTCGAATATCCTTGACTTATTAGCCACACAGTTGCGTTCGACCAACCGTGACTCCATTGTTTGGATTTGTTTGGTAATGTTTTAATAACTTGTAATGTAGCAAAACAACAAAATGTAGATGTATAATATATATGGCTGAAACTGGGAATAGATTAGACAATGGCATGTATTGATGCCGGTATAGTCCTTTGAACATAAATAACTACTATCGAAATGAGTAATAATCAAAGTATCCTCACATCTCTGAAATGTCATCTTTTGGTTCTGGTCCTGATGTTTGTAACGAATACATCAACCACCTGATCTATAGGCCTCTCTTTCAGTCTCTGGCCATAGCTATCCTTGCCCTTCCTTATCATGCAAGGAGTTGCCATGGAGACACAGGGAGCAGTTTCCATGGAAACGACGATCTGACATGCCATTTTGTGTGTGTGTGTGTGTGTGTGCGCGCGTGTGTGTTACAGCCGTGCCAGAGTTGGACCCTCCAATTGACACCAACCTGATAGAATTTGACACAAAGTAAGTATTCAGCCTTCCGTTTCAAATACACATTCTATAGCTGTTTGGTGGTCAAACTATGCAGAAGCAGATGGATGTAATGTAACATCGCAGCATTAGATGGCTGGACTGCAGCGACTGCTTCGTTTTTGGTATATATGATTATTTACAATTTCAACCCCCCCCCCCCCCCTCTCTCTCCGTGTTGCCATGACCAACTACCCTCCCCCTCCTCTTGTCCACCCTACAGCAGCATCTCCCAGGATGACGACTTTGTTTTCGAGGACTTCGCCCGCCTGCGACTCAAAGGAGCAGTGGATGACAAAGACGAGGACTGCTAGGAGCTCTCAAACTATTAACACGTTTGCAAGCTATTACACACACACACACACACACACACACATGCATACACACAATCACGCTCACGCACAGACACTCACATGGAAGATGTACTCGCGCACACACACACACACGCACACACACATTCCCCAGTGGAGGGGAGAAAGGCATGCATACAGTGGCCTGTGAAGGCGTTGGTGGTTTGCTGGAGTAATTTCTGATAGTGAAGTGTTCTTCTCTTGCTTCAGCCATTCGTCGTCTTCTCTCAACTCGTCTCATCCTCTCTCTCTTTTTCTTTCTCTTGCACACTATTACGCTCACTGTGTGCATAAGCTCATCTTTGTCTTTCTCTGTCTGTTAGGTTATTGCTTAAGCTGCAGCAATGCTGGAGGATTTTCTTTCTTTTCATGGGCAGTCCACTCCTATTTGTATTTTTATCTTTACTGAGATCTTAGGAAGGCTGTCAGGGAGATGGAGTAGGGCAACACGAGAGGAAACGTTAGTGGGATTGTATATGTTAAAGGTTTTCCAGAAGTGGGGCCCTGTCCTTGCCTGAGCACAGAATTTGGTGTCACTTCTGTTTAGAACCAAAATTAAACTTCTAGGCTGATACCAATATTGCTATTTAAAAAGAGAGAGAGAGAGAGAGGAAAAAAACACAATTTCATTTTTCTTTTCTTTTCTTCCTCTTTACCCACAGTAGCAGCAGCCATATAAATTAGTCCAGAGGGATTACTATAAGTCTAATTTAGATAAAGGTTTTACAGCCCATCGCAGCATTTTGTGAATAGTTAACTTTACCTAATGGTTTGTAATGCTGACAGTATAACATTTTGCTAGTCAACACTGCATTGTGAAATGTTTTGATAGTCACGAGGCCTGAAAATAATTAGGCAATATCACATTCAATGTAGTGCTCTGCTCTTATACTATGTATCAGCAAGACTCATTTGAATATAAAGACAGACTTGCTGATATGCAACATAACATAATATGACCTTGAGTGTAATATTGCTGTTATACAACAGTTCTGCTATAAACTACATATCAGGTAATGGGAGGCAACAGTTTGTTTATAAAATATAGTTACTACTTTCTCTATCAACAAAATGCCAGTAATTTCCAACTGAGCGGGTTGAAAAACGGGATATTGTTAGCTAACGTGTTGGAATGGTTTTAATCATAGAAAGCAGAGTGATGTATTGCATACTGGTAAAAGGCTGCTGTTGAATTGGAACTTTTTATTAGGCCATGCCACTTTTTTTTTGGGTGGGGGTGTCATGGCCCATGGGCCACCATAGACCAAGCAGAATGTATAATATTTTGTATATGTGATGCCGCTTGCTGAGTTTGTCTTACTAACTTTGTCTACAGAACATTTCAGGCCTTGAGACTATCAAACATAATACAATTCAGCTTTAACGGCAGCCTTCATGTCTGTTTTTTTGGTGCGCCTTTTGATTTATTGAATACAAATATAAATGTATCTGATGTTGGCAGTGGCAGGGAATTCAGGTGAGAGGCTGTGGGATTATTCTTTTTTTTAATGCCTGCACTATCAGTGAGAATCTTTTACTTTCTTGCGCTTTTGGATATTGGCTGAAAGTGCGAGTTTCGTCTGATAATAGTTAGGCCATCAAAATTTCAGTGCATCCCTGCTGCTTTTCTTCAATTTGTTTGCGGGTAGAACATTCAGGTATGGCCAGGGTTCCTGTGGAAGTCTGGAAAGTACTAGAATTTTTTATTTTTATGGAAATGGGAAATGTGTAGGGAAAACAATGTCTTGATTTGAAAGCTGAATAAAGGCGCCATTCGTCAAGATCACTGGATCTTTTAAGTTCCTTCCAATCAGGCTGTATTTTTGAAATTCAAACATTTCTTTCAATTATTTATCACTGTCTTGTTAAAGTATATATTTTAAATGTCACAATGCTATATAAAAATATAAAGTTGTATAAGTACCGATTACTATCTCCAAGAAATGCATAAGATCATGCCTGCAATGAAGAAGGAACACACACACATACACACTCACAAAACGGTAGTTTTTTGCTAACAACATACAGTATGGGCTTTCACCAGCATCACCATGCTCTGAACTTGTACCCCGTCATCCATTCTGTACAGAATCTGTCATGTTTTGTGATCAGAAGGACTGGGTATTAGAAAAAAATAACACGTACTGTACATTGCTGATTTTGTTTTTTGTTTTTCTGTATTCTTTTGAAGGACACTTCAAAATATTGGACACTGAATAAATTCTTTCATGTTACATTTGTTACATGAAATTACTTGCTCTCTTGTAAAATAGTTCATTGTTCATCATGGAAAAGGTTATCAAAACATTTAAATATACCCAGACCTTGTGATCAGAGTACATATTTCTAATACATTCTTTTTTTAATTTGGGCCAACATGAATGACAGGAAGAAGCTTTGATCACCTTTCATATTTGAAATGTGCTTACTTCATGCTCTTGTGATCTGTAAATCCCTACTCTGTGTTTTTAGGACTGCAGATTGCAGGCTCACGCCTGTATACATTTGCAAATATTGGGTACATTTCACCTCATCACAAGAATCATGAATCTTGCTAGAATGTTGCTTTTATTTTTTTATATATGTTGAGATTCACAATCTATCAGTCCCCACTCCATCATGTCATTGTTTCCTCTCCTTCCAGTTCCTACCTTCTCCTCTCCTTGGAGCTTTGTCCATCGAGGCATTTTTTTTCCCTGATTATGTTTTGAATTGTTTTCAATAGGGCCCACAGTTGAAATATTCTGTGCGTTTGGGAGTGCCTTGCGTTTTCAGCACGGTGGGGAAAAAAACTTGATGGACATACAGCTTTACACAAGTAACAGTGATGGAGAATAGGGTAAGACTTCCCATGTTTTTGTTGGATTCATTCCTCATCTTGTTAGTTGACTCTCTTACCAATCTAGAATCCTCATTGTACTTTTAAACTAGAGATGGCAAGTCACATGACTCATTTCTGGGACAGGAATTTGTTGACTTTTGAGACTTGCTTGACACATGGTGAAATTACTTGACTTTGACTTGAATTCTAGTGACTGCTTTTGGACTTGGACCCTGCTACTGGTGAACAACTTGTGACTCGAGCAAGGTTGACTTGGTCTCGCCTCAGGTTTAAATGATTACAGTCTAACCAAGCAGCTTGTTGTAGGAAAATGACAGTATTGACTTTTCTTTTGGGTTTCATCTCTATTATACGTTGCCTCATATGCACAGTAGAGTAGACCATGGCCCTGAATAATGCTCTTAATTACACATTATAGCAGGTAATTGGTAATGACATTTTCAACGTATGCATGAAAGCGACTACTACACCCTTTCATGAGAACTTGCACCAAATTATGGCAACCAATTAGATGTATGAACATAAATGATTCAGAGAAGAGAATGAGCCCAAAAGTGAACAACATTGATATTTTCCATTTACTTTGCACCACTTTGTTGTTTTTTCTTTTTTTTTTAACCCATGCAGGTCTTTCCCTCTCTTATTCTGATTCTAAGCAGGATTCTTTATTCGTCACCATTCAGTCACTCACATTAATTCCGTTCACTCAGGTCTTTGTCAAGGACTTTAGTAATTGAGTCTTTGTAAGAGCATGGGTCTTAGTTTTGCTTGCTTTAAAATATATATTTTCAGCATTATGTGAGAATAGTTTGGGACATTGCAACATACTGATTTTGTGCTACTTTTCAACAAGTCAATTGCTACCATCTCTGACATGAGTTGTGTAACGTGTTGTTTGTCGTCCCCAACTGCACTGACAAAATGACATTGCCTAATAAACTATATTCTGTGGTTGACAAAAAGAGAGCTTGCAAAATATGCAGCAAAAATAATCTTCCTGGAGTTGGGCTATGAATGCTTATTTTTCCATTTTTACAACCATGCATTTTCAAAATAATACGATCATTTTGTAATGGGTTTCAGAGACCCAATAGTCATGAAACTCATTCTGCACATCAATGAAAATGTATACTTAAAAAATTTGTATAAGAGAAGCGACAAATTTGCCGTGACTTGCATGGTTATTCTGCGTCAGCAGTCGTTCATTTACAATTTTTCACTCAACCCTTAAGGGAACAATGGATCCAATATGGAGCATGTTTTGTTTTCTCTTTTTTCCTCCTCCTTGAAGCGGTGCTGTGAATTGTACGAGCTGTGATTCTGTTATTTTCTTTGTGCATTTGTGGGGTACTTTGTAAAGCAGCTCTGCTAAGTGTGAAAATATTTTAAAAAGTGCCACCCCCCCGAGCTGTGCGATGATTGCCATAATGTCTATAATACAGGAAATTATTTCTGTTTGAGGAACGTATGACATAAAAAAAATTATAACAGTTATGATTACTATTATGACTATTATTACTTTTATTGTATCATCATTGTGACCATGATTATTCTCATAATCATTGAAGAAAGTGTATTGTTTTGCCATTTTTTATTTCCAAGATTTTTATTTTAAATTTCTTTTTTTTTATTAAAGGTGAAATGAACTAACCATAACATACTGGTTTGTTTCTTGTTGGATACTTCATCATACAACTTGAGACAATGAATGATGCTAGACAGAAATGTATCAGCAGAATTACGGAATTGTTTTTTGGTCCTTTGTGAAATTAGATATACTTTATTATCTCTGACTAAAATAGCTCTGACAATGCAATGAAACAAATTTTGATATACTTTATTGATCCACTATACAGTACTGTCACCACTGCAGTGCTGAATAAGCAGTTTAAAATAACGACGAATAAGCAACAAAAGGGGGGAACACAGCCACAGTAGGCTATAAAACAAGTATTGCATACAGTTTCAAACAATTAGACGACTGCCTAAAGACCATTTGAAACCTTATCTATTTAAATGTAAGCAAAGTAGATATAATTTCAACAGCATTTCCCCCATTCAGGCCAGATTAAAAAAACATACTGAGACCTGCAGAGACTCTTTAAAACTTTAAAACTTTATCACACTTTTTTGTTAAAATGAAAAAGGGAGATTTCACTGGTGTTCTGAACCAGTAACCTGCAACAACCAACATGGGTCAATTGTATTTTCTGGCCACCAGGGGGCAGTGAAAACGTTTGTTCGGTGAGAGTCAAAATGTAGTCCCCCGAAGTTGGTATGATGATGGGTACAAAGTTAAGTCCATATGCTTAAGCTGCTGGTTAAGGGCTGAAGCAACTTGAATCAGAAAGAAAATCACATTTTGTTTTCTTCGCAGATGAGTAAGGGGAGCCATGGGAGTCGTGGGACTAAGGCTCAGTCAAAAATACCTTGGCTCTTGGAGTCAAACAGGAGGGGCCAAAGGATGGGCCTTTGCTGTCTTGGCAGGGGCCAAATCCCTGTGCTGGCTAATGCCAAGACGGTACAGTAAAGTCAAATATCAAAATGTATACATTATAGCACAATGGATGTCATCAAGTATTTGTCTGTTTCATTGTCTAATTACTGTTTGATTATGTTTGTCAGTTTTATTGTATTTCGCTTTTTTTTATTGATTGAAAAGACTAGTCAGATAAGAAAACAGCACAGCTTACAGTAAAACACAGGCTAAAAGGATTGCACAATTCCATTGTGGTCCTATAATTATTCAACTTTTATTGTTTGAGATTGTAACCACTTTTATATGCCTTGAAAAAACATTCACAGCACAATTTGAATTACAATGTTTTTTTTACTTCTAAGAATAGGTTATTGCAACTCGTGACATCACACCACCATATATGGCCAGCAGTCCGTCACGCCTCGTGACACGCGCCATATATGGCTGTCTCCATATATATGAAGATCACTGCACTGACCTCATCAAACAGTTTTGTGACTGGTTGGAGAACAGTAAGGCTTTTGATTCATTAATTTTGCTGACTGGTATAAATATGGGATTGGTGTGTTTAGATTATACTACAATTATGCCCTTCATCGTATTGACAAATCTCATTGCTGTAAATTAAAGTTAAGGTTGATGACATTATGTCCAAAGCCGGATCCAACCCTACAATCCCTCCTGCTCACTCAGATCAGAACCCTAAAACATCCGGGACTCCCCATTGCAGTTAGAATTACAGACTCACTCCTAATCTTCCGCCTTCAGACTCCACCCATTACCCGTAGCACTTGCTTGACGACCGGCATCGCAGGTTTATGCAAAGGCTAAAATGTAATTTAGATGTAGACCGAGGTCAGATTAATTTGTAGACCTGCCATAGTGTGTATAGTTTCAATGTACTTTTTTTTTTTTTTTAATCTACTGTTTAGACTTTAGACTGATGATCCTACACTACTATTTCTATACATTTGATGTATTACCTTGTTTTTTTACCTTGCTTACTGTTACTGTGTATTGCTCTGGATTAAGCGCATCTGCTAAATGCCTATATTGGAAATTGTAAATCAAGGCATGGTGGCAATAGTTGTAATGAAGCTAGAAGTCAGTATCTGGCTGTGTTCCTTCACGATGTTTGCAGACTTCACGCATCATGTCTTCACGTGTCCGCGTGCAAAAAGCATGTGGTGGCCTGCCTTTTCTGTGGGATGGTCAGAATAGTCCACTGATTTACTTAACATTCCTCTCCATGCTTGAGACCTTGTTCTTTCTTCATTTCTTCATTCTTTATTACCGGTATTATTTTCCTCCCCACATTACTGTGGATTAGCGAATACAGGTCCTAATGGATTGCTGTTCATAAAACGCATGAACTGTCCCCATATTTCTTGAAAGTCCTCAGATTTCCCTTTAATGGCAATTTTTCTAGTGCAAGACAATTTGATAGTTCTTTGTACCATTGCTTGATGTCTGGTTTGTCTGGGTTTTTCCAAAAGAGTGCAATTGTATGTTTAGCCTGTAGAAGAGAGTAAGTAATCATACTCTTCTTTTTGCTATTAACTTTGAAGTTATTAGGAAATATACCCAAGATACACAGTTGTGGACAAATAGGAATATCCTCTGAGATTATCTGGGATATAATGTTGTATTTTAGTTGTTGCACAGTCTTGCGGAACATGCCACACCAACAGTGAGTGAGTGGCAAATATAAAACCCTCTTGAATCTTGCATCTTGAAAGCTAAACAGAGGATTTTACTGATTTTACTAGGCACAGGTTTGTCTTGACAAGGTTTGTCTTGTCTTGGGGAATTCCCTAAAAAATTGGCCAGCATACCAGTCTAGTCCTTATTTTTAACTTCTGAGATCATGAACAAGTGTATTTTTAGTAATGTTTCTTTTTTTATTGGAGAGTGACGAGATAAACCACAATGACAGAGCACAGGCGGGTTAATTGTTCTGAAATGACCACTTTCAGCTTGTCTCTCACATTTGAACTCACAGCTGTTGCATGCTTTGAGAAGGCACATAGTCTTTTATTGTTTCTTTGTTTTTTATTCTATGCCAGCAGTCTCTGTATGATGCAGTGCTCCATTCGAAAGCCGTAACAGCCAGTGTCCATAATAAATAATTTAACACCATGTTTTTCATGTTCATAGCAGATTAGTTTTGGTTTTCTCCCCATTCCATGTTTCCACAACTCCCCCATCCCCTCCCTTCATCACTAATCTGTCTTCTTCCCACTCTCATAGTCATACTCCCCTGTCATTTCATCCCACTCCTCTCTGAAAGGAATGCTTCTCTGAATGATCAGCAACCCTGAGTCTTGCTGGAGAAACCTAGAAACCTATACATTTGGTATGGATCCCCACAGAGCGTAAAGGTCACTTGAGTTACCAGCAGCAGAGCACCCCCCTCTTCCTCTTCTTCATTCTCTGCACACAGTTGTGCTCAAGCAGACGCCATCCGCCCCCAGCAGATCTAGCACGTCACCACATTCCTGGTCGCGCTGCCTGTTATCAGGGTTTTGGCTTAACACAAACAGCAGGACGGTGTGGGGAAAGGCTCACGTTTCTTGCACAGTGCAAGCAGAAGCAGCTGGTTCAGCTTGAAGCTTATTCAGTGCATTATCTACCCGTTACCTGTTGTTGCAGTAATACTATACTTCATAGTATGACACCTAATAGTGACTTGAGGTAAGTTAAAAACACCATGAGTGGAGATCATCATACGTTACCCATCTGTAATTGGAGACTCAAAGCCACATGGCTTCAGTATGTGAATCTATGGGCCTGTCTGTGCCGCCTCCTGTAGGCTTTGATCACAGCGTTGCAACTTGGTTGCTCCCTAATATGTGACTGGTTTTATGGGGTTATTGAAACGACACCCCCTCGACAGGCCCCACCAATGTAGGCCAAAGGGTTGGATCATCAGAAATTCTCCACAATGAGACAGAGAGACACCACTTGGCTTCCTTTCCTAGAGTGTTGTTCCTGTGGATTGTGAGGGCAGACAGATACTTTCTGACTCATATAGGAGCTACAGGACCCCAAGGGGCCCTGGGGACATTTGGATTGATGGAAAAAAGTTGTCCGATTTTACGTTACTGTTGATACTTTCTGTGTGATCTACTGTATCAGGGGCCTTCTTGGATGCTCTGTGTATCATTGGTAATATTATTAAAGATACTCCCCATTCTATCCAAATTATTCATCCCTAGCTTGCAGTGGAATTTAGGCATGGGTTTACTTGTAAAGTGCTTTATGTCCTGCATGCAGCCTGAGGCTCAACCTCCACCTGTTCACTCTGCATAATCATCATCATCACCCAGTCTCTCAAGGACTGACCACAGACAGTTCAAGCTCAGTTTTAGTGCTGCAGAGACAGAAAACAGACAGACAGAAAAAGTCTGCTAACGGTGCAAAGGACCATGACGGCCTTGCTCTAAATATGTATATATAATTTGATCCAAACCAGATAAAATTGCACAAAATCCATATGCGCAGTGTTAATTTAACTATGGAAGTTTGTGCAATGCTATACATAGTCTCCATTCCTCAGTGTCGTATTTTCTTCATGCCCCCCCCCCCATTACATTTTATGTCATTATAGGAAACACATCTGGATATAATTAGAGCCCTCCCCTCTTCTCCTCTCCCTACCCTTTCTCGTCATCTCTCCTTGAGACTCTCGCTTCTGTCCTCTCAGCATCTCTTGTCTCTGTCCTATCTTGTTCCTAATACCCCCTTACATTCTTACCCACACATTCATTTTCTCTGCCTCTCCTCCAAAGGGTCTCCCTCCCCCGTGCTTCACCTCTTGTCTCCCGCTGCCACCTCCCCTCTTCTTTTGCTGTAGTTTGTTGCTTTGTGAGCACACGGCAGTCACGGCATCATGAAGCCTGAGGACTGCATCTGGGCTCTCTCTCTGCTCCTGTCCCTCTGTTTAGCACAACAACAACAGACTAACTCTTCCAGGTGAGTTGTTTTCCATTCCTTGTGTGAAAGTCTTTGTGCAAGTTTTGGCTACATGTAATGGAAAGTACCTTCCCAAGAGGTGGTAGCGTAGTTCTTATTAAAGAGGTTGGATGATGTTGAATTTGTTCTGGCTGTGATAACTGATAACCGTTCCTCATATAGGCTTTGTATGATTCATAAAAAGAGCAGTGTGTAAAGTTGTGAATTAGATGGTCAGCCTCTGAATTCTTGCCTAAATAACTGAGTCCATTTAATTGTCATTCAGTATTTATATAGCTGGAGCAGTGTCCTGTTGGTTTTCTGAGCCGTGATGTGAGGCAAGCTTAGTCTGCGCCTGTGGTGGCTGAGCTGCTCCAGATGTTATTGCTTTTGCATCTGTCTGTGAGGTCGGTTCAGGATGCTTTGGCTCCAGAACTGCTTGGCTCTGATCAACAGGCGTCTGTCTCACTCTACTGGGGTTCTGCAGTCTGCGTTCCTTAAATAGTTGTTTCCATTGTGTCTGAGGCGAGATGTTTTGAAAGGGATTAGCGCGGGTCCTGGACCTATAATATTTGTTGTTGTCGTTCTTCAGCAATGATAAGTCTTACAGAGAAAAAATACGAGATGATTAGAAAATGATTATTTTTGGTCTTCCTGAGTGTAGGTTTTAGATATTAATGCAAATATATTAATTCCTGTTGCATTCTTAATAACTATTTCTTTCTCCAAAGTATCATTCAAATTATTATGCATTAGTGTAAGGGTTAGGGTCCTTTTGATCACAGGTTTTTCCCCCAAGACCTTCAGAAAGAGCCATGCTCTAGATGCTGGTCTTTAATCTTGCTTTCATTGTCCACTGTACCAAAATAGTGGCATATAAATACAGGGTATCTGTAATGAAAGTATACACATACCTTGACTTGATTCCAATCAAAATGTCTTAATATATTGCCACAGACTTGTTGTTTTAAACATCTATTCTGTATCTTCTGGCCTGTCATTTCAGCTATTTAAAACAAATTACTATCTTCACTAAAACTAGCAGGCTAAAATAAATATATTCCACGATGGTTTGTGTTTATCTCTGTCAGTAATAGTTTGGACAAGGGAATTGTCAAAAACAACAGAAAGCAATCTTTCAGACATGATTGAGTTTCAACACACTTTATTTGAAGCAGGCTACATAACATTACCATGAGGTTATAGCACAACTTTAAAGCTTCCACTTTTTTCTTTTTGTTGTTTCGTTATTCTGACAGGGTACTATACCCAAAATACTGCCCGACTCAGCCTTTTTAGCTGTATTTGTTTGCTGTTTGGTGTATAGTAATCTGTGTGCTGTTATGTGATATTGAACGATCCAGATGTAAATCCAGAACTTAATAGCAGTTATTAGCAGCTATTAATGAAATTCATGAGATGAATTTGTTATGATTAATATGATCACCTTTTAGAATCTTGGGGAAATGAAGCCATGATGAGTCAGCCATGATCATAGCCATGTACAGGGTTAGAGATATTGAAAGCCAAGTTGAGTCACAGTTGAATTCTTATGATACATTGAAACGCAAAATAGTTGGGATTCTCAAGGACATTGGCCAAGAGGGAGGCATTCTTGTTGGAGCGGCTTAAGGGATTTACAGATCTCAACAGGACATGATTCACACTTCACAATATGTGTGCGGAATTAGTCAATAGATTATACTGTATATTGTGCTACTGCTAATATCATAACACACATCATATAGGCCTAATATACAATTATTCTGTATATCCCTATACGTGATTATAGTGCTATTCTTTCCACTTTGTACATACCAGGCCCGTTTTCCACTGTGGAGGAGACCTGGTTTCAGACTCAGGATTTGTTGGCAGTGAGGGCTTTCCAAGCTTCTACAAACCCAACAGTAAATGCATATGGCGGATCACTGTGAGTCACTGAACCCCAACTACTCTCTCTCTCTCTCTCTCTCTCTCTCACACACACACACACACACACACACACACACACACACACACACACACACACACACACACTTGCTTTTGTTTGTCCATCCTTAACGGTGCGTTCGTAGCCGTAGGTGGCTAAAGAGTCCTATCCACGAGCCACGTGTTCTGCAGCTGTTGATATTTTCATGAGACCTTCTCTCTGACTCCATAGGTCCCAGAGGGCAACGTGGTCATGCTCTCCTTCCGCATCTTTGACCTGGAGGCTGACGCACTGTGTCGCTATGACTACCTGGATGTGTACAACGGCCACTCCAACATGGTCCAAAAGCTTGGGCGGTTTTGCGGAACGTTCCGGCCCGGCGCTCTTATGTCCACCACCAACACCATGATGCTGGAAATGGTGTCTGACACGGAGAACCAAGGGAGAGGCTTTGTGGCTTATTTCAGTGGAGGCAAACCCCATGCAAATGGTATTCGTGTATAATTGACTATTGTTCCCTATCCCGGGTCGGGACCCCTGCAGCACTGCTTGTTTTCCATCTCACCAGGACGTTAAATCTGGTGTCTTGGTAGGATGGAAAACCAGCAGTAGGCTACATGGGGGTTGCCACGGTCCGAAGTTGAAAAACAGCTGTTTTATATCACAATATGGTTTATGGTGTATTCATTTCCATACCCCCTAATACAACTTGTTTCAGATGACCTGTTCTGTGGGGGGAAGATGACAAAAGCCCAGGGAGAGATCATAACACCCAACTGGCCAGACAAGAAATACCCACCAGGAATCACCTGCTCCTGGCTTGTTACTGTGGAGCCTGATATGGTCACTTTCACAAGTTTCTGACATTCCATTTACACATATTTTGTGCAATCACCATACAGTACATCACAGTTCTGTTTCTATCTTCTCTGTGTTTTGGTACCAGGTCGTTGAAGTGAAGTTTGATAAGTTTGGCTTAGAGTCTGACACCTACTGCCGCTTTGACTATGTGGCATTCTTCAACGGAGGAGAGAGAGACGACTCTCGTCTGATTGGGAAATACTGTGGCGATAAGAGCCCTGAGTAAGTAACGATATAGAGCAGTGGTTCTCAAACTTTTTTATTTCAAGGACCCTCAATTGCATGCATTTGGCCTCAATAGCTGGGGACCTAGCTGTATGGTTATTATCGTGTTTTTTGTTTTCTTTCTTTTTTTCTTTTTTTTCCAGTTTTAATTGTCATCGTCACCTATTGCACGCCTGTCCATCCTGGAAGAAGTTCCCCTCTTTTGTGTTCCTTGCTAAGTTTTCTTCTTTTTCTTTTCTCATCAACAGTTCTTTCTTGACTGATTGAGGTCTATTGTTTTGTTTCCTTTGATAGATTTGGCTCTTTGAGACTGTAACAGTGATTGAGGGCTTTAATTTGGCTTCTCATCTGTTCCCTTTCTCTCTCTCTCTCTCTCTCTCTCTCTCTCTCTTCCTGGTGACACCCATAGAACCATTATCAGCAACGGCAATGTGATGCTTGTCCAGTTCGTGTCTGACCTCAGTGTGACATCTGATGGCTTCAGAGTCAGCTACAACAGCATCCCACATGGTTCTAAATCCATTTACACTGACTCCGCGTCAGTACCTCGTGTGGAGTCAAGCCCTTCAAAACCTGTGGTAAATGCTAGACGTCCTGCCGCCACCACTACGCAGCCCCCCACCACCACCACCAAATATGTTGCCCCGCCTAAGCCAGTGCCCACCAAAAAACTCAAGCCAGCCAGGCCTGTTAGGCCCCGTGTACCAAGCGCCACAGACCAGAATAGACAGAGGCCAAACGGGAAAAAGCCAGGTAAAAAGCCAGGTAATAGCCTATACCAAGCATGTAAATATTATTTACATGCTTGGAATCATGTACTTTGGGGTTTACAAGTATTTTACAAGCTCTCTGTATGAATGCTTTACGTTACGTGTTGTTATATTCCAGTCCCTCAGAATCCACTCTGTGCCAAAGGATGTAAGAGAGATGGCACTATCAAGACCAGTTTCTGTGCCAGCGAATTTGGTGAGTGCCATGCAATTCACCACTATGCACATCATTTAAAGACCCTTGGACACAGAGTCCAATTGCAAATGTTCAAAACTAGACTATAGGTCCAAGCCGCTATACGCAGAGCCCCATCACAGCAGTTTGTGTCTGACATGATATCGACCGGCTAGCCGGCTAGCTCGTTGGGCAATTTAAATATAGCATATGATGCAGTAATCAAACTGGGTTTGATTAAAACATAAATGGTGCACCATCATAGCCACAAAATAAAAGAAAGAAATGTGAGAAAATATCTTATTCTGTGTGCAAGGGTGAGTTTTGAAGTGAAGTGAAGGTTCTCGAGATACATGAACTATACACAGACAGACGCATGCAGAAATGTTGTGCATTTATGATATCTTTGTTTATTCATTATTTTGCTAATAATTAAACCCTGTCTGTCTGCTCTTCCAGTGATAACAGGGAAGGTGACGTCACTAACCCCTGGGCCTCGGGGAACTCTTAACGTCAACGTCTCCCTCATTAAGGCCTACAAGGCAGGTCGGTTGACCATCACACAAGCTGGAGAGGCCATGTCTGTGAAGCTGGTCTCACAATGCAAGAAATGCCCATTGCTACGCAAAGGTATGTCATTTATAGATTTACTGATTCTGACAAGTGCACAAACAAGCACACAGACACGGACGTGCGGTCGTGCGGTCGCGCACACACACACACACACACACACACACACACACACACACACACACACACACACACACACACACACACACACACACACACACACACACACACACACACACACACACACACGTTTTTTTGATAAGACTGAGTAATAATATGTAAAACATCTTTCTGTAAGGTATGAACTATATAATCATGGGTCAAGTGGATGAAGACGGAGGTGCTACCCTGGCCCCTGGTGCATTCACAGCTCCGTACAAGGCCCCTCATCACAAACTGCTCAACAACATCAACAACCAGCCCTGCTAACCTCACACTGAAGTCTACCCAGTCCACAACAACACCATTCAAAACAAAATCCAGAAATGTATGCACAACCACAGTTGCAATGTGAAACAAGCACTATATTCCTATAACAGTTTTATATGATGCAATAAAGGAATATGCTGTATGCCCTTTATCTTGTTTTATCTTACCCCACACTCCAGATGTATAATTTATGTATAAATATTAAAAGGATTTGTAATTTTCTTTTTACATTCACATTTATTTGCATGAATGTCAACCAAAGGACATAATATAGTCCTACATACTTACACCTATAGAAACCCCATTCAACCCTATTTAGGTTAATCTTACGGTGGACATGTTTGCCTGAAAAGGAATCTTTGAAATGTTTCATAGTTTTAGAAATGTAGTGCTTTCAAATTTGAGTAATTTATAATGGGGCTCAATGGCAGGCTATTGGCAGGTCAAAAGATCACTTTCACCTAAAAACTCCATTCACACTTTTTATAATTCAGCTTACTGCATGTGGAGACACATGCTGGAACTTTTTTACTTTGAAATGTTTTGTAGTTTCTGAGTTATTTAACTTAAACGCCCAATGCATTCTCAATGGCAATAGCACAAACTTTGGCATGCTACTATGTGCTAAATCTGTCTTTAAACTTGAGTTTGTGAGCTTTCTACTCTGCCTCCATCTTGTGAATTGTGGGTAGAGCTGCCTCATTTAGTTACCACCACCAGTCAGAAGCCACCAGAGTCCAATCTCTTGCTGAAGATAGTAGAGATGCTCCGATAATCGGCCAGCGATCGGTGATCGGCCTGTTCGGCCATATCGGCAGATATTCACTCTGATCGGCAATTAACCCTATCTGGAGAAACTGATCTTTTACACCATTTAAGTGGAATAAATGTCAATCAGATATAACATTATTTTGCATTTTTGTGACAGGCCTAAAAACATTGTCCCTTCCTCCCCACACACGGGAACAGTTTTGACGTGGGTTTTGACATAGGCCTAATAATCCTATAATCATTTTGGAAATATTAAAATGTGCAACATTTCACAAGATCAGTATTGGTATCGGACCTATATCGGCCGATCCGATCATGAGAAAAACAATGTGGTGATCCGTATCGGAGCATCCCTAGCAGATCGGCTTGTCTTGTGTCATAGTGGTCTGTATCATGGAATAAGCATTATTTGTTATGGAAGATCTGTCTGTAATACAGACAGATCTGTACAGACTGTATCGAATCTAATGCACCATTTTAAAGTGTCATCATGCAACAGTGCCACTGTGTGGCCTTTATAATAAGTGCAAAGCCAGACAGGAACACTTTTATTTGTATCAAACCCTGTACAGTGTACACACTCAAGGCTCCATATATGGCCAGTACAGAATTCTTTCCATATAGCCTATATGTTGATCTGACCCAAAATGCCAGCGCTCGCCCAGCAGTCTGCTGTCACCCAGACGGATGCATACACACGCCCCCAGGTGTCTTACTCTGGTGTAAGTTAGATAGCATTTAGATCTATATACATATTCCACCATTACGTTCTTATACGTATGATTCCTGATAACTATAATTCTTATGTATTGCCAATGCTTTATGTTCTTGCTTAATGTTAAATCGCTCTGGATTAAGAGTGTCTGATAAATGCCTATATTTTTAATTGTGTGCTATTGCCATTGACAATGCATTGGGCGTTTAAGTTAAATAACATATTTCAAAGCAAAAGGTTCCAGCATGTGTGTCCGCACAGTAAGCTGAATTATAAAAAGTGTGAATGGAGTTTCTAGGAGAAAGTGATGTTTTTGACAAAATATTGTTTGTTCAATTTGAATTCAGCAAACAGACATTTTCAGTTTCCTTTTTTTTTTTGGTTTGTGAAAACGCTGCAAACGCATGAGAAAAATCACAAAATTGGTAGTAGGCACCTTTAGTATAATTATGTTGGTTCAATTTGAAACCAGCAAACATAAATATCACTCTAACATTTTAAAACAATTATAAACAATATCAAACGTTCAAAGTTGAATCATATAGGCCTAGTCTTCAATCAAGCCAGATAACGTCAGTCAATAAAAATATTAATAATTTAAATAGATTGTGCGCGTGTGCGTCATGCGTGCGTGCGTCTTTGCAGTGTGGGTTCTGGATCCATAATGACGCACGTGCATGTAGTCATCGGGTCGTGCGCGCCACCTCTTGGTCACACCCACAGTACACACGCGCACAGACAGAGTCACTGACACACACGCCCAAACAAGCGCCATGCTGCTAAGAAAGCCATTTGTTTTACTTTTAATATTAAACACCTCGGAATGTAACTTTCATTGACATGGAGTTAATGAGAGTCGACGGTGTTTTTACCAGGCTGGTGAAAAACTAGACAAATAAAAGAAACGTTTCTACAAGAAAGAAGCTGTGGAAACACTAAACAGATCATCAGCTGATCATCGAACTCAGGTGAGTCAGTGTTTGCAGGTGTACCTGTTCGCGTAGCTCAGTGCTTTACAACCTTTTACACATCAAGGCCCACTATTTTATAATTTTATCGTAAGTACTGTTGTACTGTACAACAGTAAAAAAGAAAAGGGGTATTTTAAGGGGTATTTCAATTTCCATAGCCATGATTCAATCATGTGGATTCATTCCACTCAATCATGACTCATCATGGCAGTCATGTTTCAGGGCTACAATTTCCAGGACTTTTACTTCACTTTTACCACTACATCTCAGAGGCAAATATTCTACTTTTACTACATTTATTTGAAAACTCCTGTATGTTAGTTTGTAGCTAGCCCCTCTGCTCTCGGAACCCTCCAAAGCTTTTATGATTCTTAAACATGTCAGAAACTTTACTACAATTGGGTTCTGCGTGTGGGGCTAGTTTGTAGCCTACATTTAGATCAGTGGTGGTTTTCAACCCTCTTCATATCAAGGCCCATTATTTATTGGGCATTTGAGCCACGGTCAGAGCCGAAGAGTTTGATCAATCCTCAAGGGGGAGTGAGTGTTTGATTGCGCGGTGTCGGCAGCCGGTCACTCAGGGGAGAGAGACGATGAATCACTTTTTTGTGCACGCAAATCTGCGAGAAATGTCACGCTTGCACTGTAGTGTATTTGGAACTTGGAAACAATTGCTCTCAAAGACGGGGCATTTTCATCCTGGTGCTCCTTGAACCAGGCGAGTCTCTTTGGTGAATTCTTGATCAGTGTTATTGGGATGTAAGTCATCAAATGGTGGTTCCGTCATTTGATGACTTACATCCCATCTCTTCTCCCTGGCTTGCAATGAGAATTGCTTTGATGTTTTATTATGCTGTTTGTGTTGATTGTATGCTTGTTTCATGTTCGTGTAGCCTACAGCACTTTGGTTGACCGTCTGGTCTTTGTAAATAAAGTAGAAATAAAGTTTGATTTGATGACATTTAGCCTCTCAGACCCAAAACTAAAGAATATGTTGTTGTCGTTTGTCCAAACTTCCATGCTGTGTTGATGTTGGTACCATTAGGACAGAACATGCAAACGTTGATCAAAATTAATTAATTGTGTTGACTTCTGGTAAATTAATTAGCCTAACGCAGGTATTTAACAATGTTGTTACTCTTACTCTTGACAGATCCATTTGGTTTCATTCTATCTCGAGTTAAATATCTAATAAGGGTCCATTTGGTTAAACTCCATAGCTGCATTACATGGGGACCACCTGGAACCACTAAGGACCACTGGTGGACTGGCTTAGCTAATTAGATGCTTATATCATTAAAGGAGTTGATGGAATTGCGTGTAATTTCACTTTGATGTGGCAGCAGTTGGTTAGACCTTCCCAAACCTTTTCATACCAAGGACCCCCAAATTGACACTAATTAGCCCGCGGACCCCCCAATTGAAAGAATATGCCAGGGACCCCCATGAGAATATTTTGATGGCTCTCTAGCAGTGATTCTCAACCCATTTAATTTCAAGGACCCCCCCCCCCCCCCCCCCAGTTTGACATGCATATTAGTCTATGGACCCCCCATTTAATGGCATTTCTATCTCTGAGACCCCCACTTTATATTGTAAAATCAATGTTCATTTCAGTCTGAGAAGCATTGTTTTGTGTTATGTGATATGAAGCTTTTACTGTAGTAGTTCAGATTTTCAATATATTGAAAATACACTTCTCAGAGGCTATTTTTGGTTACTTTACTGTGTGTGTGTGTGGACATGTGAGCTTGTAGATCTGCTATTTGTATGTACAACTCGTCCCCACGGGTCTACAGTTGATATAGCTTAATATAATTGGATGAAGTTGCAATATCCTCCATTGACTCCCCATTCATCCAATTTGCTTTTGCGATCTGCTTAAGTATTAAACGACTTTAAACTCACCAACATTGCAGCTGTAGGGCAAGAGCCTCTTTCAATCTGCCAAGCGTTTGTTTAAATAGTTTCATAAAAATACCGCCGTAGACATGTTGTTATGAGCTACTTTCTGTCAAGAAATTCTCTGCAGGTGATTATTTTTCTAAGTGTTGGAGTTTGGAAGCACTCGTTGAAGTCACTGAACGGCCCTGCGTACCACCTGTTACATTAGTACATAATGCAGGAGGCAGCAGCGCGACCCGTTAATAAAAACGAGTGCTTCCAAACTCAAACATAAACACAAAAATAATCACCTGCTGATAATTTCTTGACAGAAAGCAGCTCATAACATGTTTACGGTGGATTTTTATGAAACAAAAGCTTGACAGATTGAAAGGGGATAATTCAAGCTTGGCCTATACAGCTGCAATGTTGGTGAGTTTAACGTTGTTTAAGACAAGCAGATCGCAAAAGCAAATTCGATGAGTGGGGGAGTCAATGGAGGGTATTGCAACTCTAGATGGAATCAAAGGGAGTCTATACCAACGCGCCTCAAGCCTGAAACGGCTGATCCGGTGCTTCACAGGTACAAGGACATGAGTTGCATAAGGAGAAGAGACTGGAGCAGCACAGACATTTAGAGCCTTTTATTTAGGTGCTGAGTATACACGACTAACGTTTCGACCTTGCGGTCTTCATCATCTAAAACTGGTTCTCAACCAGTGGTCTGGGGACCACCAGGCGTCCTTGAGGGGGTTCCAGGTGGTCCCCAGCTAAATGATGTAGAGTTGGTAACCAAATGGACCCGTACAGATTATTGTTAAACATCTGCATTACTTAATTTACAAGAAGTCTACACAATTAGAGAATGTAGAAGAATTGTCATTTTGATCAACGTCTGCCTGTTATCTCTCCTAATGGTACCAACATCAATACAGCATGGAATGGTGGACAGAATCTAATGCAACGATACCAAAATATTCTTTAGTTTTGGGTCTGAGAGGCTAAATGTCATCAAATGGTGGTTCGGTGGCTCAAATGCCCAATAAATAAATAAATAATGGGCCTCGACATGAAGAGGGTTGAAAACCACCACTGATCTAAATGTACAAACTAACATACAGTAACGAAAGTTTTCAAATTAATGTAGTGGAGTAAAAGTAGAATATTTGCCTCTGAGATCTAGTGGTAAAAGTCCTGGAATACTCAAGTAAAATACCTTTTTTCTTTTTTACTGTTGTACTTTTTTTTCCTATATAACAAACGTTTATGTAACTATCGTGCCAGAATGGTATATCCCTGCTTTAAAGGAGTAATGTCACGTTTTTCTTACTGAGGTGTAATCCATGGAGCAGGTGCTCCGTAGGCCAGGTGTAGGTTATCAATGCTGCTGTGCTTAATGGTACACCTCAGTAATGGCCGCACCCAGGCAACCCTCTGTGAATTTGTCTATAGACAGCTATGTGTGTGGCTGTGTCCCTGGGTCCCTGTGTCAGAGCACAAATAGCGTTATAGTGTTTGTTCACCACCAAGTGTCACTGTTGCACAGCCTAACACACAGACAAAGACACACACAGGCCAGGGAGGAGGGCTCACGTACAGTACAGTACAGTACAGTACAGTACAGTACAGTACAGTGTCTGATTTTTTCCCCCTTTTTTAATATATATAATATATATTTTTTGTTTATTTCTAAAGGAGAATGATGCCTGGTGCTCTTGTCTGGAACCCTCAGAACGGCGTGGGGGAGAGGTACAGATTTGGCTCCCTGCCTCTCCCCGGCCTGTGGACCCGGCAGACCTGTGAGTGTGTTGTTACAATGTTACAATCATGTTATTTCAGTGTTACAATGTATTACAATGTCATTAGCGTTGCAATGTTATTGCAAGGTTACTACAATGTTGTTACAATGTTACAAGGTTTTTACAATGTTAAACAGTTTTCGAGAGAATTTGAGTACTTTCGGTCATTCCTTTAAATTTTGAGGTATTTGTTTTCCCCCAATATCTTTAACTTCTACTACCACTACATCTCTGATCCAAATATTATACTTTTACCTCCACTGCTTTTATTTGAAAACATTAGTTACTATCTACTTCGCAGATTCTTTTTAATATTTATTACAAAACATACATTAACCATTTAGACCTGAGGACGATTCTACAAATGCCTTCTAAATCCTGACAGTTTTCTGAAAAGCCCATGTTTCTATGTCAGTCGTTAGAGCAGACGTAGAATACGCACATCGACAGGCTGGGTGCTGGGCTAAAAGAAACTTCATTTAGATACGATGGAGCCCGCACACCACAGGTAAAGGTAAGACGTTCTTTATTTAAATGCTGACAACGTTTCGATCTGTGTTGATCTTCATCAGGTCATGTGAACATACACACAAGTTTGTACATTTATAATAAGGGAGTGCCCCCATTACCCAATCAAACACCACATTTTGGTGCCCCTCCCATCACTACAGGTGTGACACGTCAACCCTGAGTGAGTGGGTGTGAGACTGTGGACCCAGACATATTGAAGTGAATATATAGTCTGTTCAGAATTTTTTAGTGCACTAATTAAAAACTTTAACCAATTTAAAAAAAACATACATGTATGTCTATACTTAAATTCATCGATACATCAAATAGAGTAAAGATCCCACATGTCCTATCTACTAGGTCTGTGGGCTTAATTTCCATTTCCAATGTTATTCTTTTTCTTGTTGCATTGTTTTCCTTTTGTAGTCGTTCTCAAACATTTTCATGTCAAGGACCCCCAAAAATATATCTAATTGGCCTTCGACCCCCATCTGAAAATATGTTGTTCCAGTGCCCGACACTCGGTGCCGCACTATGATCTTGTAATTCATAGTGTAATATATCATATAACATAATGCTTAAAACACCAAAAGAGGTTCCCGTCCTGAATGGGTTAACCGCTTCAGCCCATTTCAAAGATAGCCGATCTACAAGCTCACATTTGAAAACTTGTAAAGGGACATTCTGCATAATGAATACTTTCTACTTTTGGTACTTTATTTACTTTTTTAAAACCAATACTATTTCTGAAGTACATTTTTAATTCTGGACTTTTACATCAACAGAGTATTTCTAGACGGCACTATTGACTTAACCCATTCTGGGCGGGTACCCCTTTTGGTGTTGAAAAAATAGCAGATCTACAAGCTCTCTGTGCCACGCTATGAACTTGTAGATCTGCTATTTTTGAAAAGGCGTGAAAATGTGGCTCAAAACTTTGAGAGCGAACGTTTTTAACTCAAATCTTTGCTTCTGCATGGGGGGGTCCCTCGAACAACATATTTTCAGATGGTGGTCTGCGGCCAAATACAGATAATTCTGGGCTTCATTGACATGAATGAGTACCACTGACATAGAAACAGGTTTTTCAGAAAACTTTTAGGATTTAGAATACAGTTAGTTAAGAATCGTCCTCAGGTCTAAATGGGTTAAAGGACGGCTTTAGATTTGTTTCAACCAAGGTTCATGTTTTAGGTTAATGGAGAAAGTAAAAGATTTTCTTTCATTTGCTGCTTTCTTTCGTTTTAGCGATTTTACCCATTTTTGACATGGGCATTCGAACATGGGGATAAATATGTATATATATATATCCTTAAAGGACAACTTTAGTTTTGATCAACCAAGGTTCATGTTTTAGGTTATCAGAAAGTAAAAGATGAATGTTAATTTTTTTTCATTTGCTTCTTTGTTCTTTTTCTTTCGTTTTAGGGATTTTAGCTCTTTGACGGGGGCGGGGGCATTCGAGCATGGGGTTAAATATGTATTTTTGTACAACATTTTATCGTGATTTATTTTTTTATTATTTACTATAGTCCTACTAGATCCCAGGAAATTGCATCTGGCCACGGAAGATCACAGGATCTACTGAATGTGAAGGTAGCCTACTGAGGGGAAGCCACACTGTGTGTATAGACTCAATATGTCAGTCACATTCAGTAGATCCTGTGATCTTTTGTGGCCAGATTTCTTGGGGTCTAGTAGGACTATAGTAAATAATAATAAAAGAAATCGCCATAACATTTTGTAAAAAAATACATATTTAGCCCTACGCTCGAATGCCCCCGACCCCCTGTCAAAAACTGCAAAAATCCCTAAAACGAAAGAAAGCTGCAAATGAACCCTTTTAGTTTATCTAATAACAACCTAAAACATGAACCTTGGTTGAAAAAAACTAAAGTTGTGCTTTACATTTTGAGGTATTTGCACTTGAAAGTTTTCCCCCAATATTTTTTACTTCTACTACAACTACATCTCAGATCCAAATATTATCCTTTTACCTCCACTAGTAAATTTATTTGAAAACATTTGTTACTAGTTACTTTGCAGATTTAAAAAAAATATTTATTACAAAACATGCATTAACCACTTCAGTCCTGTATACATGTATACAAATGTAGCCGATCTACAAGCTCACATTTGAAAACTTGTAATGGGACATTCTGTATAATTACTATACTTTCTACTTTTGGTACTTTATGTACATTTTTAAAACCAAATATTTTGTACTTTTGCTTAAGTACATTTACAATTCTGGACTATTTTTTATCAACCAATGTTCATGTTTCTTAGGTTATTAGAGAAAGTAAAAGATGAGCATACATTTTCTTTCATTTCTAGCTTTCTTTCTTTTTAGCGATTTTACCTATTTTTGACATGGGCGGGGGCCATTCGAACATGGGGCTAAATATGTTATAGCGATTTGTTTTTCTACACTATAGTTACTAGACCCCATAAAATTACATCTGGCCACAAAAGATCACGGGATCTGTTGAATGTCAAGGGTGAGGTGACAAACTGACATATTGAGCCTATGACACACAGTATGGCATCCCCCCCAGTATCCTCCTTCACATTCAGTTGTTCCCGTGATATTCTGAGGCCAGATGTCATTTCCTGGGGTCTAGTAGGACTATAGTAAATATTATTAAAGAAATCGTCATAACATTTTGTAAAAAAATTAAAAGTATTTCGCCCCATGTTCAAATGCCCCCGCCCCCCTGTCAAAAATTGCTAAAATCGTTAAAACGAAAGAAAGCAGCAAATGAAAATAAACCAATAAACACTCATCTTTTGCTTTCTCTAATAACAACCTAAAACATGAACCTTGGTTGCTTATACTTTTTAATAGTATTCATCATTGCTGTTAGAAATATTGTATTTTTCAGCATTGCAGTGGCAATACCTTGCACTGCGAGCTGTTATTTTCAAAATCTTTGCCTTTCTGATGTAATTACCAATTTGGCTAATGTTTGATAATCTTTGGTATAGTTGGTTGCTTTAGACGCAGCAATGGTCTTATTAGTTTATTTGTATTTGTCATTTCAGAGATTTAAAATAATAATAAATGTAGTGGAGTAAAAGCATAATATTTGCCTCTGAGATGTAGTGGAGTAGCAATTAGGGGTCGGTGGCAAACATAGTACCTTTCCTTTCCTTAGTCCAGTTACCCTGGGTAATCATAGTACCTTTCCTTTCCTTAGTCCAGTTACCCTGGGTAAACATAGTACCTTTACTTTCCTTAGTCCAGTTACCCTGGGTAAACATAGTACCTTTCCTTTCCTTAGTCCAGTTACCCTGGGTAAACATAGTACCTTTCCTTTCCTTAGTCCAGTTACCCTGGGTAAACATAGTACCTTTCCTTTCCTTAGTCCAGTTACCCTGGGTAATCATAGTACCTTTCCTTTCCTTAGTCCAGTTACCCTGGGTAAACATAGTACCTTTCCTTTCCTTTACCACTCACTTCAGACGGGTCTGATGTTTTTCTTTTAATATATATCCTTTTTCTTGTTTATTTCTAAAGGAGAATGATGCCTGGTGCTCTTGTCTGGAACCCTCCTCAGAACAGCGTGGGGGAGAGGCACAGATTTGGCTCCCTGCCTCTCCTCCTCAGAACAGCGTGGGGAAGAGGTACAGATTTGGCTCCCTGCCTCTCCTCCTCAGAACAGCGTGGGGGAGAGGTACAGATTTGGCTCCCTGCCTCTCCCCGGCCTGTGGACCTGGCAGACTGGTGAGTTGGAATTTATTTATTTAGTTACATAGTGTTACAATGCTATTACAAATTGTAATAGCATATTATATTAATATTGTAATTTACAATATTACAATGTATTGCAGTGTTTCAATGTCATTAGCCTTACACTGTTATGGTTACTACAATAATGTTAAAACCTTTCCTTTCCTTAGTCCAGTTACCCTGGGTAAACATAGTACCTTTCCTTTCCTTTACCACTCACTTCAGACGGGTCTGATGTTTTTCTTTTTAATATATCCTTTTTCTTGTTTATTTCTAAAGGAGAATGATGCCTGGTGCTCTTGTCTGGAACCCTCCTCAGAACAGCGTGGGGGAGAGGCACAGATTTGGCTCCCTGCCTCTCCTCCTCAGAACAGCGTGGGGGAGAGGTACAGATTTGGCTCCCTGCCTCTCCTCCTCAGAACAGCGTGGGGGAGAGGTACAGATTTGGCTCCCTGCCTCTCCTCCTCAGAACAGCGTGAGGGAGAGGTACAGATTTGGCTCCCTGCCTCTCCTCCTCAGAACAGCGTGGGGGAGAGGTACAGATTTGGCTCCCTGCCTCTCCTCCTCAGAACAGCGTGGGGGAGAGGTACAGATTTGGCTCCCTGCCTCTCCTCCTCAGAACAGCGTGGGGGAGAGGTACAGATTTGGCTCCCTGCCTCTCCTCCTCAGAACAGCGTGGGGGAGAGGTACAGATTTGGCTCCCTGCCTCTCCTCCTCAGAACAGCGTGGGGGAGAGGTACAGATTTGGCTCCCTGCCTCTCCTCCTCAGAACAGCGTGGGGGAGAGGTACAGATTTGGCTCCCTGCCTCTCCTCGGCCTGTGGACCTGGCAGACTGGTGAGTTGGAATTTATTTATTTAGTTACATAGTGTTACAATGCTATTACAAATTGTAATAGCATATTATATTAATATTGTAATTTACAATATTACAATGTATTGCAGTGTTTCAATGTCATTAGCCTTACACTGTTATGGTTACTACAATAATGTTAAAATGTTAAAAACCGTTTGAGGGAATTTGAGTAGGTTTTGGTCATTCGTTTACATTTTGAGGCATTTGCACTTGAGTTTTTCCCCAATATTTTTAACTTCTACGAACCACTACATCTCGGATCCAAATATTCTAATATTTGCCTCTGAGATGTAGTGGAGTAGCAATTAGGGGTCGGTGGCAAACACCGTTGTCCAGAAACGCCACAAAAGGCTCTGGTCAGGCTCTGCCAGTGGACCTAATGAGCCCAAATCCCTCACCTGTGCAATTGCCAGTCTCTGCCTCAGCCAATTGATTGCCACGGCAACCCCCACACCTGCTAATTGATTACTTAACCAGTCCACTTGTCAGTCAGTTTGCACTCTTCAGGCACAGACAGACAGATACAGTAGAGACCTCCATATACAGTATGGGCACAAAAGGGACCCGTTAAAACGGGTGCTATGACAAGTTGACAACGGGTATTATCAGGTTCCCTAGTTGCATCGTTCTCAAGTAGGCCGATG
Source organism: Protomyctophum bolini (assembly GCF_963924005.1). Lineage (NCBI taxonomy): Eukaryota > Metazoa > Chordata > Actinopteri > Myctophiformes > Myctophidae > Protomyctophum > Protomyctophum bolini. The sequence continues at coordinate 37,288,181 of NC_137874.1, read as the reverse complement.
GGCACGTACAGGTGTAGTCATTTCTAACACTTGTTTTTAACACCTTTCTTTTGTTTATTTATTTATTTATAGGCATTATTTATTAAGGAAAATTATGCCGGCTGCCCTTGATGTCTGGAATGCTCCTTGGGAACGCCAGGGGAGTGACCTCCGAACGCCGGGGATAGGGTCGAGATGCCTGGGGGGTCTCCCCGCCCGGTCAACGATAGTGGGCACGCTATGTTGTCTGGAATCCCCATGCAAATGGACAGCTCAAGCGGGTACATTGAGGTACATTAGGCCCGTCACAAGTATTCATAAATTATTTAAATTACAATAAAACATACATGAATAGTGAAAGTATCAGATCTACGAGATCAAAACAGTTTTGAGCTCCTAGATCTGCCACTTCCACTACTTTTTAACATGGGAACGATTATGACTATTATCCCAAAAGTATTGCTATTATCACAAATACTTATGTAGTAATTGTGATGGGCCTAAGAGTGTGTGTGCGTGTGTGTGTGTGTGTGGGGGGGGGGGGGGGGCACACAGGGGGGGCTTCAGCGCCCCCCTGTGTGTCTGTGTGAGCGAGCGCGCATGTGTGTGCTGTGTGTGTTTGTTGAAGCTGTGTGAGTTTTCCCTAACTTGTTGTTTCCTTCCCGCCAGGTTGTCCAAATGTTGTAGTTTCTGTTTGATTAACCTTTTTTCGTAGTTCTTTCCAGGTGGCAAACGTTGAATTTGTGTCACTCTTCTAGTGACATAAATTAACAGATATTAATTAGTGCGTAGTCCGTACCGTATTACCCTACATGGCTATAAGGACGTTGTGGTGGTGTGGATGTTAATGCACGTGTGCGTGCGTGCGTGTGTGTTTGTGTTTCATTCAATAAAACAATTGACGAATTTCATTTCTTCAAGACAATCTAAGAATTTCATTTAATTTCCCATCATTCCTTGGAGTCCCATCATGGCAAGGTAACTATATTACTATTTGGATTAAGGGAATCTGCTAAATGCCTAAATTGTACATTGTTGATTAAATAATATTAAATATATACACACACACAGCAAGGTGTTTGTATGTATATTTTTTATTTTATCAACAATGTACAATTTACAATTTAGGCATTTAACAGATGCCTTTAATCCAGAACAATTTACAGTAAGCAAGAACAACAACTAGCTAATAATGAGCATCTGTCTCTTTCTTTCACACGTTGTCACCACTACATCTGGGACCCAGAAGAAAGCATCACAGGAGGAAGGTCTGCCACACCGACAACTGGCCTTGCTGAACACACTGTGTACTGGGGTTGGTATTACGACATGCGACACATAATGTACAGTACGGTACGGTACTGTTCACCTATAACGACATGCGACACATAATGTACAGTACAGTACTGTTCACCTATAACGACATGCGACACATAATGTTCAGTACAGTACTGTTCACCTATAACGACATGCGACGCATTATGTACAGTACAGTACAGTACTGTTCACCTATAACGACATGCGACACATAATGTACAGTACAGTACTGTTCACCTATAACGACATGCGACGCATTATGTACAGTACAGTACAGTACTGTTAACCTATAACGACATGCGACACATAATGTACAGTACAGTACAGTACTGTTCACCTATAACGACATGCGACACATAATGTACAGTACAGTACTGTTCACCTATAACGACATGCGACACATAATGTACAGTACAGTACTGTTCACCTATAACGACATGCGACGCATTATGTACAGTACAGTACAGTACTGTTCACCTATAACGACATGCGACACATAATGTACAGTACAGTACAGTACTGTTCACCTATAACGACATGCGACGCATTATGTACAGTACAGTACAGTACTGTTCACCTATAACGACATGCGACGCATTATGTACAGTACAGTACAGTACTGTTCACCTATAACGACATGCGACACATAATGTACAGTACAGTACAGTACTGTTCACCTATAACGACATGCGACGCATTATGTACAGTACAGTACAGTACTGTTCACCTATAACGACATGCGACGCATTATGTACAGTACAGTACAGTACTGTTCACCTATAACGACATGCGACACATAATGTACAGTACAGTACAGTACTGTTCACCTATAACGACATGCGACGCATTATGTACAGTACAGTACAGTACTGTTCACCTATAACGACATGCGACACATAATGTACAGTACAGTACAGTACTGTTCACCTATAACGACATGCGACACAATGTACAGTACAGTACAGTACAGTACAGTACAGTACTGTTCACCTATAACGACATGCGACGCATTATGTACAGTACAGTACTGTTCACCTATAACGACATGCGACGCATTATGTACAGTACAGTACAGTACAGTACTGTTCACCTATAACGACATGCGACACATAATGTACAGTACAGTACAGTACTGTTCACCTATAACGACATGCGACGCATTATGTACAGTACAGTACAGTACTGTTCACCTATAACGACATGCGACACATAATGTACAGTACAGTACAGTACTGTTCACCTATAACGACATGCGACACATAATGTACAGTACAGTACAGTACTGTTCACCTATAACGACATGCGACGCATTATGTACAGTACAGTACTGTTCACCTATAACGACATGCGACGCATTATGTACAGTACAGTACAGTACTGTTCACCTATAACGACATGCGACACATAATGTACAGTACAGTACAGTACTATTCACCTATAACGACATGCGACGCATTATGTACAGTACAGTACAGTACTGTTCACCTATAATGACATGCGACACATAATGTACAGTACAGTACAGTACTATTCACCTATAACGACATGCGACGCATTATGTACAGTACAGTACAGTACTGTTCACCTATAACGACATGCGACACATAATGTACAGTACAGTACAGTACTGTTCACCTATAACGACATGCGACACATAATGTACAGTACAGTACAGTACTGTTCACCTATAACGACATGCGACGCATTATGTACAGTACAGTACAGTACTGTTAACCTATAACGACATGCGACACATAATGTACAGTACAGTACAGTACTGTTCACCTATAACGACATGCGACACATAATGTACAGTACAGTACTGTTCACCTATAACGACATGCGACACATAATGTACAGTACAGTACTGTTCACCTATAACGACATGCGACGCATTATGTACAGTACAGTACAGTACTGTTCACCTATAACGACATGCGACACATAATGTACAGTACAGTACAGTACTGTTCACCTATAACGACATGCGACGCATTATGTACAGTACAGTACAGTACTGTTCACCTATAACGACATGCGACGCATTATGTACAGTACAGTACAGTACTGTTCACCTATAACGACATGCGACACATAATGTACAGTACAGTACAGTACTGTTCACCTATAACGACATGCGACGCATTATGTACAGTACAGTACAGTACTGTTCACCTATAACGACATGCGACGCATTATGTACAGTACAGTACAGTACTGTTCACCTATAACGACATGCGACACATAATGTACAGTACAGTACAGTACTGTTCACCTATAACGACATGCGACGCATTATGTACAGTACAGTACAGTACTGTTCACCTATAACGACATGCGACACATAATGTACAGTACAGTACAGTACTGTTCACCTATAACGACATGCGACACAATGTACAGTACAGTACAGTACAGTACAGTACAGTACTGTTCACCTATAACGACATGCGACGCATTATGTACAGTACAGTACTGTTCACCTATAACGACATGCGACGCATTATGTACAGTACAGTACAGTACAGTACTGTTCACCTATAACGACATGCGACACATAATGTACAGTACAGTACAGTACTGTTCACCTATAACGACATGCGACGCATTATGTACAGTACAGTACAGTACTGTTCACCTATAACGACATGCGACACATAATGTACAGTACAGTACAGTACTGTTCACCTATAACGACATGCGACACATAATGTACAGTACAGTACAGTACTGTTCACCTATAACGACATGCGACGCATTATGTACAGTACAGTACTGTTCACCTATAACGACATGCGACGCATTATGTACAGTACAGTACAGTACTGTTCACCTATAACGACATGCGACACATAATGTACAGTACAGTACAGTACTATTCACCTATAACGACATGCGACGCATTATGTACAGTACAGTACAGTACTGTTCACCTATAATGACATGCGACACATAATGTACAGTACAGTACAGTACTATTCACCTATAACGACATGCGACGCATTATGTACAGTACAGTACAGTACTGTTCACCTATAACGACATGCGACACATAATGTACAGTACAGTACAGTACTGTTCACCTATAACGACATGCGACGCATTATTTTCAGTACAGTACAGTACTGTTAACCTATAATGACATGCGACACATAATGTACAGTACAGTACTGTTCACCTATAACGACATGCGACACATAATGTACAGTACAGTACAGTACTGTTCACCTATAACGACATGCGACGCATTATGTACAGTACAGTACAGTACTGTTCACCTATAACGACATGCGACGCATTATGTACAGTACAGTACAGTACTGTTCACCTATAACGACATGCGACACATAATGTACAGTACAGTACAGTACTGTTCACCTATAACGACATGCGACACATAATGTACAGTACAGTACTGTTCACCTATAACGACATGCGACGCATTATGTACAGTACAGTACTGTACTGTTCACCTATAACGACATGCGACACATAATGTACAGTACAGTACAGTACTGTTCACCTATAACGACATGCGACACATAATGTACAGTACAGTACAGTACTGTTCACCTATAACGACATGCGACACATAATGTACAGTACAGTACTGTTCACCTATAACGACATGCGACGCATTATGTACAGTACAGTACAGTACTGTTCACCTATAACGACATGCGACACATAATGTACAGTACAGTACAGTACTGTTCACCTATAACGACATGCGACGCATTATGTACAGTACAGTACAGTACTGTTCACCTATAACGACATGCGACACATAATGTACAGTACAGTACTGTTCACCTATAACGACATGCGACACATAATGTACAGTACAGTACAGTACTGTTCACCTATAACGACATGCGACGCATTATGTACAGTACAGTACTGTTCACCTATAACGACATGCGACACATAATGTACAGTACAGTACAGTACTGTTCACCTATAACGACATGCGACACATAATGTACAGTACAGTACTGTTCACCTATAATGACATGCGACGCATTATGTACAGTACAGTACAGTACTGTTCACCTATAACGACACGCGACACATAATGTACAGTACAGTACAGTACTGTTCACCAATAACGACATGCGACACATAATGTACAGTACAGTACAGTACTGTTCACCTATAACGACATGCGACGCATTATGTACAGTACAGTACAGTACTGTTCACCTATAACGACATGCGACACATAATGTACAGTACAGTACAGTACTGTTCACCTATAACGACATGCGACACATAATGTACAGTACAGTACAGTACTGTTCACCTATAACGACATGCGACACATAATGTACAGTACAGTACAATACAGTACTGTTCACCTATAACGACATGCGACGCATTATGTACAGTACAGTACAGTACTGTTCACCTATAACGACATGCGACACATAATGTACAGTACAGTACTGTTCACCTATAAAGACATGCGACACATAATGTACAGTACAGTACAGTACTGTTCACCTATAACGACATGCGACGCATTATGTACAGTACTGTTCACCTATAACGACATGCGACGCATTATGTACAGTACAGTACAGTTCACCTATAACGACATGCGACACATAATGTACAGTACAGTACAGTACTGTTCACCTATAACGACATGCGACACAATGTACTGTACAGTACTGTTCACCTATAACGACATGCGACGCATTATGTACAGTACAGTACAGTACTGTTCACCTATAACGACATGCGACACATAATGTACAGTACAGTACAGTACTGTTCACCTATAACGACATGCGACGCATTATGTACAGTACAGTACAGTACTGTTCACATATAACGACATGCGACACATAATGTACAGTACAGTACAGTACTGTTCACCTATAACGACATGCGACGCATTATGTACAGTACAGTACAGTACTGTTCACCTATAACGACATGCGACACATAATGTACAGTACAGTACAGTACTGTTCACCTATAACGACATGCGACGCATTATGTACAGTACAGTACAGTACTGTTCACCTATAACGACATGCGACGCATTATGTACAGTACAGTACAGTACTGTTCACCTATAACGACATGCGACACATAATGTACAGTACAGTACAGTACTGTTCACCTATAACGACATGCGACACATAATGTACAGTACAGTACAGTACTGTTCACCTATAACGACATGCGACGCATTATGTACAGTACAGTACTGTTCACCTATAACGACATGCGACGCATTATGTACAGTACAGTACAGTACTGTTCACCTATAACGACATGCGACACATAATGTACAGTACAGTACAGTACTATTCACCTATAACGACATGCGACGCATTATGTACAGTACAGTACAGTACTGTTCACCTATAATGACATGCGACACATAATGTACAGTACAGTACAGTACTATTCACCTATAACGACATGCGACGCATTATGTACAGTACAGTACAGTACTGTTCACCTATAACGACATGCGACACATAATGTACAGTACAGTACAGTACTGTTCACCTATAACGACATGCGACACATAATGTACAGTACAGTACAGTACTGTTCACCTATAACGACATGCGACGCATTATGTACAGTACAGTACAGTACTGTTCACCTATAACGACATGCGACACATAATGTACAGTACAGTACAGTACTGTTCACCTATAACGACATGCGACGCATTATTTTCAGTACAGTACAGTACTGTTAACCTATAATGACATGCGACACATAATGTACAGTACAGTACTGTTCACCTATAACGACATGCGACACATAATGTACAGTACAGTACAGTACTGTTCACCTATAACGACATGCGACGCATTATGTACAGTACAGTACAGTACTGTTCACCTATAACGACATGCGACGCATTATGTACAGTACAGTACAGTACTGTTCACCTATAACGACATGCGACACATAATGTACAGTACAGTACAGTACTGTTCACCTATAACGACATGCGACACATAATGTACAGTACAGTACTGTTCACCTATAACGACATGCGACGCATTATGTACAGTACAGTACTGTACTGTTCACCTATAACGACATGCGACACATAATGTACAGTACAGTACAGTACTGTTCACCTATAACGACATGCGACACATAATGTACAGTACAGTACAGTACTGTTCACCTATAACGACATGCGACACATAATGTACAGTACAGTACTGTTCACCTATAACGACATGCGACGCATTATGTACAGTACAGTACAGTACTGTTCACCTATAACGACATGCGACACATAATGTACAGTACAGTACAGTACTGTTCACCTATAACGACATGCGACGCATTATGTACAGTACAGTACAGTACTGTTCACCTATAACGACATGCGACACATAATGTACAGTACAGTACTGTTCACCTATAACGACATGCGACACATAATGTACAGTACAGTACAGTACTGTTCACCTATAACGACATGCGACGCATTATGTACAGTACAGTACTGTTCACCTATAACGACATGCGACACATAATGTACAGTACAGTACAGTACTGTTCACCTATAACGACATGCGACACATAATGTACAGTACAGTACTGTTCACCTATAATGACATGCGACGCATTATGTACAGTACAGTACAGTACTGTTCACCTATAACGACACGCGACACATAATGTACAGTACAGTACAGTACTGTTCACCAATAACGACATGCGACACATAATGTACAGTACAGTACAGTACTGTTCACCTATAACGACATGCGACGCATTATGTACAGTACAGTACAGTACTGTTCACCTATAACGACATGCGACACATAATGTACAGTACAGTACAGTACTGTTCACCTATAACGACATGCGACACATAATGTACAGTACAGTACAGTACTGTTCACCTATAACGACATGCGACACATAATGTACAGTACAGTACAATACAGTACTGTTCACCTATAACGACATGCGACGCATTATGTACAGTACAGTACAGTACTGTTCACCTATAACGACATGCGACACATAATGTACAGTACAGTACTGTTCACCTATAAAGACATGCGACACATAATGTACAGTACAGTACAGTAATGTTCACCTATAACGACATGCGACACATAATGTACAGTACAGTACAGTACTGTTCACCTATAACGACATGCGACGCATTATGTACAGTACTGTTCACCTATAACGACATGCGACGCATTATGTACAGTACAGTACAGTTCACCTATAACGACATGCGACACATAATGTACAGTACAGTACAGTACTGTTCACCTATAACGACATGCGACACAATGTACTGTACAGTACTGTTCACCTATAACGACATGCGACGCATTATGTACAGTACAGTACAGTACTGTTCACCTATAACGACATGCGACACATAATGTACAGTACAGTACAGTACTGTTCACCTATAACGACATGCGACGCATTATGTACAGTACAGTACAGTACTGTTCACATATAACGACATGCGACACATAATGTACAGTACAGTACAGTACTGTTCACCTATAACGACATGCGACGCATTATGTACAGTACAGTACAGTACTGTTCACCTATAACGACATGCGACACATAATGTACAGTACAGTACAGTACTGTTCACCTATAACGACATGCGACGCATTATGTACAGTACAGTACAGTACTGTTCACCTATAACGACATGCGACGCATTATGTACAGTACAGTACAGTACTGTTCACCTATAACGACATGCGACACATAATGTACAGTACAGTACAGTACTGTTCACCTATAACGACATGCGACGCATTATGTACAGTACAGTACAGTACTGTTCACCTATAACGACATGCGACACATAATGTACAGTACAGTACAGTACTGTTCACCTATAACGACATGCGACACAATGTACAGTACAGTACAGTACAGTACAGTACTGTTCACCTATAACGACATGCGACGCATTATGTACAGTACAGTACTGTTCACCTATAACGACATGCGACGCATTATGTACAGTACAGTACAGTACTGTTCACCTATAACGACATGCGACACATAATGTACAGTACAGTACAGTACTGTTCACCTATAACGACATGCGACGCATTATGTACAGTACAGTACAGTACTGTTCACCTATAACGACATGCGACACATAATGTACAGTACAGTACAGTACTGTTCACCTATAACGACATGCGACACATAATGTACAGTACAGTACAGTACTGTTCACCTATAACGACATGCGACGCATTATGTACAGTACAGTACTGTTCACCTATAACGACATGCGACGCATTATGTACAGTACAGTACAGTACTGTTCACCTATAACGACATGCGACACATAATGTACAGTACAGTACAGTACTATTCACCTATAACGACATGCGACGCATTATGTACAGTACAGTACAGTACTGTTCACCTATAATGACATGCGACACATAATGTACAGTACAGTACAGTACTATTCACCTATAACGACATGCGACGCATTATGTACAGTACAGTACAGTACTGTTCACCTATAACGACATGCGACACATAATGTACAGTACAGTACAGTACTGTTCACCTATAACGACATGCGACACATAATGTACAGTACAGTACAGTACTGTTCACCTATAACGACATGCGACGCATTATGTACAGTACAGTACAGTACTGTTCACCTATAACGACATGCGACACATAATGTACAGTACAGTACAGTACTGTTCACCTATAACGACATGCGACGCATTATTTTCAGTACAGTACAGTACTGTTAACCTATAATGACATGCGACACATAATAAACAGTACAGTACTGTTCACCTATAACGACATGCGACACATAATGTACAGTACAGTACAGTACTGTTCACCTATAACGACATGCGACGCATTATGTACAGTACAGTACAGTACTGTTCACCTATAACGACATGCGACGCATTATGTACAGTACAGTACAGTACTGTTCACCTATAACGACATGCGACACATAATGTACAGTACAGTACTGTTCACCTATAACGACATGCGACACATAATGTACAGTACAGTACTGTTCACCTATAACGACATGCAACGCATTATGTACAGTACAGTACTGTACTGTTCACCTATAACGACATGCGACACATAATGTACAGTACAGTACAGTACTGTTCACCTATAACGACATGCGACACATAATGTACAGTACAGTACAGTACTGTTCACCTATAACGACATGCGACACATAATGTACAGTACAGTACTGTTCACCTATAACGACATGCGACGCATTATGTACAGTACAGTACAGTACTGTTCACCTATAACGACATGCGACACATAATGTACAGTACAGTACAGTACTGTTCACCTATAACGACATGCGACGCATTATGTACAGTACAGTACAGTACTGTTCACCTATAACGACATGCGACACATAATGTACAGTACAGTACTGTTCACCTATAACGACATGCGACGCATTATGTACAGTACAGTACAGTACTGTTCACCTATAACGACATGCGACACATAATGTACAGTACAGTACAGTACTGTTCACCTATAACGACATGCGACACATAATGTACAGTACAGTACTGTTCACCTATAATGACATGCGACGCATTATGTACAGTACAGTACAGTACTGTTCACCTATAACGACACGCGACACATAATGTACAGTACAGTACAGTACTGTTCACCAATAACGACATGCGACACATAATGTACAGTACAGTACAGTACTGTTCACCTATAACGACATGCGACGCATTATGTACAGTACAGTACAGTACTGTTCACCTATAACGACATGCGACACATAATGTACAGTACAGTACAGTACTGTTCACCTATAACGACATGCGACACATAATGTACAGTACAGTACAGTACTGTTCACCTATAACGACATGCGACACATAATGTACAGTACAGTACAGTACAGTACTGTTCACCTATAACGACATGCGACGCATTATGTACAGTACAGTACAGTACTGTTCACCTATAACGACATGCGACACATAATGTACAGTACAGTACAGTACTGTTCACCTATAAAGACATGCGACACATAATGTACAGTACAGTACAGTAATGTTCACCTATAACGACATGCGACACATAATGTACAGTACAGTACAGTACTGTTCACCTATAACGACATGCGACGCATTATGTACAGTACTGTTCACCTATAACGACATGCGACGCATTATGTACAGTACAGTACAGTTCACCTATAACGACATGCGACACATAATGTACAGTACAGTACAGTACTGTTCACCTATAACGACATGCGACACAATGTACTGTACAGTACTGTTCACCTATAACGACATGCGACGCATTATGTACAGTACAGTACAGTACTGTTCACCTATAACGACATGCGACACATAATGTACAGTACAGTACAGTACTGTTCACCTATAACGACATGCGACGCATTATGTACAGTACAGTACAGTACTGTTCACATATAACGACATGCGACACATAATGTACAGTACAGTACAGTACTGTTCACCTATAACGACATGCGACGCATTATGTACAGTACAGTACAGTACTGTTCACCTATAACGACATGCAACGCATTATGTACAGTACAGTACAGTACTGTTCACCTATAACGACATGCGACACATAATGTACAGTACAGTACAGTACTGTTCACCTATAACGACATGCGACGCATTATGTACAGTACAGTTCTGTTCACCTATAATGACATGCGACACATAATGTACAGTACAGTACAGTACTGTTCACCTATAACGACATGCGACGCATTATGTACAGTACAGTACAGTACTGTTCACCTATAACGACATGCGACACATAATGTACAGTACAGTACAGTACTGTTCACCTATAACGACATGCGACACATAATGTACAGTACTGTTCACCTATAACGACATGCGACGCATTATGTACAGTACAGTACAGTACTGTTCACCTATAACGACATGCGACACATAATGTACAGTACAGTACAGTACTGTTCACCTATAACGACATGCGACGCATTATGTACAGTACAGTACAGTACTGTTCACCTATAACGACATGCGACACATAATGTACAGTACAGTACAGTACTGTTCACCTATAACGACATGCGACGCATTATGTACAGTACAGTACAGTACTGTTCACCTATAACGACATGCGACGCATTATGTACAGTACAGTACTGTTCACCTATAACGACATGCGACACATAATGTACAGTACTGTTCACCTATAACGACATGCGACACATAATGTACAGTACAGTACAGTACTGTTCACCTATAACGACATGCGACACATAATGTACAGTACAGTACTGTTCACCTATAACGACATGCGACGCATTATGTACAGTACAGTACAGTACTGTTCACCTATAACGACATGCGACACATAATGTACAGTACAGTACAGTACTGTTCACCTATAACGACATGCGACGCAATATGTACAGTACAGTACAGTACTGTTCACCTATAACGACATGCGACGCATTATGTACAGTACAGTACAGTACTGTTCACCTATAACGACATGCGACACATAATGTACAGTACAGTACAGTACTGTTCACCTATAACGACATGCGACGCATTATGTACAGTACAGTACAGTACTGTTCACCTATAACGACATGCGACACATAATGTACAGTACAGTACTGTTCACCTATAACGACATGCGACACATAATGTACAGTACAGTACAGTACTGTTCACCTATAACGACATGCGACGCATTATGTACAGTACAGTACAGTACTGTTCACCTATAACGACATGCGACACATAATGTACAGTACAGTACAGTACTGTTCACCTATAACGACATGCGACACATAATGTACAGTACAGTACTGTTCACCTATAATGACATGCGACGCATTATGTACAGTACAGTACTGTTCACCTATAACGACACGCGACACATAATGTACAGTACAGTACAGTACTGTTCACCTATAACGACATGCGACACATAATGTACAGTACAGTACAGTACTGTTCACCTATAACGACATGCGACGCATTATGTACAGTACAGTACTGTTCACCTATAACGACATGCGACACATAATGTACAGTACAGTACAGTACTGTTCACCTATAACGACATGCGACACATAATGTACAGTACAGTACAGTACTGTTCACCTATAACGACATGCGACACATAATGTACAGTACAGTACAGTACAGTACTGTTCACCTATAACGACATGCGACGCATTATGTACAGTACAGTACTGTTCACCTATAACGACATGCGACACATAATGTACAGTACAGTACAGTACTGTTCACCTATAAAGACATGCGACACATAATGTACAGTACAGTACAGTACTGTTCACCTATAACGACATGCGACGCATTATGTACAGTACAGTACAGTACAGTTCACCTATAACGACATGCGACACAATGTACTGTACAGTACTGTTCACCTATAACGACATGCGACGCATTATGTACAGTACAGTACAGTACTGTTCACCTATAACGACATGCGACACATAATGTACAGTACAGTACAGTACTGTTCACCTATAACGACATGCGACGCATTATGTACAGTACAGTACAGTACTGTTCACCTATAACGACATGCGACACATAATGTACAGTACAGTACAGTACTGTTCACCTATAACGACATGCGACGCATTATGTACAGTACAGTACAGTACTGTTCACCTATAACGACATGCAACGCATTATGTACAGTACAGTACAGTACTGTTCACCTATAACGACATGCGACACATAATGTACAGTACAGTACAGTACTGTTCACCTATAACGACATGCGACGCATTATGTACAGTACAGTACTGTTCACCTATAATGACATGCGACACATAATGTACAGTACAGTACAGTACTGTTCACCTATAACGACATGCGACGCATTATGTACAGTACAGTACAGTACTGTTCACCTATAACGACATGCGACACATAATGTACAGTACAGTACAGTACTGTTCACCTATAACGACATGCGACGCATTATGTACAGTACAGTACAGTACTGTTCACCTATAACGACATGCGACACATAATGTATAGTACAGTACAGTACTGTTCACCTATAACGACATGCGACGCATTATGTACAGTACAGTACAGTACTGTTCACCTATAACGACATGCGACACATAATGTACAGTACAGTACAGTACTGTTCACCTATAACGACATGCGACGCATTATGTACAGTACAGTACAGTACTGTTCACCTATAACGACATGCGACGCATTATGTACAGTACAGTACTGTTCACCTATAACGACATGCGACGCATTATGTACAGTACAGTACAGTACTGTTCACCTATAACGACATGCGACACATAATGTACAGTACAGTACTGTTCACCTATAAAGACATGCGACACATAATGTACAGTACAGTACAGTAATGTTCACCTATAACGACATGCGACACATAATGTACAGTACAGTACAGTACTGTTCACCTATAACGACATGCGACGCATTATGTACAGTACTGTTCACCTATAACGACATGCGACGCATTATGTACAGTACAGTACAGTTCACCTATAACGACATGCGACACATAATGTACAGTACAGTACAGTACTGTTCACCTATAACGACATGCGACACAATGTACTGTACAGTACTGTTCACCTATAACGACATGCGACGCATTATGTACAGTACAGTACAGTACTGTTCACCTATAACGACATGCGACACATAATGTACAGTACAGTACAGTACTGTTCACCTATAACGACATGCGACGCATTATGTACAGTACAGTACAGTACTGTTCACATATAACGACATGCGACACATAATGTACAGTACAGTACAGTACTGTTCACCTATAACGACATGCGACGCATTATGTACAGTACAGTACAGTACTGTTCACCTATAACGACATGCAACGCATTATGTACAGTACAGTACAGTACTGTTCACCTATAACGACATGCGACACATAATGTACAGTACAGTACAGTACTGTTCACCTATAACGACATGCGACGCATTATGTACAGTACAGTTCTGTTCACCTATAATGACATGCGACACATAATGTACAGTACAGTACAGTACTGTTCACCTATAACGACATGCGACGCATTATGTACAGTACAGTACAGTACTGTTCACCTATAACGACATGCGACACATAATGTACAGTACAGTACAGTACTGTTCACCTATAACGACATGCGACACATAATGTACAGTACAGTACTGTTCACCTATAACGACATGCGACGCATTATGTACAGTACAGTACAGTACTGTTCACCTATAACGACATGCGACACATAATGTACAGTACAGTACAGTACTGTTCACCTATAACGACATGCGACGCATTATGTACAGTACAGTACAGTACTGTTCACCTATAACGACATGCGACACATAATGTACAGTACAGTACAGTACTGTTCACCTATAACGACATGCGACGCATTATGTACAGTACAGTACAGTACTGTTCACCTATAACGACATGCGACGCATTATGTACAGTACAGTACTGTTCACCTATAACGACATGCGACACATAATGTACAGTACAGTACAGTACAGTACTGTTCACCTATAACGACATGCGACACATAATGTACAGTACAGTACAGTACTGTTCACCTATAACGACATGCGACACATAATGTACAGTACAGTAATGTTCACCTATAACGACATGCGACGCATTATGTACAGTACAGTACAGTACTGTTCACCTATAACGACATGCGACACATAATGTACAGTACAGTACAGTACTGTTCACCTATAACGACATGCGACGCAATATGTACAGTACAGTACAGTACTGTTCACCTATAACGACATGCGACGCATTATGTACAGTACAGTACAGTACTGTTCACCTATAACGACATGCGACACATAATGTACAGTACAGTACAGTACTGTTCACCTATAACGACATGCGACGCATTATGTACAGTACAGTACAGTACTGTTCACCTATAACGACATGCGACACATAATGTACAGTACAGTACTGTTCACCTATAACGACATGCGACACATAATGTACAGTACAGTACAGTACTGTTCACCTATAACGACATGCGACGCATTATGTACAGTACAGTACAGTACTGTTCACCTATAACGACATGCGACACATAATGTACAGTACAGTACAGTACTGTTCACCTATAACGACATGCGACACATAATGTACAGTACAGTACTGTTCACCTATAATGACATGCGACGCATTATGTACAGTACAGTACAGTACTGTTCACCTATAACGACACGCGACACATAATGTACAGTACAGTACAGTACTGTTCACCTATAACGACATGCGACACATAATGTACAGTACAGTACAGTACTGTTCACCTATAACGACATGCGACGCATTATGTACAGTACAGTACTGTTCACCTATAACGACATGCGACACATAATGTACAGTACAGTACAGTACTGTTCACCTATAACGACATGCGACACATAATGTACAGTACAGTACAGTACTGTTCACCTATAACGACATGCGACACATAATGTACAGTACAGTACAGTACAGTACTGTTCACCTATAACGACATGCGACGCATTATGTACAGTACAGTACAGTACTGTTCACCTATAACGACATGCGACACATAATGTACAGTACAGTACAGTACTGTTCACCTATAAAGACATGCGACACATAATGTACAGTACAGTACAGTACTGTTCACCTATAACGACATGCGACGCATTATGTACAGTACAGTACAGTACAGTTCACCTATAACGACATGCGACACAATGTACTGTACAGTACTGTTCACCTATAACGACATGCGACGCATTATGTACAGTACAGTACAGTACTGTTCACCTATAACGACATGCGACACATAATGTACAGTACAGTACAGTACTGTTCACCTATAACGACATGCGACGCATTATGTACAGTACAGTACAGTACTGTTCACCTATAACGACATGCGACACATAATGTACAGTACAGTACAGTACTGTTCACCTATAACGACATGCGACGCATTATGTACAGTACAGTACAGTACTGTTCACCTATAACGACATGCAACGCATTATGTACAGTACAGTACAGTACTGTTCACCTATAACGACATGCGACACATAATGTACAGTACAGTACAGTACTGTTCACCTATAACGACATGCGACGCATTATGTACAGTACAGTACTGTTCACCTATAATGACATGCGACACATAATGTACAGTACAGTACAGTACTGTTCACCTATAACGACATGCGACGCATTATGTACAGTACAGTACAGTACTGTTCACCTATAACGACATGCGACACATAATGTACAGTACAGTACAGTACTGTTCACCTATAACGACATGCGACACATAATGTACAGTACAGTACTGTTCACCTATAACGACATGCGACGCATTATGTACAGTACAGTACAGTACTGTTCACCTATAACGACATGCGACACATAATGTACAGTACAGTACAGTACTGTTCACCTATAACGACATGCGACGCATTATGTACAGTACAGTACAGTACTGTTCACCTATAACGACATGCGACACATAATGTACAGTACATTACAGTACTGTTCACCTATAACGACATGCGACGCATTATGTACAGTACAGTACAGTACTGTTCACCTATAACGACATGCGACGCATTATGTACAGTACAGTACTGTTCACCTATAACGACATGCGACACATAATGTACAGTACAGTACAGTACTGTTCACCTATAACGACATGCGACACATAATGTACAGTACAGTACAGTACTGTTCACCTATAACGACATGCGACACATAATGTACAGTACAGTACTGTTCACCTATAACGACATGCGACGCATTATGTACAGTACAGTACAGTACTGTTCACCTATAACGACATGCGACACATAATGTACAGTACAGTACAGTACAGTACTGTTCACCTATAACGACATGCGACGCATTATGTACAGTACAGTACAGTACTGTTCACCTATAACGACATGCGACGCATTATGTACAGTACAGTACAGTACTGTTCACCTATAACGACATGCGACACATAATGTACAGTACAGTACAGTACTGTTCACCTATAACGACATGCGACGCATTATGTACAGTACAGTACTGTTCACCTATAATGACATGCGACACATAATGTACAGTACAGTACATTACGTCTCACCTATAACGACATGCGACACATAATGTACAGTACAGTACAGTACGGCTCACCTATAACGACATGCAACACATGATGTACAGTACAGTACGGCTGTTTCCTGTCTCCTTTTACTGTTACTGTCGATCAGTCGATCAGTGTCCCTCGCGGGCGCGGCGGTGTCCGACGTGTCCTCCTACCCATGAGGTCACCTCAAACTTCTTGTGCCTAAATAATTTGACCTTCATTGCCATCCCTTATGGGAAGCAGCGTAGTCAGACAATTTCCCTGGTTGGATGTGGCTGCCGAGTTGGCCGAGCCCGCCTGTGCCGCATACAACCAGTCTTTGCCCGGCCCGCGGGGGCTCAAGGCCCCTTAAGCAGTTCCCCGACCCGTGCTCTTTGGGTGCGGAGCGGGGCTTTCTGCTCCTTCTTGGTGGTATTTCCGAACTGTGCCCGCAAGGGTTGTTGATGGATGCGAGGGGCGCTCTCGTTGCTTGATCCGGCATGCCGTTCATGGATCCGCCTGCCCGCCATGGCGGGTGGGGGACCCATGGGCTTGCGTGGGGGTCGGTGCGGGGGCGTCCGCCTTGTTCGATCGGCAGTTCGCCTCGTTTCGGTCGGGGGGAAGAGCACGGTGTCAATCCGCATGAAGCCCGCATGTTTGCTAGGATCTTCGGATTGCAGGCAACGTTTGTGGCGCACCCTCTTGGAGGGCAGTGCGGTGACCTAACGTTCACTGCAACCCTTTGGGCTCTGCAGGGACGCCTTACGCTCGTAACCCGATTCGGGTAAGGCTCCTCCGTTGGGAGGGGAATATACCACCAATCTAGAGTTCCGGGTTGTGCTTGGTCGGCGGGCGTCTGGGCTCCGGCCCTCGCCCATCTACACTGCGTACAACCACTCTTTGCCCGGCCCGCGTGGGCTCAAGGCCCCACAGTAAAGTAGAGGCGTCCTGGCCTACACCCGTAAGGGAGTGGGAGAGGAGCGCCTTCTGCTTTGGTCCTGGCTGTATGTGGCTGCCGAGCGTTTGGACTTCGGTCCTCGCCCGCCTCTGCTGCATACAACCATTTAAACCGTCTCGGTGGGTCGTGTATGTCCCTCGGTGTCCTTCGGAATCCCTGTGGTTCCGCATTTGGGGTGTCGCAGTGCCTAGGCACTTTGTCCCCTTGAATTCAGATTGGAATTGTCCTTCGGAATCCTTGTGATTCCGCTTTTGGGGTTCGCAGCGCCTCGGCGCTTCGTCCCCCTGATTTCAGATGTAGAGTGATTCCCCCCGTCCGGGCCATTTTCGGTCGGAGCCGGCTCTGCGCCGGGGTACCGCATACATTGCGGTCGCAACTGTGATTGCATTCTAAATAGATACATTGCGGTCGCAACTGTGATTGCATTATAAATAGATACATGCTTTAATACATAATGTACAGTACAGTACAGCTCACCTATAACGACATGCAACACATAATGTACAGTACAGTGTGGGTGATATAGCCTACAACCAGCAAACCCCTTCGTACAGTATACAATTCTTTCATGGACCTTCGAGCACGGATCACCCTGCCATCAGAGATGGACCGGAGTCCCCCTCCCTGGGGGCCATGGCTGCTAGGGGGGCCTGGGGGCCATGACTGCTGCTGGGGGAGTGGGGGCCATGGCTGCTGGGGAGAGGTACAGATTTGGCTCCCTGCCTCTCCTCCTCAGAACAGCGTGGGGGAGAGGTACAGATTTGGCTCCCTGCCTCTCCTCCTCAGAACAGCGTGGGGGAGAGGTACAGATTTGGCTCCCTGCCTCTCCTCCTCAGAACAGCGTGGGGGAGAGGTACAGATTTGGCTCCCTGCCTCTCCCCGGCCTGTGGACCTGGCAGACTGGTGAGTTGGAATTTATTTATTTAGTTATAGTGTTACAATGCTATTACAAATTGTAATAGCATATTATATTAATATTGTAATTTACAATATTACAATGTATTGCAGTGTTTCAATGTCATTAGCCTTACACTGTTATGGTTACTACAATAATGTTAAAATGTTACAATGTTAAAAACCGTTTGAGGGAATTTGAGTAGGTTTTGGTCATCCGTTAACATTTTGAGGCATTTGCACTTGATGTTTTCCCCAATATTTTTAACTTCTACGAACCACTACATCTCGGATCCAAATATTCTACTTTTACCTCCACTGCATTTATTTGAAAACATTAGTTACTAGTTACTTTGCAGATTATTTTTTACCCTGGGTAATCATAGTACCTTTCCTTTCCTTAGTCCAGTTACCCTGGGTAAACATAGTACCTTTCCTTTCCTTAGTCCAGTTACCCTGGGTAAACGTAGTACCTTTCCTTTCCTTAGTCCAGTTACCCTGGGTAAACATAGTACCTTTCCTTTCCTTTACCACTCACTTCAGACGGGTCTGATGTTTTTCTTTTTAATATATATCCTTTTTCTTGTTTATTTCTAAAGGAGAATGATGCCTGGTGCTCTTGTCTGAAACCCTCCTCAGAACAGCGTGGGGGAGAGGTACAGATTTGGCTCCCTGCCTCTCCTCCTCAGAACAGCGTGGGGGAGAGGTACAGATTTGGCTCCCTGCCTCTCCTCAGAACAGCGTGGGGGAGAGGTACAGATTTGGCTCCCTGCCTCTCCTCCTCAGAACAGCATGGGGGAGAGGTACAGATTTGGCTCCCTGCCTCTCCTCCTCAGAACAGCGTGGGGGAGAGGTACAGATTTGGCTCCCTGCCTCTCCTCCTCAGAACAGCGTGGGGGAGAGGTACAGATTTGGCTCCCTGCCTCTCCTCCTCAGAACAGCGTGGGGGAGAGGTACAGATTTGGCTCCCTGCCTCTCCTCCTCAGAACAGCGTGGGGGAGAGGTACAGATTTGGCTCCCTGCCTCTCCTCCTCAGAACAGCGTGGGGGAGAGGTACAGATTTGGCTCCCTGCCTCTCCCCGGCCTGTGGACCTGGCAGACTGGTGAGTTGGAATTTATTTATTTAGTTACATAGTGTTACAATGCTATTACAAATTGTAATAGCATATTATATTAATATTGTAATTTTCAAAATTACAATGTATTGCAGTGTTTCAATGTCATTAGCCTTACACTGATATGGTTACTACAATAATGTTAAAATGTTACAATGTTAAAAACCGTTTGAGGGAATTTGAGTAGGTTTTGGTCATCCGTTAACATTTTGAGGCATTTGCACTTGAGTTTTTCCCCAATATTTTTAACTTCTACGAACCACTACATCTCGGATCCAAATATTCTACTTTTACCTCCACTGCATGTATTTGAAAACATTAGTTACTAGTTACTTTACAGATTATTTTTTATATTTATTACAAAATATAAATAGAAGCAAAGATTTTAGTTAAATGTTCGCTCTGAAAGATTTGCGCCACATTTTCAGGATTTTTTAAAAATAGCAGATCTACAAGCTCACATTTGAAAACTTGTAAAGGGACATTTTGCAGAATGACTACTTTCTACTTTTGGTACTTTATGTACATTTTTAAAACTAATACTTTTGTACTTTTGTTGAAGTACATTTAAAAGTCTGGACTTTTACAGAAACAGTATTTCTATACAGCACTATTGATACTTTTACTTAAAGGACAACGTTAGATTCATGTTTTAGGTTATTAGAGAAAGTAAAAGATGAGCACATTTTCTTTCATTTGCTGCTTTCTTTCGTTTTAGCGATTTTACACATTTTTGGGGTGGGGGGGGGGGGGGGCATTCCAACATGGGGCTAAATATGTTTATTTCTATTTATTTTTTACAAAATGCTATAGCGATTTTATTGTTATTATTATTTATTTTTAATATAGTCCTACTAGACCCCAGGAAATTACATCTGGCCACAAAAGATCACAGGATCTGTTGAATGTGAACAGTATCCTCCTACACATTCAGTTGATCCTGTGATCTTCTGTGGCCAGATGTAATTTTCTGGGGTCTAGTAGGACTATAGTAAATAATATTAAAGAAATTGCCATAACATTTTGTAAATTAAATGTATTTAGCCCCATGTTCGAATGCCCCCGCCCCCCTGTCAAAAAATGCTAAAATCGTTAAAACGAAAGAAAGCAGCAAATGAAAATAAACCAATGAACACTCATCTTTTGCTTTCTCTAATAACAACCTAAAACATGAACCTTGGTTGAAAAAAACTAAAGTTGTCCTCAGAAATGAGAATTCCAACACTGCTTATACTTTTTAATAGTATTCATCATTGCTGTTAGAAATATTGTATTTTTCAGCATTGCAGTGACAATACCTTGCACTGCGAGCTGTTATTTTCTAAATCTTTGCCTTTCTGATGTGATTACCAATTTGGCTAATGTTTTATAATCTTTGGTATAGTTGGTTGCTTTAGACGCAGCAATGGTCTTATTAGTTTATTTGTATTTGTCATTTCAGAGATTTAAAATAATAATAAATGTAGTGGAGTAAAAGCATAATATTTGCCTCTGAGATGTAGTGGAGTAGCAATTAGGGGTCGGTGGCAAACACTGTTGTCCAGAAACGCCACAAAAGGCTCTGGTCAGGCTCTGCCAGTGGACCTAATGAGCCCAAGTCCCTCACCTGTGCAATTGCCAGTCTCTGCCTCAGCCAATTGATTGCCACGGCAACCCCACAGCTGCTAATTGATTACTTAACCAGTCCACTTGTCAGTCAGTTTGCACTCTTCAGGCACAGACAGACAGATACAGTAGAGACCTCCATATACAGTATGGGCACAAAAGGGACCCGTTAAAACGGGTGCTATGACAAGTTGACAACGGGTATTATCAGGTTCCCTAGTTGCATCGTTCTCAAGTAGGCCGATGGGCACGTACAGGTGTAGTCATTTCTAACACTTGTTTTTAACACCTTTCTTTTGTTTATTTATTTATTTATAGGCATTATTTATTAAGGAAAATTATGCCAGCTGCCCTTGATGTCTGGAATGCTCCTTGGGAACGCCAGGGGAGTGACCTCCGAACGCCGGGGATAGGGTCGAGATGCCTGGGGGGTCTCCCCGCCCGGTCAACGATAGTGGGCGCGCTATGTTGTCTGGAATCCCCATGCAAATGGACAGCTCAAGCGGGTACATTGAGGTACATTAGGCCCGTCACAAGTATTCATAAATTATTTAAATTACAATAAAACATACATGAATAGTGAAAGTATCAGATCTACGAGATCAAAACAGTTTTGAGCTCCTAGATCTGCCACTTCCACTACTTTTTAACATGGGAACGATTATGACTATTATCCCAAAAGTATTGCTATTATCACAAATACTTATGTAGTAATTGTGATGGGCCTAAGAGTGTGTGTGTGTGTGTGTGTGTGTGTGTGGGGGGGGGGGGGGGGGGGGCACACAGGGGGGGCTTCAGCGCCCCCCCTGTGTGTCTGTGTGAGCGAGCGCGCATGTGTGTGCTGTGTGTGTTTGTTGAAGCTGTGTGAGTTTTCCCTAACTTGTTGTTTCCTTCCCGCCAGGTTGTCCAAATGTTGTAGTTTCTGTTTGATTAACCTTTTTTCGTAGTTCTTTCCAGGTGGCAAACGTTGAATTTGTGTCACTCTTCTAGTGACATAAATTAACAGATATTAATTAGTGCGTAGTCCGTACCGTATTACCCTACATGGCTATAAGGACGTTGTGGTGGTGTGGATGTTAATGCACGTGTGCGTGCGTGCGTGTGTGTTTGTGTTTCATTCAATAAAACAATTGTCGAATTTCATTTCTTCAAGACAATCTAAGA
Organism: Protomyctophum bolini; assembly: GCF_963924005.1. NCBI lineage: Eukaryota > Metazoa > Chordata > Actinopteri > Myctophiformes > Myctophidae > Protomyctophum > Protomyctophum bolini. The sequence goes on along the minus strand of NC_137874.1, from coordinate 37,263,943 downwards.
ATTTCATTTAATTTCCCATCATTCCTTGGAGTCCCATCATGGCAAGGTAACTATATTACTATTTGGATTAAGGGAATCTGCTAAATGCCTAAATTGTACATTGTTGATTAAATAATATTAAATATATACACACACACAGCAAGGTGTTTGTATGTATATTTTTTATTTTATCAACAATGTACAATTTAGGCATTTAACAGATGCCTTTAATCCAGAACAATTTACAGTAAGCAAGAACAACAACTAGCTAATAATGAGCATCTGTCTCTTTCTTTCACACGTTGTCACCACTACATCTGGGACCCAGAAGAAAGCATCACAGGAGGAAGGTCTGCCACACCGACAACTGGCCTTGCTGAACACACTGTGTACTGGGGTTGCTATTACGACATGCGACACATAATGTACAGTACAGTACAGTACTGTTCACCTATAACGACATGCGACACATAATGTACAGTACAGTACAGTACTGTTCACCTATAACGACATGCGACACATAATGTACAGTACAGTACTGTTCACCTATAACGACATGCGACGCATTATGTACAGTACAGTACTGTTCACCTATAACGACATGCGACACATAATGTACAGTACAGTACTGTTCACCTATAACGACATGCGACGCATTATGTACAGTACAGTACAGGACTGTTCACCTATAACGACATGCGACACATAATGTACAGTACAGTACTGTTCACCTATAACGACATGCGACGCATTATGTACAGTACAGTACAGTACTGTTAACCTATAACGACATGCGACACATAATGTACAGTACAGTACTGTTCACCTATAACGACATGCGACGCATTATGTACAGTACAGTACAGTACTGTTCACCTATAACGACATGCGACACATAATGTACAGTACAGTACAGTACTGTTCACCTATAACGACATGCGACACATAATGTACAGTACAGTACTGTTCACCTATAACGACATGCGACGCATTATGTACAGTACAGTACAGTACTGTTCACCTATAACGACATGCGACACATAATGTACAGTACAGTACAGTACTGTTCACCTATAACGACATGCGACACATAATGTACAGTACAGTACAGTACTGTTCACCTATAACGACATGCGACGCATTATGTACAGTACAGTACTGTTCACCTATAACGACATGCGACGCATTATGTACAGTACAGTACAGTACTGTTCACCTATAACGACATGCGACACATAATGTACAGTACAGTACAGTACTGTTCACCTATAACGACATGCGACACATAATGTACAGTACAGTACAGTACTGTTCACCTATAACGACATGCGACGCATTATGTACAGTACTGTTCACCTATAACGACATGCGACACATAATGTACAGTACTGTTCACCTATAACAACATGCGACACATAATGTACAGTACAGTTCAGTACTGTTCACCTATAACGACATGCGACACATAATGTACAGTACAGTACTGTTCACCTATAACGACATGCGACGCATTATGTACAGTACAGTACAGTACTGTTCACCTATAACGACATGCGACACATAATGTACAGTACAGTACTGTTCACCTATAACGACATGCGACGCATTATGTACAGTACAGTACAGTACTGTTCACCTATAACGACATGCGACACATAATGTACAGTGCAGTACAGTACTGTTCACCTATAACGACATGCGACGCATTATGTACAGTACAGTACAGTACTGTTCACCTATAACGACATGCGACACATAATGTACAGTACAGTACAGTACTGTTCACCTATAACGACATGCGACGCATTATGTACAGTACAGTACAGTACAGTACTGTTCACCTATAATGACATGCGACACATAATGTACATTACAGTACAGTACTGTTCACCTATAACGACATGCGACACATAATGTACAGTACAGTACAGTACTGTTCACCTATAACGACATGCGACGCATTATGTACAGTACAGTACTGTTCACCTATAACGACATGCGACACATAATGTACAGTACAGTACAGTACTGTTCACCTATAACGACATGCGACGCATTATGTACAGTACAGTACAGTACTGTTCACCTATAACGACATGCGACGCATTATGTACAGTACAGTACTGTTCACCTATAACGACATGCGACACATAATGTACAGTACAGTACAGTACTGTTCACCTATAACGACATGCGACGCATTATGTACAGTACAGTACTGTTCACCTATAACGACATGCGACACATAATGTACACTACAGTACAGTACTGTTCACCTATAACGACATGCGACACATAATGTACAGTACAGTACAGTACAGTACTGTTCACCTATAACGACATGCGACGCATTATGTACAGTACAGTACAGTACTGTTCACCTATAACGACATGCGACACATAATGTACAGTACAGTACAGTACTGTTCACCTATAACGACATGCGACGCATTATGTACAGTACAGTACAGTACTGTTCACCTATAATGACATGCGACACATAATGTACAGTACAGTACAGTACTGTTCACCTATAACGACATGCGACACATAATGTACAGTACAGTACTGTTCACCTATAACGACATGCGACGCATTATGTACAGTACAGTACAGTACTGTTCACCTATAACGACATGCGACGCATTATGTACAGTACAGTACAGTACTGTTCACCTATAACGACATGCGACACATAATGTACAGTACAGTACAGTACTGTTCACCTATAACGACATGCGACGCATTATGTACAGTACAGTACAGTACAGTACTGTTCACCTATAATGACATGCGACACATAATGTACAGTACAGTACAGTACTGTTCACCTATAACAACATGCGACACATAATGTACAGTACAGTACAGTACTGTTCACCTATAACGACATGCGACGCATTATGTACAGTACAGTACAGTACTGTTCACCTATAACGACATGCGACACATAATGTACAGTACAGTACAGTACTGTTCACCTATAACGACATGCGACGCATTATGTACAGTACAGTACAGTACTGTTCACCTATAACGACATGCGACGCATTATGTACAGTACAGTACAGTACTGTTCACCTATAACGACATGCGACACATAATGTACAGTACAGTACAGTACTGTTCACCTATAACGACATGCGACGCATTATGTACAGTACAGTACAGTACTGTTCACCTATAACGACATGCGACACATAATGTACAGTACAGTACTGTTCACCTATAACGACATGCGACACATAATGTACAGTACAGTACAGTTCACCTATAACGACATGCGACGCATTATGTACAGTACAGTACAGTACTGTTCACCTATAACGACATGCGACACATAATGTACAGTACAGTACAGTACTGTTCACCTATAACGACATGCGACGCATTATGTACAGTACAGTACAGTACTGTTCACCTATAATGACATGCGACACATAATGTACAGTACAGTACAGTACTGTTCACCTATAACGACATGCGACACATAATGTACAGTACAGTACAGTACTGTTCACCTATAACGACATGCGACGCATTATGTACAGTACAGTACAGTACTGTTCACCTATAACGACATGCGACACATAATGTACAGTACTGTTCACCTATAACGACATGCGACGCATTATGTACAGTACAGTACAGTACTGTTCACCTATAACGACATGCGACACATAATGTACAGTACAGTACAGTACTGTTCACCTATAAAGACATGCGACGCATTATGTACAGTACAGTAAAGTACTGTTCACCTATAACGACATGCGACACATAATGTACAGTACAGTACAGTACTGTTCACCTCTAACGACATGCGACGCATTATGTACAGTACAGTACAGTACTGTTCACCTATAACGACATGCGACACATAATGTACAGTACAGTACAGTAATGTTCACCTATAATGACATGCGACACATAATGTACAGTACAGTACAGTACTGTTCACCTATAACGACATGCGACACATAATGTACAGTACTGTTCACCTATAACGACATGCGACGAATTATGTACAGTACAGTACAGTACTGTTCACCTATAACGACATGCGACGCATTATGTACAGTACAGTACAGTACTATTCACCTATAACGACATGCGACGCATTATGTACAGTACAGTACAGTACTGTTCACCTATAACGACATGCGACACATAATGTACAGTACAGTACAGTACTGTTCACCTATAACGACATGCGACGCATTATGTACAGTACTGTTCACCTATAACGACATGCGACACATAATGTACAGTACAGTACTGTTCACCTATAACGACATGCGACACATAATGTACAGTACAGTACAGTACTGTTCACCTATAACGACATGCGACGCATTATGTACAGTACAGTACAGTACTGTTCACCTATAACGACATGCGACACATAATGTACAGTACAGTACAGTACTGTTCACCTATAACGACATGCGACACATTATTTTCAGTACAGTACAGTAGTGTTAACCTATAATGACATGCGACACATAATGTACAGTACAGTACTGTTCACCTATAACGACATGCGACACATAATGTACAGTACAGTACTGTTCACCTATAACGACATGCGACGCATTATGTACAGTACAGTACTGTTCACCTATAACGACATGCGACGCATTATGTACAGTACAGTACAGTACTGTTCACCTATAACGACATGCGACACATAATGTACAGTACAGTACAGTACAGTTCACCTATAACGACATGCGACGCATTATGTACAGTACAGTACAGTACTGTTCACCTATAACGACATGCGACGCATTATGTACAGTACAGTACAGTACTGTTCACCTATAACGACATGCGACACATAATGTACAGTACAGTACAGTACTGTTCACCTATAACGACATGCGACGCATAATGTACAGTACAGTACTGTTCACCTATAACGACATGCAACGCATTATGTACAGTACAGTACAGTACTGTTCACCTATAACGACATGCGATGCATTATGTACAGTACAGTACTGTTCACCTATAACGACATGCGACACATAATGTACAGTACAGTACAGTACTGTTCACCTATAACGACATGCGACGCATTATGTACAGTACAGTACAGTACTGTTCACCTATAACGAAATGCGACACATAATGTACAGTACAGTACAGTACTGTTCACCTATAACGACATGCGACGCATTATGTACAGTACAGTACTGTTCACCTATAACGACATGCGACGCATTATGTACAGTACAGTACAGTACTGTTTACCTATAACGACATGCGACACATAATGTACAGTACAGTACTGTTCACCTATAACGACATGCGACGCATAATGTACAGTACAGTACAGTACTGTTCACCTATAACGACATGCGACACATAATGTACAGTACAGTACAGTACTGTTCACCTATAACGACATGCGACACATAATGTACAGTACAGTACAGTACTGTTCACCTATAACGACATGCGACGCATAATGTACAGTACAGTACAGTTCACCTATAACGACATGCGACGCATTATGTACAGTACAGTACAGTACTGTTCACCTATAACGACATGCGACGCATTATGTACAGTACAGTACAGTACTGTTCACCTATAACGACATGCGACACATAATGTACAGTACAGTACAGTACTGTTCACCTATAACGACATGCGACGCATAATGTACAGTACAGTACTGTTCACCTATAACGACATGCAACGCATTATGTACAGTACAGTACAGTACTGTTCACCTATAACGACATGCGATGCATTATGTACAGTACAGTACTGTTCACCTATAACGACATGCGACACATAATGTACAGTACAGTACTGTTCACCTATAATGACATGCGACGCATTATGTACAGTACAGTACAGTACTGTTCACCTATAACGACATGCGACGCATTATGTACAGTACAGTACAGTACTGTTCACCTATAACGGCATGCGACACATAATGTACAGTACAGTACAGTACAGTACTGTTCACCTATAACGACATGCGATGCATTATGTACAGTACAGTACAGTACTGTTCACCTATAACGACATGCGACACATAATGTACAGTACAGTACAGTACTGTTCACCTATAACGACATGCGACGCATTATGTACAGTACAGTACAGTACTGTTCACCTATAACGACATGCGACGCATTATGTACAGTACAGTACAGTACAGTTCACCTATAACGACATGCGACACATAATGTACAGTACAGTACAGTACTGTTCACCTATAACGACATGCGACGCATTATGTACAGTACAGTACAGTACAGTACTGTTCACCTATAACGACATGCGACGCATTATGTACAGTACAGTACAGTACTGTTCACCTATAACGACATGCGACACATAATGTACAGTACAGTACAGTACTGTTCACCTATAACGACATGCGACACATAATGTACAGTACAGTACAGTACTGTTCACCTATAACGACATGCAACGCATTATGTACAGTACAGTACAGTACTGTTCACCTATAACGACATGCGACACATAATGTACAGTACAGTACAGTACAGTACTGTTCACCTATAACGACATGCGACGCATTATGTACAGTACAGTACAGTACTGGTCACCTATAACGACATGCGACACATAATGTACAGTACAGTACAGTACTGTTCACCTATAACGACATGCGACACATAATGTACAGTACAGTACAGTACTGTTCACCTATAACGACATGCGACGCATTATGTACAGTACAGTACAGTACTGTTCACCTATAACGACATGCGACACATAATGTACAGTACAGTACAGTACTGTTCACCTATAACGACATGCGACGCATTATGTACAGTACAGTACAGTACTGTTCACCTATAATGACATGCGACACATAATGTACAGTACAGTACATTACGTCTCACCTATAACGACATGCGACACATAATGTACAGTACAGTACAGTACAGTACGGCTCACCTATAACGACATGCAACACATAATGTACAGTACAGTACGGCTGTTTCCTGTCTCCTTTTACTGTTACTGTCGATCAGTCGATCAGTGTCCCTCGCGTTGGCCGGCGGGTCCGAGGTGTCCTCCTACCCATGAGGTCACCTCAAACTTCTTGTGCCTAAATTATTTGACCTTCATTGCCATCCCTTATGGGAAGCAGCGTAGTCAGACAATTTCCCTGGTTGGATGTGGCTGCCGAGTTGGCCGAGCCCGCCTGTGCCGCATACAACCAGTCTTTGCCCGGCCTGCGGGGGCTCAAGGCCCCTTAAGCAGTTCCCCGACCCGTGCTCTTTGGGTGCGGAGCGGGGCTTTCTGCTCCTTCTTGGTGGTATTTCCGAACTGTGCCCGCAAGGGTTGTTGATGGATGCGAGGGGCGCTCTCGTTGCTTGATCCGGCATGCCGTTCATGGATCCGCCTGCCCGCCATGGCGGGTGGGGGACCCATGGGCTTGCGTGGGGGTCGGTGCGGGGGCGTCCGCCTTGTTCGATCGGCAGTTCGCCTCGTTTCGGTCGGGGGGAAGATCACGGTGTCAATCCGCATGAAGCCCGCATGTTTGCTAGGATCTTCGGATCGCAGGCAACGTTTGTGGCGCACCCTCTTGGAGGGCAGTGCGGTGACCTAACGTTCACTGCAACCCTTTGGGCTCTGCAGGGACGCCTTACGCTCGTAACCCGATTCGGGTAAGGCTCCTCCGTTGGGAGGGGAATATACCACCAATCTAGAGTTCCGGGTTGTGCTTGGTCGGCGGGCGTCTGGGCTCCGGCCCTCGCCCATCTACACTGCGTACAACCACTCTTTGCCCGGCCCGCGTGGGCTCAAGGCCCCACAGTAAAGTAGAGGCGTCCTGGCCTACACCCGTAAGGGAGTGGGAGAGGAGCGCCTTCTGCTTTGGTCCTGGCTGTATGTGGCTGCCGAGCGTTTGGACTTCGGTCCTCGCCCGCCTCTGCCGCATACAACCATTTAAACCGTCTCGGTGGGTCGTGTATGTCCCTCGGTGTCCTTCGGAATCCCTGTGGTTCCGCATTTGGGGTGTCGCAGTGCCTAGGCACTGTGTCCCCTTGAATTCAGATTGGAATTGTCCTTCGGAATCCTTGTGATTCCGCTTTTGGGGTTCGCAGCGCCTAGGCACTTTGTCCCCTTGAATTCAGATTGGAATTGTCCTTCGGAATCCTTGTGATTCCGCTTTTGGGGTTCGCAGCGCCTCGGCGCTTCGTCCCCCTGATTTCAGATGTAGAGTGATTCCCCCCGTCCGGGCCATTTTGGGTCGGAGCCGGCTCTGCGCCGGGGTACCGCATACATTGCGGTCGCAACTGTGATTGCATTCTAAATCGATACATTGCGGTCGCAACTGTGATTGCATTCTAAATAGATACATTGCGGTCGCAACTGTGATTGCAATTATAAATAGATACATTGCTGTCGCAACTGTGATTGCATTCTAAATAGATACATTGCTCACCTACAGTACAGTACGGTTCACCTATAACGACATGCGACACATAATGTACAGTACAGTACAGGACATAGTACATTAACAGTAAAAGGAGACAGTTGGTGATCATGTGATCGACAGTAACTGTAGAAAACCCCACCACTCTCCGGCTGAGAGTGGGGTGGAACCGGAGCTTATCACCTCGGCTATACTGAATACTAGTTGGGCACACCTGTGGCTGGCCTATAAAGGCCCAGGTGTAACCTTCAGAGAAAACATTAATTTGGTATAGAAATGTTGAATGGGAGAAGAGGTAGAAACCTGATTCTGTCCACCTTGATGCGTTAATATAATTCAACCATAATCCCTCCATGTCACCCTCAATAAATATATGTGAAACCACAAGCCGACTATGGTCCTGCATGGTTCTCTAATAGGCACACTGGTGTAAGGGTGATATAGCCTACAACCAGCAAACCCCTTCGTACAGTATACAATTCTTTCATGGTCCTTCGAGCACGGATCACCCTGCCATCAGATGGACCGGAGTCCCCCTCCCCAGCTCCACCGCCACCATCGGCGCAGCAGCGACCATGGGCCCCAGCCCCCCAGCAGCCATGGCCCTCAGCCCCCCAGCAGCCATGGCCGTACTGTACATTATGTGTCGCATGTCGGAGAGGTACAGATTTGGCTCCCTGCCTCTCCTCCTCAGAACAGCGTGGGGGAGAGGTACAGATTTGGCTCCCTGCCTCTCCTCCTCAGAACAGCGTGGGGGAGAGGTACAGATTTGGCTCCCTGCCTCTCCCCGGCCTGTGGACCTGGCAGACTGGTGAGTTGGAATTTATTTAGTTTTAGTGTTACAATGCTATTACAAATTGTAATAGCATATTATATTAATATTGTAATTTACAATATTACAATGTATTGCAGTGTTTCAATGTCATTAGCCTTACACTGTTATGGTTACTACAATAATGTTACAATGTTAAAAACCGTTTGAGGGAATTCCTTTCCTTTACCACTCACTTCAGACGGGTCTGATGTTTTTCTTTTTAATATATATCCTTTTTCTTGTTTATTTCTAAAGGAGAATGATGCCTGGTGCTCTTGTCTGGAACCCTCCTCAGAACAGCGTGGGGGAGAGGTACAGATTTGGCTCCCTGCCTCTCCTCCTCAGAACAGCGTGGGGGAGAGGTACAGATTTGGCTCCCTGCCTCTCCTCCTCAGAACAGCGTGGGGGAGAGGCACAGATTTGGCTCCCTGCCTCTCCTCCTCAGAACAGCGTGGGGGAGAGGTACAGATTTGGCTCCCTGCCTCTCCTCCTCAGAACAGCGTGGGGGAGAGGTACAGATTTGGCTCCCTGCCTCTCCCCGGCCTGTGGACCTGGCAGACTGGTGAGTTGGAATTTATTTATTTAGTTACATAGTGTACAAATTGTAATGCCATATTATATTAATATTGTAATTTACAATATTACAATGTATTGCAGTGTTTTAATGTCATTATTAAAACTTTTACAGAAACAGTATTTCTATACAGCACTATTGATACTTTTACTTAAAGGACAACGTTGGATTCATGTTTTAGGTTATTGGAGAAAGTAAAAGATGAGCACATTTTCTTTCATTTGCTGCTTTCTTTCGTTTTAGCGATTTTACACATTTTTGAAATGGGGGGGGGGGGGGGGGGGGGCGGGGGGCATTCCAACATGGGGCCAAATATGTTTATTTCTATTTATTTTTTACAAAATGCTATAGCGATTTTATTGTTATTATTATTTCTTTTTTAATATAGTCCTACTAGACCCCAGGAAATTACATCTGGCCACAAAAGATCACAGGATCTGTTGAATGTGAACAGTATCCTCCTACACATTCAGTTGATCCCGTGATCTTCTGTGGCCAGATGTAATTTCATGGGGTCTAGTAGGACTATAGTAAATAATATTAAAGAAATTGCCATAACATTTTGTAAAATAAATGTATTTAGCCCCATGTTTGAATGCCCCCGCCCCCCTGTCAAAAATTGCTAAAATCGTTAAAACGAAAGAAAGCAGAAAATGAAAATAAACCAATAAACACTCATCTTTTGCTTTCTCTAATAACAACCTAAAACATGAACCTTGGTTGAAAAAAACTAAAGTTGTCCTCAGAAATGAGAATTCCAACACTGCTTAAACTTTTTAATAGTATTCATCATTGCTGTTAGAAATATTGTATTTTTCAGCATTGCAGTGGCAATACCTTGCACTGCGAGCTGTTATTTTCAAAATCTTCGCCTTTCTGATGTAATTACCAATTTGGCTAAATGTTTTATAATCTTTGGTATAGTTGGTTGCTTTAGACGCAGCAATGGTCTTATTAGTTTATTTGTATTTGTAATTTCAGAGATTTAAAATAATAATAAATGTAGTGGAGTAAAAGCATAATATTTGCCTCTGAGATGTAGTGGAGTAGCAATTAGGGGTCGGTGGCAAACACTGTTGTCCAGAAACGCCACAAAAGGCTCTGGTCAGGCTCTGCCAGTGGACCTAATGAGCCCAAATCCCTCACCTGTGCAATTGCCAGTCTCTGCCTCAGCCAGTTGATTGCCACGGCAACCCCACAGCTGTTAATTGATTACTTAACCACTTGTCACAGTCGGTTTGCACTCTTCAGGCACAGACAGACAGATACAGTAGAGACCTCCATATACAGTATGGGCACAAAAGGGACCCGTTAAAACGGGTGCTATGACAAGTTGACAAAGGGTATTATCAGGTTCCCTAGTTGCATCGTTCTCAAGTAGGCCGATGGGCACGTACAGGTGTAGTCATTTCCAACACTTGTTTTTAACACCTTTTTTTTGTTTATTTATAGGCATTATTTATTAAGGAAAATTATGCCAGCTGCCCTTGATGTCTGGAATGCTCCTTGGGAACGCCAGGGGAGTGACCTCCGAACGCCGGGGATAGGGTCGAGATGCCTGGGGGGTCTCCCCGCCCGGTCAACGATAGTGGGCGCGCTATGTTGTCTGGAATCCCCATGCAAATGGACCGCTCAAGCTGCTACATTGAGGTACATTAGGCCCGTCACAAGTATTCATAAATGATTTAAATTACAATAAAACATACATGAATAGTGAAAGTATCAGATCTACGAGATCAAAACAGTTTTGAGCTCCTAGATCTGCCACTTCCACTACTTTTTAACATGGGAACGATTATGACTATTATCCCAAAAGTATTGCTATTATCACAAATACTTATGTAGTAATTGTGATGGGCCTAAGGGTGTGTATGTGTGTGTGTGTGTGTGGGGGGGGGGGGGGCACACAGGGGGGGCTTCAGCGCCCCCCCTGTGTGTCTGTGTGAGCGAGCGCGCATGTGTGTGCTGTGTGTGTTTGTTGAAGCTGTGTGAGTTTTCCCTAACTTGTTGTTTCCTTCCCGCCAGGTTGTCCAAATGTTGTAGTTTCTGTTTGATTAACCTCTTTTCGTAGTTCTTTCCAGGTGGCAAACGTTGAATTTGTGTCACTCTTCTAGTGACATAAATTAACAGATATTAATTAGTGCGTAGTCCGTACCGTATTACCCTACATGGCTATAAGGACGTTGTGGTGGTGTCGATGTTAATGCACGTGTGCGTGCGTGTGTGCGTGCGTGTGTGTTTGTGTTTCATTCAATAAAACAATTGACGAATTTCATTTCTTCAAGACAATCTAAGAATTTCATTTAATTTCCCATCATTCCTTGGAGTCCCATCATGGCAAGGTAACTATATTACTATTTGGATTAAGGGCATCTGTTAAATGCCTAAATTGTACATTGTTGATTAAATAATATTAAATATATACACACACACAGCAAGGTGTTTGTATGTATATTTTTTATTTTATCAACAATGTACAATTTACAATTTAGGCATTTAACAGATGCCTTTAATCCAGAACAATTTACAGTAAGCAAGAACAACAACTAGCTAATAATGAGCATCTGTCTCTTTCTTTCACACGTTGTCACCACTACATCTGGGACCCAGAAGAAAGCATCACAGGAGGAAGGTCTGCCACACAGACAACTGGCCTGGCCAGACAATTTCCCTGGTTGGATGTAGCTGCCGAGTTGGCCGAGCCCGCCTGTGCCGCATACAACCAGTCTTTGTCCGGCCCGCGGGGGCTCAAGGCCCCTTAAGCAGTTCCCGACCCGTGCTCTTTGGGTGCGGAGCGGGGCTTTCTGCTCCTTCTTGGTGGTATTTCCGAACTGTGCCCGCAAGGGTTGTTGATGGATGCGAGGGGCGCTCTCGTTGCTTGATCCGGCATGCCGTTCATGGATCCGCCTGCCCGCCATGGCGGGTGGGGGACCCATGGGCTTGCGTGGGGGTCGGTGCGGGGGCGTCCGCCTTGTTCGATCGGCAGTTCGCCTAGTTTCGGTCGGGGGGAAGAGCACGGTGTCAACCCGCATGAAGCCCACATGTTTGCTAGGATCTTCGGATCGCAGGCAACGTTTGCGGCGTACCCTCTTGGAGGGCAGTGCGGTGACCTAACGTTCACTGCAACCCTTTGGGCTCTCTGGGAATATACCACCAATCTAGAGTTCCGGGTTGTGCTTGGTCGGCGGGCGTCTGGGCTCCGGCCCTCGCCCATCTACACTGCGTACAACCACTCTTTGCCCGGCCCGCGTGGGCTCACAGTAAAGTAGAGGCGTCCTGGCCTACACCCGTAAGGGAGTGGGAGAGGGGCGCCTTCTGCTTTGGTCCTGGCTGGATGTGGCTGCCGAGCGTTTGGACTTCGGTCCTCGCCCGCCTGTGCCGCATACAACCATTTAAACCGTCTCGGTGGGTCGAGTATGTCCCTCGGTATCCTTCGGAATCCCTGTGGTTCCGCTTTTGGGGTGTCGCAGTGCCTAGGCACTTCGTCCCCTTGAATTCAGATTGGAATTGTCCTTCGGAATCCTTGTGATTCCGCTTTTGGGGTTCGCAGCGCCTCGGCGCTTCGTCCCCCTGATTTCAGGTGTAGAGTGATTCCCCCCGTCCGGGCCATTTTGGGTCGGAGCCGGCTCTGCGCCGGGGTACCGCATACATTGTGGTCGCAACTGTGATTGCATTCTAAATAGATACATTGCGGTCGCAACTGTGATTGCATTCTAAATAAATACATTGCGGTCGCAACTGTGATTGCATTATAAATAGATACATTGCTCACCTACAGTACAGTACGGCTCACCTATAACGACATGCGACACATAATGTACAGTACAGTACGGCTCACCTTTATAGGCCAGCCACAGGTGTGCCCAACTAGTATTCAGTATAGCCCCACCCACCACTAGAGGAATGAGGTGATCAGCTCCGGTTCCACCCCACTCTCAGCCGGAGAGTGGTGGGGTTTTCTACAGTTACTGTCGATCACATGATCACCACCTGTCTCCTTTTACTGTCCATCACATGATCACCACCTGTCTCCTTTTACTGTCGATCACATGATCACCACCTGTCTCCTTTTACTGTCGATCACATAATCACCACCTGTCTCCTTTTACTGTTACTGTCGATCACATAATCACCACCTGTCTCCTTTTACTGTCGATCACATAATCACCACCTGTCTCCTTTACGGTTCACCTATAACAACATGCGACACATAATGTACAGTACAGTACAGTACGGCTCACCTATAACGACATGCGACACATAATGTACAGTACAGTACAGTACGGCTCACCTATAACGACATGCGACACATAATGTACAGTACAGTACAGTACAGTACAGTACAGTACAGTACAGTACAGCAGCAACAACGCCACCACCTGAGAGCCCTCTGTCCTGTTGCTTCAGGCCTTTGTTATGCCTCATTGAAGTGAGTTCAGTTTGTTCATGTTCATTTGTATATTGCATTTTATCTTTATCTGTTTTCCTGAAACTCTAGAGAGTGTGTGTAATGCGCAGTGCACACACTCTCTAGAGTTTCAGGAAAACAGATAAAGGTGAAATGCATATATATATATATATATATATATATATATATTGCATTTTATCTTTATCTGTTTTCCTGAAACTCTAGAGAGTGTGTGTAATGCGCAGTGCACACACTCTCTAGAGTTTCAGGAAAACAGATAACGGTGAAATGCATATATATATATATATATATATTGCATTTTATCTTTATCTGTTTTCCTGAAACTCTAGAGAGTGTGTGTAATGCGCAGTGCACACACTCTCTAGAGTTTCAGGAAAACATAACGGTGAAATGCATATATATATATATATATATATATATATATATATTGCATTTTATCTTTATCTGTTTTCCTGAAACTCTAGAGAGTGTGTGTAATGCGCAGTGCACACACTCTCTAGAGTTTCAGGAAAACGGATAAAGATAAAATGCAATATACAAATGAACATGAACAAACTGAACTCACTTCAATGACGCATAACAAAGGCCTGAAGCTCCAGGACAGAGGGCTCTCAGGTGGTGGAGTTGTTGCTGCTGCTGACAAACACTGACTGCATGGACAGGCACTCTCCATGCAGTTAACATGTAACACATCGCCACCACAAAGTCCTCACCATGTAACACACCGCCACCACAAAGTCCTCACCATGTAACACACCGCCACCACAAAGTCCTCACCATGTAACACACCGCCACCACAAAGTCCTCACCATGTAACACACCGCCACCACAAAGTCCTCACCATGTAACACACCGCCACCACAAAGTCCTCACCATGTAACACATCGCCACCACAAAGTCCTCACCATGTAACACACCGCCACCACAACGTCCTCACCATGTAACACACCGCCACCACAACGTCCTCACCATGTAACACACCGCCACCACAACGTCCTCACCATGTAACACACCGCCACCACAACGCCCTCTCCATGTAACACACCGCCACCACAAAGTCCTCACCATGTAACACACTGCCACCACAAAGTCCTCACCATGTAACACACCGCCACCACATAATCACCACCTGTCTCCTTTTACTTTTACTGTCGATCACATAATCACCACCGGTCTCCTTTTACTGTCGATCACATAATCACCACCTGTCTCCTTTTACTGTCGATCACACAATCGCCATCTGTCTCCTTTTACTTTTACTGTCGATCACATAATCACCACCTGTCTCCTTTTACTGTCGATCACATTATCACCACTGGTCTCCTTTTACTGTCGATCACATTATCACCACCTGTCTCCTTTTACTGTCGATCACATAATCACCACCTGTCTCCTTTTACTGTCGATCACATAATCACCACCTGTCTCCTTTTACTGTCGATCACATTATCACCACCGGTCTCCTTTTACTGTCGATCACATTATCACCACCTGTCTCCTTTTACTGTCGATCACACAATCGCCATCTGTCTCCTTTTACTTTTACTGTCGATCACATAATCACCACCTGTCTCCTTTTACTGTCCATCACATAATCACCACCTGTCTCCTTTTACTGTCCATCACATAATCACCACCTGTCTCCTTTTAATGTTACTGTCGATCACATAATCACCACCTGTCTCCTTTTAATGTTACTGTCGATCACATAATCACCACCCGTCTCCTTTTACTGTATCACATGATCACCACCTGTCTCCTTTTTCTGTTGAACACATGATCACCACCTGTCTCCTTTTACTGTTACTGTCGATCAGTGCTGTTCTGTGCTGTGTTCTGCTACCCCCCCAATCCCCCCCAACCCCTCCCCTCCCCCTGTTTGGGGGGAGGGGAGGGGTCCCCACTCTCGGCCTGCACCTTGTCGTGGTGAGTGGGCTTTAAACCAAGACAGGCCATTTTTACCCATTAACTCATTTACTGAATGAATAAATGGTGCAAAAATAAATAACAGCCCGGGTTACTATTTGGTAATATACGGGTATATATTCTTTCAGAACATTTTCTTTGCTTCTGGTGGGGTGTCCCTGGAACAACATATTTTCAGATGGGGGTCGGCGGCCAAATACATATAATTCTGGGGGTCTTTGACATAAAATAGTTTGAGAACCACTGACATAGAAACAGAGTTTCTTTCAGAAAACTGACTATTTAGAAGACTTTTTTTTGTTTTTTAGAATCGGTCGGGTCTAATTGGGCTAGTTGGGGTCCGTTGAAAATAGCATGCTGGCCAAAAATATAGAGGAACATAACTGAAGACAAGCATTTATAGAAAAGCTTCTCTCTTCACCACTGGGAGTATTAAACATAAAATAGTTTTTTAACCCATTTAGACCTGAGGACGATTCTATAAATATCTTCTAAATCCTGACAGTTTTCTGAAAAACCCCATGTTTCTATGTCAGTCATTCTCAAACATTTTCATGTCAAGGACCCCCAAAAATATATGTAATTGCCCGCCGGCCCCATCTAAAAATGTTGTTTCAGGGAAGATTTGAGTTAAAAACGTTCATCCTGGAATATTATAGTCAAAGATTTGCGCCACATTTTCACGATTTAAAAAAAATAGCAGACCCACAAGCTCGTAGCACGGCACTCGGTGCCGCGCTATGAGCTTGTAGATCTGCTATTTTTCATAACATAATGCTAAAATCACCAAAAGGGTTCCCGCCCAAAATGGGTTCATGGACAATAGAATATTTTGTCTCAAGTATTTTCAATCTGGAAATTGTAGGCAAGACACACTGTGATTTGGACCTGTAAATTATAAAACTAAAACTAAGGCACTGGTTGTGGCCCATTCTTTCTAGACGGAAATGGGCGTGGCCTATATGGGGGAAATTGATTTTATGACCTACGGTTCAAGAGTTATAACCCAAAACGTGGCGGCGAGTCGTCGCCGCCACGAATTGATCTCGCTCCACCTGCATTTTTGAGGATTTGAAAAAAATGACGAAATGACAAAAACGATGGGTTATAGCCCATGTTTTTTGAAATTTTGAAAAAAAAAGTTAGCCTCGTTTCTCATCATTTTGGACCATGGGCTATAGCCCATATCGTACGGCATACTATAGCGCGCCGTTTTTCATCATTTTTGAGGATTTGAAAAAAATGACAAAATGACAACGATGGGTTATAGCCCATGTTTTTGAAATTTTGAAAAAAAAAATTAGCCTCGTTTCTCATCATTTTGGACCATGGGCTATAGCCCATATCGTACGGCATACTATAGCGCGCCGTTTTTCATCATTTTTGAGGATTTGAAAAAAATGACGAAATGACAAAAACGATGGGTTATAGCCCATGTTTTTTTATATTTTGAAAAAAAAAGTTAGCCTCGTTTCTCATCATTTTGGACCATGGGCTATAGCCCATATCGTACGGCATACTATAGCGCGCCGTTTTTCATCATTTTTGAGGATTTGAAAAAAATGATGAAATGACAAAAATGATGGGTTATAGCCCATGTTTTTGAAATTTTGAAAAAAAAAGTTAGCCTCGTTTCTCATTTTGGACCATGGGCTATAGCCCATATCGTACGGCATACTATAGCGCGCCGTTTTTCATCATTTTTGAGGATTTGAAAAAAATGACAAAATGACAAAAACGATGGGTTATAGCCCATGTTTTTTGAAATTTTGAAAAAAAAAGTTAGCCTCGTTTCTCATCATTTTGGACCATGGGCTATAGCCCATATCGTACGGCATACTATAGCGCGCCGTTTTTCATCATTTTTCAGGATTTGAAAAAAATTACAAAATGACAAAAACGATGGGTTATAGCCCATGTTTTTTGAAATTTTGAAAAAAAGAAGTTAGCCTCGTTTCTCATCATTTTGGACCATGGGCTATAGCCCATATCGTACGGCATACTATAGCGCGCCGTTTTTCATCATTTTTGAGGATTTGAAAAAATGACGAAATGACAAAAACGATGGGTTATAGCCCATGTTTTTTAAATTTTGGAAAAAAAAGTTATCCTCGTTTCTCATCATTTTGGACCATGGGCTATAGCCCATATCGTACGGCATACTATAGCGCGCCGTTTTTCATCATTTTTGGAGAGACGGCGAGATCAATTCGTGGCGGCGGCGAATCGCCGCGACCTATTGTTTTACGCCATGGCATATTCTTCATTACGCCATGGCTTATTCTTCAATATGTCGCAGCGTAAACAATTAGCCGCGGCGAGAGGGATACGCCAGACGTAATATGGACTTTGCCGTGGCAAGAACGGAATCCGCCATGGCGAGAACGGAATCCGCCATGGCTTATTCTTTATACGTCGCAGCGTTAATAATTAGCCGCGGCGAGAGGGATACGCCAGACGTAATATGGACTTTGCCGTGGCAAGAACGGAATCCGCCATGGCGAGAACGGAATCCGCCATGGCTTATTCTTCATATGTCGCAGCGTAATAGGAGTTATAGGCGTAATAGTTAAACTTTTGTTTATTTATTTTTTGCGTGCCGTGGTGCAGGTTATTTGTCCTAGTAGTACAATTCTCTAAATTATTCCATCCTCTGCTAGTGTAACGGTCAGTGCTCTCGCCCCTATAGTCAAGGCACCGTGCGGACCCGGTTCGAATCTTGCAAATAGCAAACTTTTTTTTTTTAAGTTCTTTTTTTAGCCTATATTGTGTACCGGTATGTATACAGTGTGTGTGCGCGTGCGTGCGTATACAGTGTGCGTGCGTGTATGCGTGCGTATACAGTGTGTGTGTGTGTGTGTGTGCGTGCGTGCTTCATCGTATTTATTATTATTACCTGCATATTAATAATAATAATAATAAATACGATGAAGCACGCACGCACACACACACACTGTATACGCACGCACGCACACACACTGTATACATACCGGTACACAATTTAGGCTAAAAAAAGAACTTAAAAAAAAAAAAGTTTGCTATTTGCAAGATTCGAACCGGGTCCGCACGGTGCCTTGACTATAGGGGCGAGAGCGCTGACCGTTACACTAGCAGAGGATGGAATAATTTCGAGAATTGTACTACTAGGACAAATAACCTGCACCACGGCACGCAAAAAAAAAGAAACAAAAGTTTAACTATTACGCCTATAACTCCTATTACGCTGCGACGTATTTAAAAATAAGCCATGGCGTAAAAGAATACGTCGCGACGAGTTTTCACGCCGCGGCTAATTCTTAACGCTGCGGCGAATTATTGTTTACGCTGCGACGTATTGAAGAATACCTCATGGCGTATTCCGTTCTTGCCACGGCAAGTCCATATTACGTCTGGCGTATCCCTCTCGCCGCGGCTAATTGTTTACGCTGCGACATATTGAAGAATAAGCCATGGCGTAATGAAGAATACGTCATGGCGTAAAACAATAGTTCGTGGCGAGTCGTCGCCGCCACGAATTGATCTCGCTCCACCTGCATTTTTGAGGATTTGAAAAAAATGACGAAATGACAAAAACGATGCCCATGTTTTTTGAAATTTTGAAAAAAAAAGTTAGCCTCGTTTCTCATCATTTTGGACCATGGGCTATAGCCCATATCGTACGGCATACTATAGCGCGCCGTTTTTCATCATTTTTGAGGATTCGAAAAAATGACAAAATGACAAAAACGATGGGTTATAGCCCATGTTTTTGAAATTTTGAAAAAAAAAAGTTAGCCTCGTTTCTCATCATTTTGGACCATGGGCTATAGCCCATATCGTACGGCATACTATAGCGCGCTGTTCATCATTTTTGACGATTTGAAAAAAATGACGAAATGACAAAAACGATGGGTTATAGCCCATGTTTTTTGAAATTTTGAAAAAAAAGTTAGCCTCGTTTCTCATCATTTTGGACCATGGGCTATAGCCCATATCGTACGGCATACTATAGCGTGCCGTTTTTCATCATTTTTGAGGATTTGAAAAAAATGACGAAATGACAAAAACGATGGGTTATAGCCCATGTTTTTGAAATTTTGAAAAAAAAAGTTAGCCTCGTTTCTCATCATTTTGGACCATGGGCTATAGCCCATATCGTACGGCATACTATAGCGCGCCGTTTTTCATCATTTTTGACGATTTGAAAAAAATGACGAAATGACAAAAACGATGGGTTATAGCCCATGTTTTTTTAAATTTTGAAAAAAAAGTTAGCCTCGTTTCTCATCATTTTGGACCATGGGCTATAGCCCATATCGTACGGCATACTATAGCGCGCCGTTTTTCATCATTTTTGAGGATTTGAAAAAAATGACGAAATGACAAAAACGATGGGTTATAGCCCATGTTTTAGAAATTTTGAAAAAAAAAGTTAGCCTCGTTTCTCATCATTTTGGACCATGGGCTATAGCCCATATCGTACGGCATACTATAGCGCGCCGTTTTTCATCATTTTTGACGATTTGAAAAAAATGACGAAATGACAAAAACGATGGGTTATAGCCCATGTTTTTTGAAATTTTGAAAAAAAAGTTAGCCTCGTTTCTCATCATTTTGGACCATGGGCTATAGCCCATATCGTACGGCATACTATAGCGCGCCGTTTTTCATCATTTTTGAGGATTTGAAAAAAATGACGAAATGACAAAAACGATGGGTTATAGCCCATGTTTTTGAAATTTTGAAAAAAAAAGTTAGCCTCGTTTCTCATCATTTTGGACCATGGGCTATAGCCCATATCGTACGGCATACTATAGCGCGCCGTTTTCCATCATTTTTGAGGATTTGAAAAAAATGACGAAATGACAAAAACGATGGGCTATAGCCCATATCGTACGGCATACTATAGCGCGCCGTTTTTCATTATTTTTCAGGATTTGAAAAAAATGACAAAAACGATGGGTTATAGCCCATGTTTTTTGAAATTTTGAAAAAAAAAGTTAGCCTTGTTTCTTATCATTTTGGACCATGGGCTATAGCCCATATCGTACGGCATACTATAGCACGCCGTTTTTCATCATTTTTGATGATTTGACAAAAATGAAAAAAAAAAAAAAAAACCGATGGGTTATAGCCCATGTTTTTTGAAATTTTGAAAAAAGAAAAGTTATCCTCGTTTCTCATCATTTTGGACCATGGGCTATAGCCTATATCGTACGGCATACTATAGTGTGCCGTTTTTCATCATTTTTGATGATTTGACAAAAATGAAAAAATGAAAAAAACGATGGGTTATAGCCCATGTTTTTTGAAATTTTGAAAAAAAAGTTATCCTCGTTTCTCATCATTTTGGACCATGGGCTATAGCCCATATCGTACGGCATACTATAGCACGCCGTTTTTCATCATTTTTGATGATTTGACAAAAATGAAAAAATGAAAAAAAAACGATGGGTTATAGCCCATGTTTTTTGAAATTTTGAAAAAAAAAGTTATCCTCGTTTCTCATCATTTTGGACCATGGGTTATAGCCCATATCGTACGGCATACTATAGCACGCCGTTTTTCATCATTTTTGACGATTTGACAAAAATGAAAAAATTACAAAAAACGATGGGCTATAACCCATCGTTTTTTTTTTTTTTTTTAACACTCCGCAATTTGCTAATGTTTCTCATCCTCCACAACACTCCACAATTTTTCCTCCGCAACACTCCGCAATTTTTCCGCAACACTCCGCAATTCCTCCGCAACACAAGTAGACGTCTAAAAATAGACGTCTAAAACACGTCTATTTAAGACGTGTTTTAGACGTCTATTTTTAGAAGTTTTTCTCATCATTTTGGACCATGGGCTATAGCCTATATCGTACGGCATACTATAGCGTGCCGTTTTTCATCATTTTTGATGATTTGACAAAAATGAAAAAATGAAAAAAAAAACGATGGGTTATATCCCATGTTTTTTGAAATTTTGAAAAAAAAAGTTATCCTCGTTTCTCATCATTTTGGACCATGGGCTATAGCCCATATCGTACGGCATACTATAGCACGCCGTTTTTCATCATTTTTGACGATTTGACAAAAATGAAAAAATTACAGAAAACGATGGGCTATAACCCATCGTTTTTTTTTTTTTTTTTAACACTCCGCAATTTGCTAATGTTTCTCATCCTCCACAACACTCCACAATTTTTCCTCCGCAACACAAGTAGACGTCTAAAAATAGACGTCTAAAACACGTCTATTTTAGACGTGTTTTAGACGTCTATTTTTAGACGTTTTTCTCATCATTTTGGACCATGGGCTATAGCCTATATCGTACGGCATACTATAGCGTGCCGTTTTTCATCATTTTTGATGATTTGACAAAAATGAAAAAATGAAAAAAACGATGGGTTATAGCCCATGTTTTTTGAAATTTTGAAAAAAAAGTTATCCTCGTTTCTCATCATTTTGGACCATGGGCTATAGCCCATATCGTACGGCATACTATAGCACGCCGTTTTTCATCATTTTTGATGATTTGACAAAAATGAAAAAATGAAAAAAAAACGATGGGTTATAGCCCATGTTTTTTGAAATTTTGAAAAAAAAAAGTTATCCTCGTTTCTCATCATTTTGGACCATGGGCTATAGCCTATATCGTACGGCATACTATAGCGTGCCGTTTTTCATCATTTTTGATGATTTGACAAAAATGAAAAAATGAAAAAAACGATGGGTTATAGCCCATGTTTTTTGAAATTTTGAAAAAAAAGTTATCCTCGTTTCTCATCATTTTGGACCATGGGCTATAGCCCATATCGTACGGCATACTATAGCACGCCGTTTTTCATCATTTTTGATGATTTGACAAAAATGAAAAAATGAAAAAAAAACGATGGGTTATAGCCCATGTTTTTTGAAATTTTGAAAAAAAAAAGTTATCCTCGTTTCTCATCATTTTGGACCATGGGCTATAGCCTATATCGTACGGCATACTATAGCGTGCCGTTTTTCATCATTTTTGATGATTTGACAAAAATGAAAAAAAAAAACGATGGGTTATAGCCCATGTTTTTTGAAATTTTGAAAAAAAAGTTATCCTCGTTTCTCATCATTTTGGACCATGGGCTATAGCCCATATCGTACGGCATACTATAGCACGCCGTTTTTCATCATTTTTGATGATTTGACAAAAATGAAAAAAAAACGATGGGTTATAGCCCATGTTTTTTGAAATTTTGAAAAAAAAGATATCCTCATTTCTCATCATTTTGGACCATGGGTTATAGCCCATATCGTACGGCATACTATAGCACGCCGTTTTTCATCATTTTTGACGATTTGACAAAAATGAAAAAATAAAAAAAACGATGGGTTATAGCCCATGTTTTTTGAAATTTTGAAGAAAAAGATATCCTCATTTCTCATCATTTTGGACCATGGGCTATAGCCCATATCGTACGGCATACTATAGCGTGCCGTTTTACATCATTTTTGATGATTTGACAAAAATGAAAAAATCAAAAAAACGATGGGTTATAGCCCATGTTTTTTGAAATTTTGAAAAAAAAAAGTTATCCTCGTTTCTCATCATTTTGGACCATGGGCTATAGCCCATATCGTACGGCATACTATAGCGTGCCGTTTTTCATCATTTTTGATGATTTGACAAAAATGAAAAAAAAAAACGATGGGTTATAGCCCATGTTTTTTGAAATTTTGAAAAAAAAGTTATCCTCGTTTCTCATCATTTTGGACCATGGGCTATAGCCCATATCGTACGGCATACTATAGCACGCCGTTTTTCATCATTTTTGATGATTTGACAAAAATGAAAAAAAAACGATGGGTTATAGCCCATGTTTTTTGAAATTTTGAAAAAAAAGATATCCTCATTTCTCATCATTTTGGACCATGGGTTATAGCCCATATCGTACGGCATACTATAGCACGCCGTTTTTCATCATTTTTGACGATTTGACAAAAATGAAAAAATAAAAAAAACGATGGGTTATAGCCCATGTTTTTTGAAATTTTGAAGAAAAAGATATCCTCATTTCTCATCATTTTGGACCATGGGCTATAGCCCATATCGTACGGCATACTATAGCGTGCCGTTTTACATCATTTTTGATGATTTGACAAAAATGAAAAAATGAAAAAAACGATGGGTTATAGCCCATGTTTTTTGAAATTTTGAAAAAAAAAAGTTATCCTCGTTTCTCATCATTTTGGACCATGGGCTATAGCCCATATCGTACGGCATACTATAGCACGCCGTTTTTCATCATTTTTGATGATTTGACAAAAATGAAAAAATGAAAAAAAAACGATGGGTTATAGCCCATGTTTTTTGAAATTTTGAAAAAAAAAAGTTATCCTCGTTTCTCATCATTTTGGACCATGGGCTATAGCCTATATCGTACGGCATACTATAGCGTGCCGTTTTTCATCATTTTTGATGATTTGACAAAAATGAAAAAATGAAAAAAACGATGGGTTATAGCCCATGTTTTTTGAAATTTTGAAAAAAAAGTTATCCTCGTTTCTCATCATTTTGGACCATGGGCTATAGCCCATATCGTACGGCATACTATAGCGTGCCGTTTTTCATCATTTTTGATGATTTGACAAAAATGAAAAAAAAAAACGATGGGTTATAGCCCATGTTTTTTTAAATTTTGAAAAAAAAGTTATCCTCGTTTCTCATCATTTTGGACCATGGGCTATAGCCCATATCGTACGGCATACTATAGCACGCCGTTTTTCATCATTTTTGATGATTTGACAAAAATGAAAAAAAAACGATGGGTTATAGCCCATGTTTTTTGAAATTTTGAAAAAAAAGATATCCTCATTTCTCATCATTTTGGACCATGGGTTATAGCCCATATCGTACGGCATACTATAGCACGCCGTTTTTCATCATTTTTGACGATTTGACAAAAATGAAAAAATAAAAAAAACGATGGGTTATAGCCCATGTTTTTTGAAATTTTGAAGAAAAAGATATCCTCATTTCTCATCATTTTGGACCATGGGCTATAGCCCATATCGTACGGCATACTATAGCGTGCCGTTTTACATCATTTTTGATGATTTGACAAAAATGAAAAAAACGATGGGTTATAGCCCATGTTTTTTGAAATTTTGAAAAAAAAAAGTTATCCTCGTTTCTCATCATTTTGGACCATGGGCTATAGCCCATATCGTACGGCATACTATAGCACGCCGTTTTTCATCATTTTTGATGATTTGACAAAAATGAAAAAATGAAAAAAAAACGATGGGTTATAGCCCATGTTTTTTGAAATTTTGAAAAAAAAAAGTTATCCTCGTTTCTCATCATTTTGGACCATGGGCTATAGCCTATATCGTACGGCATACTATAGCGTGCCGTTTTTCATCATTTTTGATGATTTGACAAAAATGAAAAAAAAAACGATGGGTTATAGCCCATGTTTTTTGAAATTTTGAAAAAAAAGTTATCCTCGTTTCTCATCATTTTGGACCATGGGCTATAGCCCATATCGTACGGCATACTATAGCACGCCGTTTTTCATCATTTTTGATGATTTGACAAAAATGAAAAAATGAAAAAAAAAACGATGGGTTATATCCCATGTTTTTTGAAATTTTGAAAAAAAAGATATCCTCATTTCTCATCATTTTGGACCATGGGTTATAGCCCATATCGTACGGCATACTATAGCACGCCGTTTTTCATCATTTTTGATGATTTGACAAAAATGAAAAAATGGAAAAAAAACGATGGGTTATAGCCCATGTTTTTTGAAATTTTGAAAAAAAAAGTTATCCTCGTTTCTCATCATTTTGGACCATGGGCTATAGCCCATATCGTACGGCATACTATAGCACGCCGTTTTTCATCATTTTTGACGATTTGACAAAAATGAAAAAATTACAGAAAACGATGGGCTATAACCCATCGGTTTTTTTTTTTTTTTAACACCGCAATTTGCTAATGTTTCTCATCCTCCACAACACTCCACAATTTTTCCTCCGCAACACTCCGCAATTTTTCCGCAACACTCCGCAATTCCTCCGCAACACAAGTAGACGTCTAAAAATAGACGTCTAAAACACGTCTATTTTAGACGTGTTTTAGACGTCTATTTTTAGACGTTTTTCTCATCATTTTGGACCATGGGCTATAGCCTATATCGTACGGCATACTATAGCGTGCCGTTTTTCATCATTTTTGATGATTTGACAAAAAGGAAAAAAAGGAAAAAAAAGGATGGGTTATAGCCCATGTTTTTTGAAATTTTGAAAAAAAAAAGTTATCCTCGTTTCTCATCATTTTGGACCATGGGCTATAGCCTATATCGTACGGCATACTATAGCGTGCCGTTTTTCATCATTTTTGATGATTTGACAAAAATGGAAAAAAAAACGATGGGTTATAGCCCATGTTTTTTGAAATTTTGAAAAAAAAGTTATCCTCGTTTCTCATCATTTTGGACCATGGGCTATAGCCCATATCGTACGGCATACTATAGCACGCCGTTTTTCATCATTTTTGATGATTTGACAAAAATGAAAAAATGAAAAAAAAACGATGGGTTATAGCCCATGTTTTTTGAAATTTTGAAAAAAAAGATATCCTCATTTCTCATCATTTTGGACCATGGGTTATAGCCCATATCGTACGGCATACTATAGCACGCCGTTTTTCATCATTTTTGACGATTTGACAAAAATGAAAAAATAAAAAAAACGATGGGTTATAGCCCATGTTTTTTGAAATTTTGAAGAAAAAGATATCCTCATTTCTCATCATTTTGGACCATGGGCTATAGCCCATATCGTACGGCATACTATAGCGTGCCGTTTTACATCATTTTTGATGATTTGACAAAAATGAAAAAATGAAAAAAACGATGGGTTATAGCCCATGTTTTTTGAAATTTTGAAAAAAAAAAGTTATCCTCGTTTCTTATCATTTTGGACCATGGGCTATAGCCTATATCGTACGGCATACTATAGCGTGCCGTTTTTCATCATTTTTGATGATTTGACAAAAATTAAAAAAACGATGGGTTATAGCCCATGTTTTTTGAAATTTTGAAAAAAAAGTTATCCTCGTTTCTCATCATTTTGGACCATGGGCTATAGCCCATATCGTACGGCATACTATAGCACGCCGTTTTTCATCATTTTTGATGATTTGACAAAAATGAAAAAAAAAACAAAAAACGATGGGTTATAGCCCATGTTTTTTGAAATTTTGAAAAAAAAAAGTTATCCTCGTTTCTCATCATTTTGGACCATGGGCTATAGCCCATATCGTACGGCATACTATAGCACGCCGTTTTTCATCATTTTTGATGATTTGACAAAAATGAAAAAATGGAAAAAAAACGATGGGTTATAGCCCATGTTTTTTGAAAATTTGAAAATAAAAGTTATCCTCGTTTCTCATCATTTTGGACCATGGGCTATAGCCCATATCGTACGGCATACTATAGCACGCCGTTTTTCATCATTTTTGACGATTTGACAAAAATGAAAAAATTACAGAAAACGATGGGCTATAACCCATCGTTTTTTGTTTTTTTTTTAACACCGCAATTTGCTAATGTTTCTCATCCTCCACAACACTCCACAATTTTTCCTCCGCAACACAAGTAGACGTCTAAAAATAGACGTCTAAAACACGTCTATTTTAGACGTGTTTTAGACGTCTATTTTTAGACGTTTTTCTCATCATTTTGGACCATGGGCTATAGCCTATATCGTACGGCATACTATAGCGTGCCGTTTTTCATCATTTTTGATGATTTGACAAAAATGAAAAAAAGGAAAAAAAACGATGGGTTATAGCCCATGTTTTTTGAAATTTTGAAAAAAAAAAGTTAGCCTCGTTTCTCATCATTTTGGACCATGGGCTATAGCCCATATCGTACGGCATACTATAGCGCGCCGTTTTTCATCATTTTTGAGGATTTGAAAAAAATGACGAAATGACAAAAACGATGGGTTATAGCCCATGTTTTTGAAATTTTGAAAAAAAAAGTTAGCCTCGTTTCTCATCATTTTGGACCATGGGCTATAGCCCATATCGTACGGCATACTATAGCGCGCCGTTTTTCATCATTTTTGACGATTTGAAAAAAATGACGAAATGACAAAAACGATGGGTTATAGCCCATGTTTTTTGAAATTTTGAAAAAAAAGTTTGCCTCGTTTCTCATCATTTTGGACCATGGGCTATAGCCCATATCGTACGGCATACTATAGCGCGCCGTTTTTCATCATTTTTGAGGATTTGAAAAAAATGACGAAATGACAAAAACGATGGGTTATAGCCCATGTTTTTGAAATTCTGAAAAAAAAAGTTAGCCTCGTTTCTCATCATTTTGGACCATGGGCTATAGCCCATATCGTACGGCATACTATAGCGCGCCGTTTTTCATAATTTTTGACGATTTGAAAAAAATGACGAAATGACAAAAACGATGGGTTATAGCCCATGTTTTTTGAAATTTTGAAAAAAAAGTTAGCCTCGTTTCTCATCATTTTGGACCATGGGCTATAGCCCATATCGTACGGCATACTATAGCGCGCAGTTTTTCAACATTTTTGAGGATTTGAAAAAAATGACGAAATGACAAAAACGATGGGTTATAGCCCATGTTTTTGAAATTTTGAAAAAAAAAGTTAGCCTCGTTTCTCATCATTTTGGACCATGGGCTATAGCCCATATCGTACGGCATACTATAGCGCGCCGTTTTTCATCATTTTTGAGGATTTGAAAAAAATGACGAAATGACAAAAACGATGGGTTATAGCCCATGTTTTTTGAAATTTTGAAAAAAAAAGTTAGCCTCGTTTCTCATCATTTTGGACCATGGGCTATAGCCCATATCGTACGGCATACTATAGCGCGCCGTTTTTCATCATTTTTGAGGATTTGAAAAAAATGACGAAATGACAAAAACGATGGGTTATAGCCCATGTTTTTGAAATTTTGAAAAAAAAAGTTAGCCTCGTTTCTCATCATTTTGGACCATGGGCTATAGCCCATATCGTACGGCATACTATAGCACGCCGTTTTTCATCATTTTTGATGATTTGACAAAAATGAAAAAATGGAAAAAAAACGATGGGTTATAGCCCATGTTTTTTGAAATTTTGAAAAAAAAAGTTATCCTCGTTTCTCATCATTTTGGACCATGGGCTATAGCCCATATCGTACGGCATACTATAGCACGCCGTTTTTCATCATTTTTGACGATTTGACAAAAATGAAAAAATTACAGAAAACGATGGGCTATAACCCATCGTTTTTTTTTTTTTTTTTAACACCGCAATTTGCTAATGTTTCTCATCCTCCACAACACTCCACAATTTTTCCTCCGCAACACTCCGCAATTTTTCCGCAACACTCCGCAATTCCTCCGCAACACAAGTAGATGTCTAAAAATAGACGTCTAAAACACGTCTATTTTAGACGTGTTTTAGACGTCTATTTTTAGACGTTTTTCTCATCATTTTGGACCATGGGCTATAGCCTATATCGTACGGCATACTATAGCGTGCCGTTTTTCATCATTTTTGATGATTTGACAAAAAGGAAAAAAAGGAAAAAAAACGATGGGTTATAGCCCATGTTTTTTGAAATTTTGAAAAAAAAAAGTTATCCTCGTTTCTCATCATTTTGGACCATGGGCTATAGCCTATATCGTACGGCATACTATAGCGTGCCGTTTTTCATCATTTTTGATGATTTGACAAAAATGGAAAAAAAAACGATGGGTTATAGCCCATGTTTTTTGAAATTTTGAAAAAAAAGTTATCCTCGTTTCTCATCATTTTGGACCATGGGCTATAGCCCATATCGTACGGCATACTATAGCACGCCGTTTTTCATCATTTTTGATGATTTGACAAAAATGAAAAAATGAAAAAAAAACGATGGGTTATAGCCCATGTTTTTTGAAATTTTGAAAAAAAAGATATCCTCATTTCTCATCATTTTGGACCATGGGTTATAGCCCATATCGTACGGCATACTATAGCACGCCGTTTTTCATCATTTTTGACGATTTGACAAAAATGAAAAAATAAAAAAAACGATGGGTTATAGCCCATGTTTTTTGAAATTTTGAAGAAAAAGATATCCTCATTTCTCATCATTTTGGACCATGGGCTATAGCCCATATCGTACGGCATACTATAGCGTGCCGTTTTACATCATTTTTGATGATTTGACAAAAATGAAAAAAACGATGGGTTATAGCCCATGTTTTTTGAAATTTTGAAAAAAAAAAGTTATCCTCGTTTCTTATCATTTTGGACCATGGGCTATAGCCTATATCGTACGGCATACTATAGCGTGCCGTTTTTCATCATTTTTGATGATTTGACAAAAATGAAAAAAACGATGGGTTATAGCCCATGTTTTTTGAAATTTTGAAAAAAAAGTTATCCTCGTTTCTCATCATTTTGGACCATGGGCTATAGCCCATATCGTACGGCATACTATAGCACGCCGTTTTTTTTTTTGAACTTTGTTTTTATTTCAGTTTAGGCAACTTCACAGAATTACAAGTATACATTTTTCTTACAACTGATCTTTTTTTTCTTTTTTTTCACAACCTCAGCTGCATACTTTCACAGGATATATAAGTGATACACTCATACACACAAACAACTTCACATACATTTACAAGTACTCACAAACAAAGAAAACAAAACAACAAAAAATACAGGTATACAGCGAGACAAAAACGACAGAGCGACGGCAACAATGGGAGGTAAACAATACTGGGAACAGACATACTGGAGATGGAGGAGGGTGTATGGGTACACCAGAAGGTCTGAAGAGAAGTGTATGGGTTACTCAAGATTCCGAAAGCCTGCTACCTCGACAGTAGAGGCAGAACAGGACTCCATCTTTTACTAAATATGTTTGGTTGAAGCCTCAGGGCATAAGTAATTTGTTCCATCTGGTAGATGTCCCATATTTTTTCCACCCACATACTGTATGTTGGTGGGGCTGGTTTCAGCCATTTAATTGTAATACATTTGATGGCCGCTGTAAGCAGCACATGCAATAAATATATTTTGGCTCTACTCTCCAGACCTTCCGGTACCACTCCCAACAACATTACTGTGGGATCCTCTGGGATGTTTTGACCAAAAACTTCTTCTAGTGCTTCAGACACCTCTCTCCAGAATGTTCTCAATTTGGGGCATGTCCAAAATATATGAGTGTGATTCCCGATATGTGCTCCACAGTCCCTCCAGCATCTATTTGAATGATCTGGACCCATTTTGGCCACTATATGAGGCGTCCTGAAAAATCTAGATATTACTTTCCATTTAAATTCTCTCCAAGTATTTGAGTTAGTTACCAGGTGCGCTTCACTACATACCTCTTCCCACGTATCCGTTGTTACTTCTATACCTAATTCAGCCTCCCATTTCTCTTTTATATACAGTGTATTATTTGGGCAAAGGTCCAAGAAGACTTGGTAGAATTCCTTGATTACCTTGCCATCGCCAAATTCAAATTTGAGCAACAGCTCCTCAATAGGAGTAGGTTTCATGGCCCTCTCCCAGTCCTTATGTTTTGTTAGAAAGTCTCTCAGTTGCAAATATCTGAAAAAATTTGTCCTTGGGAGCTCGAATTCAGTCCGTATCTGTTCGAATGATTTAAGACCATCCTTATTAACTAATTGGTGTATGCTGGTTAGGCCGAATTCTGTCCAATTCCTGAATCCTACATCCAGTTGAGCTGGTATGAACTCCTTTATGTAACCAATATGTGTTAGCGAGGAGATCTGTTTAGGTAGTCCAAATGAAGTTTTTATTTTTCTCCATATTTTTAAAGTAACTCTAGTCCACTCGCTCATTTGGATCTCTTTCAGTGAGGTATCTAGGAAGGGTACAACGTGGAGTGGTTGCGAACAGAGGCTTTTTTCAATATTTAACCATCTAGTATCCTCAGTTTCCTGGAGCCAAATTGTTAATGGTTTCAGCTGTGCCGCCCAAAAATAGTGTCTCAGATTTGGGAGTTTTAGTCCTCCAACCTCCTTAGATAACTGTAACGTTTTTAGCCTCACTCTCGGTCGTTTCCCCTGCCATATAAATTTAGAAATAAGTCTGTCCAATTTGTCAAATATGATTTTAGGAATATCTACAGGTAGCATCTGGAAAGGATAGAGTAGCCTGGGGAGAACATTCATACGTATACTCTCAATTCGACCCAATAGAGAGAGGGGAAGTGCCGACCATCGGTTTAAGTCTTCACTAATAGTCAGAATTAATTTTTCGTAGTTGGTCTCATATAATTTGTCTAAAGATAGGGGAATAAAAATCCCTAGGTATTTAATACCCTCCTCAGGCCATCTAAACTCACTCTGGATTTTAACTGTTTGTGGTATTTTACTGCTTATGTCCATAGCCATTGTTTTGTCCACATTTATTTTGTAGCCCGAGTAATACCCATATTCGGAAATTAACGATTTTAGATATGGGATTGTTGTTGCCGGTTCTAACAGATACAGTAGCACGCCGTTTTTCATCATTTTTGATGATTTGACAAAAATGAAAAAAAAAACAAAAAACGATGGGTTATAGCCCATGTTTTTTGAAATTTTGAAAAAAAAAAGTTATCCTCGTTTCTCATCATTTTGGACCATGGGCTATAGCCCATATCGTACGGCATACTATAGCACGCCGTTTTTCATCATTTTTGATGATTTGACAAAAATGAAAAAATGGAAAAAAAACGATGGGTTATAGCCCATGTTTTTTGAAAATTTGAAAAAAAAAGTTATTCTCGTTTCTCATCATTTTGGACCATGGGCTATAGCCCATATCGTACGGCATACTATAGCACGCCGTTTTTCATCATTTTTGACGATTTGACAAAAATGAAAAAATTACAGAAAACGATGGGCTATAACCCATCGTTTTTTTTTTTTTTTTAACACCGCAATTTGCTAATGTTTCTCATCCTCCACAACACTCCACAATTTTTCCTCCGCAACACAAGTAGACGTCTAAAAATAGACGTCTAAAACACGTCTATTTTAGACGTGTTTTAGACGTCTATTTTTAGACGTTTTTCTCATCATTTTGGACCATGGGCTATAGCCTATATCGTTATAGCCCATGTTTTTTGAAATTTTGAAAAAAAAAAGTTATCCTCGTTTCTCATCATTTTGGACCATGGGCTATAGCCCATATCGTACGGCATACTATAGCACGCCGTTTTTCATCATTTTTGATGATTTGACAAAAATGAAAAAATGGAAAAAAAACGATGGGTTATAGCCCATGTTTTTTGAAAATTTGAAAAAAAAAGTTATCCTCGTTTCTCATCATTTTGGACCATGGGCTATAGCCCATATCGTACGGCATACTATAGCGTGCCGTTTTTCATCATTTTTGACGATTTGACAAAAATGAAAAAAAGGAAAAAAAACGATGGGTTATAGCCCATGTTTTTTGAAATTTTGAAAAAAAAAAGTTAGCCTCGTTTCTCATCATTTTGGACCATGGGCTATAGCCCATATCGTACGGCATACTATAGCGCGCCGTTTTTCATCATTTTTGAGGATTTGAAAAAAATGACGAAATGACAAAAAAGATGGGTTATAGCCCATGTTTTTGAAATTTTGAAAAAAAAGTTAGCCTCGTTTCTCATCATTTTGGACCATGGGCTATAGCCCATATCGTACGGCATACTATAGCGCGCCGTTTTTCATCATTTTTGACGATTTGAAAAAAATGACGAAATGACAAAAACGATGGGTTATAGCCCATGTTTTTTGAAATTTTGAAAAAAAAGTTTGCCTCGTTTCTCATCATTTTGGACCATGGGCTATAGCCCATATCGTACGGCATACTATAGCGCGCCGTTTTTCATCATTTTTGAGGATTTGAAAAAAATGACGAAATGACAAAAACGATGGGTTATAGCCCATGTTTTTGAAATTTTGAAAAAAAAAGTTAGCCTCGTTTCTCATCATTTTGGACCATGGGCTATAGCCCATATCGTACGGCATACTATAGCGCGCCGTTTTTCATAATTTTTGACGATTTGAAAAAAATGACGAAATGACAAAAACGATGAGAGTTGGGTGTAACGAGTAACGGAAAATATCGTTACTGTAACGACACTACTTTGGTCGGTAGCGAGTAATATAACGACACTACTCCTCCAAAATTGATAATCACACTACAGTTACTGGTCGCTTTAGCGCTGCCGTTACTCGCTACTTGCGTCATGTGGCTGCTTTCAGCAGTGTTGCTTTAGAGAATAATGCACACAACGGAGATGAGTTGAACATGAACACTAATGGTGCGCTGGCAACGCAGTACGCAGTACGGACTAGAACATGTCAAACCGGTGTCAGATCATCAGCAGCACAGCATTTTTCGTTACTGTCGTGGACTCGTAGGGTGGCCAGACGTCCGGTTTTAGACCCACCTTTCCTCCTCCCAACTCAACCTCTGGCCGGACACATCATTGTCCGTTTTTTTGTGATATAGCCTACAGTGCTTGTGTCATAACTGTCATTTAAGTCGTCTCTGTATTAAAATCTCCGTAGCACTTTTCCGCTGCACAGAAAGCTCCCAGTCTCCCCACTGTCACAGAGACAGAGCAGGCGTTGGGGTGTTGCCATGTCCGCTTATTACAAGCGACTTTGGGCTTGTTTTATGATAGCCCAGTCAGGCTTCTTTTGGGCTGTTTTCATAGACATGGCTGCTTGTTTCTCTTCTAAAACCTGGCAACACTGCCAATGGGAGGGTGTGTTTGTTTGTTGTAGAACGTGTGCTCTCACAATCACTAGTTAGTTAATGTAGAGATAAATAAACCAAATATGCCGAAATGAAAAACTACATTTAATGAGCAATGGAGCAGGGGACTCCACATCATAAAGAAAGGGATCCTAAAGCACTGTGAACATAATTATAGTCTACTGATTTATCTCAGTCTCATTATTTTATTTGAATATATATTGTTGGGAAAGTTAATATTTGCCTAGAACCACGTGGTACAGTGGTTTTCAACCATTTTCATATCAAGGTCCAGTATGTATTCTGCATTTTAGCCATGGACCACCATTTGATGAGATTTGGCCTCACAGACCCCAAACTAAATATTATATTGTTGTGTGGCAGTTCAGTGCAAATTATTTGACAATGCATCTCAGGCGATTTTATGGAGTAACGCAAAAGTAATGTAACGAGTAATGTAACTAGTTACT
Source organism: Protomyctophum bolini (assembly GCF_963924005.1). Taxonomy (NCBI): domain Eukaryota; kingdom Metazoa; phylum Chordata; class Actinopteri; order Myctophiformes; family Myctophidae; genus Protomyctophum; species Protomyctophum bolini. Next base: position 37,228,568 of record NC_137874.1, on the reverse strand, counting down.
TTCTCCAGGGAGTAATAAAGTAATGTAAGGCATTACTTTTTTCAAAGGTAATATGTAATATGTAGTGCCTTACTTTTATGAGTAACGGACCCCAACTCTGGTTATAGCCCATGTTTTTTGAAATTTTGAAAAAAAAAAAGTTATCCTCGTTTCTCATCATTTTGGACCATGGGCTATAGCCCATATCGTACGGCATACTATAGCACGCCGTTTTTCATCATTTTTGATGATTTGACAAAAATGAAAAAATGGAAAAAAAACGATGGGTTATAGCCCATGTTTTTTGAAAATTTGAAAAAAAAAGTTATCCTCGTTTCTCATCATTTTGGACCATGGGCTATAGCCCATATCGTACGGCATACTATAGCACGCCGTTTTTCATCATTTTTGACGATTTGACAAAAATGAAAAAATTACAGAAAACGATGGGCTATAACCCATCGTTTTTTGTTTTTTTTTTAACACCGCAATTTGCTAATGTTTCTCATCCTCCACAACACTCCACAATTTTTCCTCCGCAACACAAGTAGACGTCTAAAAATAGACGTCTAAAACACGTCTATTTTAGACGTGTTTTAGACGTCTATTTTTAGACGTTTTTCTCATCATTTTGGACCATGGGCTATAGCCTATATCGTACGGCATACTATAGCGTGCCGTTTTTCATCATTTTTGATGATTTGACAAAAATGAAAAAAAGGAAAAAAAACGATGGGTTATAGCCCATGTTTTTTGAAATTTTGAAAAAAAAAAGTTAGCCTCGTTTCTCATCATTTTGGACCATGGGCTATAGCCCATATCGTACGGCATACTATAGCGCGCCGTTTTTCATCATTTTTGAGGATTTGAAAAAAATGACGAAATGACAAAAAAGATGGGTTATAGCCCATGTTTTTGAAATTTTGAAAAAAAAAGTTAGCCTCGTTTCTCATCATTTTGGACCATGGGCTATAGCCCATATCGTACGGCATACTATAGCGCGCCGTTTTTCATCATTTTTGACGATTTGAAAAAAATGACGAAATGACAAAAACGATGGGTTATAGCCCATGTTTTTTGAAATTTTGAAAAAAAAGTTTGCCTCGTTTCTCATCATTTTGGACCATGGGCTATAGCCCATATCGTACGGCATACTATAGCGCGCCGTTTTTCATCATTTTTGAGGATTTGAAAAAAATGACGAAATGACAAAAACGATGGGTTATAGCCCATGTTTTTGAAATTTTGAAAAAAAAAGTTAGCCTCGTTTCTCATCATTTTGGACCATGGGCTATAGCCCATATCGTACGGCATACTATAGCGCGCCGTTTTTCATAATTTTTGACGATTTGAAAAAAATGACGAAATGACAAAAACGATGGGTTATAGCCCATGTTTTTTGAAATTTTGAAAAAAAAGTTAGCCTCGTTTCTCATCATTTTGGACCATGGGCTATAGCCCATATCGTACGGCATACTATAGCGCGCAGTTTTTCAACATTTTTGAGGATTTGAAAAAAATGACGAAATGACAAAAACGATGGGTTATAGCCCATGTTTTTGAAATTTTGAAAAAAAAAGTTAGCCTCGTTTCTCATCATTTTGGACCATGGGCTATAGCCCATATCGTACGGCATACTATAGCGCGCCGTTTTTCATCATTTTTGAGGATTTGAAAAAAATGACGAAATGACAAAAACGATGGGTTATAGCCCATGTTTTTTGAAATTTTGAAAAAAAAAGTTAGCCTCGTTTCTCATCATTTTGGACCATGGGCTATAGCCCATATCGTACGGCATACTATAGCGCGCCGTTTTTCATCATTTTTGAGGATTTGAAAAAAATGACGAAATGACAAAAACGATGGGTTATAGCCCATGTTTTTGAAATTTTGAAAAAAAAAGTTAGCCTCGTTTCTCATCATTTTGGACCATGGGCTATAGCCCATATCGTACGGCATACTATAGCGCGCCGTTTTTCATCATTTTTGACGATTTGAAAAAAATGACGAAATGACAAAAACGATGGGTTATAGCCCATGTTTTTTGAAATTTTGAAAAAAAAGTTAGCCTCGTTTCTCATCATTTTGGACCATGGGCTATAGCCCATATCGTACGGCATACTATAGCGCGCCGTTTTTCATCATTTTTGAGGATTTGAAAAAAATGACGAAATGACAAAAACGATGGGTTATAGCCCATGTTTTTGAAATTTTGAAAAAAAAAGTTAGCCTCGTTTCTCATCATTTTGGACCATGGGCTATAGCCCATATCGTACGGCATACTATAGCGCGCCGTTTTTCATCATTTTTGAGGATTTGAAAAAAATGACGAAATGACAAAAACGATGGGTTATAGCCCATGTTTTTGAAATTTTGAAAAAAAAAGTTAGCCTCGTTTCTCATCATTTTGGACCATGGGCTATAGCCCATATCGTACGGCATACTATAGCGCGCCGTTTTTCATCATTTTTGACGATTTGAAAAAAATGACGAAATGACAAAAACGATGGGTTATAGCCCATGTTTTTTGAAATTTTGAAAAAAAAGTTAGCCTCGTTTCTCATCATTTTGGACCATGGGCTATAGCCCATATCGTACGGCATACTATAGCGCGCCGTTTTTCATCATTTTTGAGGATTTGAAAAAAATGACGAAATGACAAAAACGATGGGTTATAGCCCATGTTTTTGAAATTTTGAAAAAAAAAGTTATCCTCGTTTCTCATCATTTTGGACCATGGGCTATAGCCCATATCGTACGGCATACTATAGCGCGCCGTTTTTCATCATTTTTGATGATTTGACAAAAATGAAAAAAAAAACGATGGGTTATAGCCCATGTTTTTTGAAATTTTGAAAAAAAAGTTATCCTCTTTTCTCATCATTTTGGACCATGGGCTATAGCCCATATCGTACGGCATACTATAGCACGCCGTTTTTCATCATTTTTGATGATTTGACAAAAATGAAAAAATGAAAAAAAACGATGGGTTATAGCCCATGTTTTTTGAAATTTTGAAAAAAAAGATATCCTCATTTCTCATCATTTTGGACCATGGGTTATAGCCCATATCGTACGGCATACTATAGCACGCCGTTTTTCATCATTTTTGACGATTTGACAAAAATGAAAAAATAAAAAAAACGATGGGTTATAGCCCATGTTTTTTGAAATTTTGAAGAAAAAGATATCCTCATTTCTCATCATTTTGGACCATGGGCTATAGCCCATATCGTACGGCATACTATAGCGTGCCGTTTTACATCATTTTTGATGATTTGACAAAAATGAAAAAATGAAAAAAACGATGGGTTATAGCCCATGTTTTTTGAAATTTTGAAAAAAAAAAGTTATCCTCGTTTCTTATCATTTTGGACCATGGGCTATAGCCTATATCGTACGGCATACTATAGCGTGCCGTTTTTCATCATTTTTGATGATTTGACAAAAATGAAAAAAACGATGGGTTATAGCCCATGTTTTTTGAAAATTTGAAAAAAAAGTTATCCTCGTTTCTCATCATTTTGGACCATGGGCTATAGCCCATATCGTACGGCATACTATAGCACGCCGTTTTTCATCATTTTTGATGATTTGACAAAAATGAAAAAATGGAAAAAAAACGATGGGTTATAGCCCATGTTTTTTGAAATTTTGAAAAAAAAAGTTATCCTCGTTTCTCATCATTTTGGACCATGGGCTATAGCCCATATCGTACGGCATACTATAGCGCGCCGTTTTTCATCATTTTTGAGGATTTGAAAAAAATGACGAAATGACAAAAACGATGGGTTATAGCCCATGTTTTTGAAATTTTGAAAAAAAAAGTTAGCCTCGTTTCTCATCATTTTGGACCATGGGCTATAGCCCATATCGTACGGCATACTATAGCGCGCCGTTTTTCATCATTTTTGAGGATTTGAAAAAAATGACGAAATGACAAAAACGATGGGTTATAGCCCATGTTTTTGAAATTTTGAAAAAAAAAGTTAGCCTCGTTTCTCATCATTTTGGACCATGGGCTATAGCCCATATCGTACGGCATACTATAGCGCGCCGTTTTTCATCATTTTTGAGGATTTGAAAAAAATGACGAAATGACAAAAACGATGGGTTATAGCCCATGTTTTTTGACATTTTGAAAAAAGAAGTTAGCCTCGTTTCTCATCATTTTGGACCATGGGCTATAGCCCATATCGTACGGCATACTATAGCGCGCCGTTTTTCATCATTTTTGACGATTTGAAAAAAATGACGAAATGACAAAAACGATGGGTTATAGCCCATGTTTTTTGAAATTTTGAAAAAAAAGTTAGCCTCGTTTCTCATCATTTTGGACCATGGGCTATAGCCCATATCGTACGGCATACTATAGCGCGCCGTTTTTCATCATTTTTGAGGATTTGAAAAAAATGACGAAATGACAAAAACGATGGGTTATAGCCCATGTTTTTGAAATTTTGAAAAAAAAAGTTATCCTCGTTTCTCATCATTTTGGACCATGGGCTATAGCCCATATCGTACGGCATACTATAGCGCGCCGTTTTTCATCATTTTTGATGATTTGACAAAAATGAAAAAAAAAACGATGGGTTATAGCCCATGTTTTTTGAAATTTTGAAAAAAAAGTTATCCTCTTTTCTCATCATTTTGGACCATGGGCTATAGCCCATATCGTACGGCATACTATAGCACGCCGTTTTTCATCATTTTTGATGATTTGACAAAAATGAAAAAATGAAAAAAAACGATGGGTTATAGCCCATGTTTTTTGAAATTTTGAAAAAAAAGATATCCTCATTTCTCATCATTTTGGACCATGGGTTATAGCCCATATCGTACGGCATACTATAGCACGCCGTTTTTCATCATTTTTGACGATTTGACAAAAATGAAAAAATAAAAAAAACGATGGGTTATAGCCCATGTTTTTTGAAATTTTGAAGAAAAAGATATCCTCATTTCTCATCATTTTGGACCATGGGCTATAGCCCATATCGTACGGCATACTATAGCGTGCCGTTTTACATCATTTTTGATGATTTGACAAAAATGAAAAAATGAAAAAAACGATGGGTTATAGCCCATGTTTTTTGAAATTTTGAAAAAAAAAAGTTATCCTCGTTTCTTATCATTTTGGACCATGGGCTATAGCCTATATCGTACGGCATACTATAGCGTGCCGTTTTTCATCATTTTTGATGATTTGACAAAAATGAAAAAAACGATGGGTTATAGCCCATGTTTTTTGAAAATTTGAAAAAAAAGTTATCCTCGTTTCTCATCATTTTGGACCATGGGCTATAGCCCATATCGTACGGCATACTATAGCACGCCGTTTTTCATCATTTTTGATGATTTGACAAAAATGAAAAAATGGAAAAAAAACGATGGGTTATAGCCCATGTTTTTTGAAATTTTGAAAAAAAAAGTTATCCTCGTTTCTCATCATTTTGGACCATGGGCTATAGCCCATATCGTACGGCATACTATAGCACGCCGTTTTTCATCATTTTTGACGATTTGACAAAAATGAAAAAATTACAGAAAACGATGGGCTATAACCCATCGTTTTTTTTTTTTTTTTTAACACTCCGCAATTTGCTAATGTTTCTCATCCTCCACAACACTCCACAATTTTTCCTCCGCAACACTCCGCAATTTTTCCGCAACACTCCGCAATTCCTCCGCAACACAAGTAGACGTCTAAAAATAGACGTCTAAAACACGTCTATTTTAGACGTGTTTTAGACGTCTATTTTTAGACGTTTTTCTCATCATTTTGGACCATGGGCTATAGCCTATATCGTACGGCATACTATAGCGTGCCGTTTTTCATCATTTTTGATGATTTGACAAAAATGAAAAAAAGGAAAAAAAACGATGGGTTATAGCCCATGTTTTTTGAAATTTTGAAAAAAAAAAGTTAGCCTCGTTTCTCATCATTTTGGACCATGGGCTATAGCCCATATCGTACGGCATACTATAGCGCGCCGTTTTTCATCATTTTTGAGGATTTGAAAAAAATGACGAAATGACAAAAACGATGGGTTATAGCCCATGTTTTTTAAATTTTGAAAAAAAAAGTTAGCCTCGTTTCTCATCATTTTGGACCATGGGCTATAGCCCATATCGTACGGCATACTATAGCGCGCCGTTTTTCATCATTTTTGACGATTTGAAAAAAATTACGACATGACAAAAACGATGGGTTATAGCCCATGTTTTTTGAAATTTTGAAAAAAAAGTTAGCCTCGTTTCTCATCATTTTGGACCATGGGCTATAGCCCATATCGTACGGCATACTATAGCGCGCCGTTTTTCATCATTTTTGAGGATTTGACAAAAAGGAAAAAAAGGAAAAAAAACGATGGGTTATAGCCCATGTTTTTTGAAATTTTGAAAAAAAAAAGTTAGCCTCGTTTCTCATCATTTTGGACCATGGGCTATAGCCCATATCGTACGGCATACTATAGCGCGCCGTTTTTCATCATTTTTGAGGATTTGAAAAAAATGACGAAATGACAAAAACGATGGGTTATAGCCCATGTTTTTTGAAATGTTGAAAAAAAAAGTTATCCTCGTTTCTCATCATTTTGGACCATGGGCTATTGCCCATATCGTACGGCATACTATAGCGCGCCGTTTTTCATCATTTTTGAGGATTTGAAAAAAATGACGAAATGACAAAAACGATGGGTTATAGCCCATGTTTTTGAAATTTTGAAAAAAAAAGTTAGCCTCGTTTCTCATCATTTTGGACCATGGGCTATAGCCCATATCGTACGGCATACTATAGCGCGCCGTTTTTCATCATTTTTGACGATTTGAAAAAAATGACGAAATGACAAAAACGATGGGTTATAGCCCATGTTTTTTGAAATTTTGAAAAAAAAGTTAGCCTCGTTTCTCATCATTTTGGACCATGGGCTATAGCCCATATCGTACGGCATACTATAGCGCGCCGTTTTTCATCATTTTTGAGGATTTGAAAAAAATGACGAAATGACAAAAACGATGGGTTATAGCCCATGTTTTTGAAATTTTGAAAAAAAAAAGTTAGCCTCGTTTCTCATCATTTTGGACCATGGGCTATAGCCCATATCGTACGGCATACTATAGCGCGCCGTTTTTCATCATTTTTGAGGATTTGAAAAAAATGACGAAATGACAAAAACGATGGGTTATAGCCCATGTTTTTTTAAATTTTGAAAAAAAAAGTTAGCCTCGTTTCTCATCATTTTGGACCATGGGCTATAGCCCATATCGTACGGCATACTATAGCGCGCCGTTTTTCATCATTTTTGAGGATTTGAAAAAAATGACGAAATGACAAAACGATGGGTTATAGCCCATGTTTTTTGAAATGTTGAAAAAAAAAGTTATCCTCGTTTCTCATCATTTTGGACCATGGGCTATTGCCCATATCGTACGGCATACTATAGCGCGCCGTTTTTCATCATTTTTGAGGATTTGAAAAAAATGACGAAATGACAAAAACGATGGGTTATAGCCCATGTTTTTGAAATTTTGAAAAAAAAAGTTAGCCTCGTTTCTCATCATTTTGGACCATGGGCTATAGCCCATATCGTACGGCATACTATAGCGCGCCGTTTTTCATCATTTTTGAGGATTTGAAAAAAAATGACGAAATGACAAAAACGATGGGTTATAGCCCATGTTTTTGAAATTTTGGAAAAAAAAGTTAGCCTCGTTTCTCATCATTTTGGACCATGGGCTATAGCCCATATCGTACGGCATACTATAGCGCGCCGTTTTTCATCATTTTTGAGGATTTGAAAAAAAGGACGAAATGACAAAAACGATGGGTTATAGCCCATGTTTTTGAAATTTTGAAAAAAAAAGTTAGCCTCGTTTCTCATCATTTTGGACCATGGGCTATAGCCCATATCGTACGGCATACTATAGCGCGCCGTTTTTCATCATTTTTGACGATTTGAAAAAAATGACGAAATGACAAAAACGATGGGTTATAGCCCATGTTTTTTGAAATTTTGAAAAAAAAGTTAGCCTCGTTTCTCATCATTTTGGACCATGGGCTATAGCCCATATCGTACGGCATACTATAGCGCGCCGTTTTTCATCATTTTTGAGGATTTGAAAAAAATGACGAAATGACAAAAACGATGGGTTATAGCCCATGTTTTTGAAATTTTGGAGAAAAAAAAAGTTAGCCTCGTTTCTCATCATTTTGGACCATGGGCTATAGCCTATATCGTACGGCATACTATAGCGTGCCGTTTTTCATCATTTTTGATGATTTGACAAAAATGAAAAAAAGGAAAAAAAACGATGGGTTATAGCCCATGTTTTTTGAAATTTTGAAAAAAAAAAGTTAGCCCCGTTTCTCATCATTTTGGACCATGGGCTATAGCCCATATCGTACGGCATACTATAGCGCGCCGTTTTTCATCATTTTTGAGGATTTGAAAAAAATGACGAAATGACAAAAACGATGGGTTATAGCCCATGTTTTTTAAATTTTGAAAAAAAAAGTTAGCCTCGTTTCTCATCATTTTGGACCATGGGCTATAGCCCATATCGTACGGCATACTATAGCGCGCCGTTTTTCATCATTTTTGACGATTTGAAAAAAATTACGAAATGACAAAAACGATGGGTTATAGCCCATGTTTTTTGAAATTTTGAAAAAAAAGTTAGCCTCGTTTCTCATCATTTTGGACCATGGGCTATAGCCCATATCGTACGGCATACTATAGCGCGCCGTTTTTCATCATTTTTGAGGATTTGACAAAAAGGAAAAAAAGGAAAAAAAACGATGGGTTATAGCCCATGTTTTTTGAAATTTTGAAAAAAAAAAGTTAGCCTCGTTTCTCATCATTTTGGACCATGGGCTATAGCCCATATCGTACGGCATACTATAGCGCGCCGTTTTTCATCATTTTTGAGGATTTGAAAAAAATGACGAAATGACAAAAACGATGGGTTATAGCCCATGTTTTTTGAAATGTTGAAAAAAAAAGTTATCCTTGTTTCTCATCATTTTGGACCATGGGCTATTGCCCATATCGTACGGCATACTATAGCGCGCCGTTTTTCATCATTTTTGAGGATTTGAAAAAAATGACGAAATGACAAAAACGATGGGTTATAGCCCATGTTTTTGAAATTTTGAAAAAAAAAGTTAGCCTCGTTTCTCATCATTTTGGACCATGGGCTATAGCCCATATCGTACGGCATACTATAGCGCGCCGTTTTTCATCATTTTTGACGATTTGAAAAAAATGACGAAATGACAAAAACGATGGGTTATAGCCCATGTTTTTTGAAATTTTGAAAAAAAAGTTAGCCTCGTTTCTCATCATTTTGGACCATGGGCTATAGCCCATATCGTACGGCATACTATAGCGCGCCGTTTTTCATCATTTTTGAGGATTTGAAAAAAATGACGAAATGACAAAAACGATGGGTTATAGCCCATGTTTTTGAAATTTTGAAAAAAAAAAGTTAGCCTCGTTTCTCATCATTTTGGACCATGGGCTATAGCCCATATCGTACGGCATACTATAGCGCGCCGTTTTTCATCATTTTTGAGGATTTGAAAAAAATGACGAAATGACAAAAACGATGGGTTATAGCCCATGTTTTTTTAAATTTTGAAAAAAAAAGTTAGCCTCGTTTCTCATCATTTTGGACCATGGGCTATAGCCCATATCGTACGGCATACTATAGCGCGCCGTTTTTCATAATTTTTGAGGATTTGAAAAAAATGACGAAATGACAAAAACGATGGGTTATAGCCCATGTTTTTTGAAATGTTGAAAAAAAAAGTTATCCTCGTTTCTCATCATTTTGGACCATGGGCTATTGCCCATATCGTACGGCATACTATAGCGCGCCGTTTTTCATCATTTTTGAGGATTTGAAAAAAATGACGAAATGACAAAAACGATGGGTTATAGCCCATGTTTTTGAAATTTTGAAAAAAAAAGTTAGCCTCGTTTCTCATCATTTTGGACCATGGGCTATAGCCCATATCGTACGGCATACTATAGCGCGCCGTTTTTCATCATTTTTGAGGATTTGAAAAAAAATGACGAAATGACAAAAACGATGGGTTATAGCCCATGTTTTTGAAATTTTGGAAAAAAAAGTTAGCCTCGTTTCTCATCATTTTGGACCATGGGCTATAGCCCATATCGTACGGCATACTATAGCGCGCCGTTTTTCATCATTTTTGAGGATTTGAAAAAAATGACGAAATGACAAAAACGATGGGTTATAGCCCATGTTTTTGAAATTTTGAAAAAAAAAGTTAGCCTCGTTTCTCATCATTTTGGACCATGGGCTATAGCCCATATCGTACGGCATACTATAGCGCGCCGTTTTTCATCATTTTTGAGGATTTGAAAAAAAGGACGAAATGACAAAAACGATGGGTTATAGCCCATGTTTTTGAAATTTTGAAAAAAAAAGTTAGCCTCGTTTCTCATCATTTTGGACCATGGGCTATAGCCCATATCGTACGGCATACTATAGCGCGCCGTTTTTCATCATTTTTGACGATTTGAAAAAAATGACGAAATGACAAAAACGATGGGTTATAGCCCATGTTTTTTGAAATTTTGAAAAAAAAGTTAGCCTCGTTTCTCATCATTTTGGACCATGGGCTATAGCCCATATCGTACGGCATACTATAGCGCACCGTTTTTCATCATTTTTGAGGATTTGAAAAAAATGACGAAATGACAAAAACGATGGGTTATAGCCCATGTTTTTGAAATTTTGAAAAAAAAAGTTAGCCTCGTTTCTCATCATTTTGGACCATGGGCTATAGCCCATATCGTACGGCATACTATAGCGCGCCGTTTTTCATAATTTTTGACGATTTGAAAAAAATGACGAAATGACAAAAACGATGGGTTATAGCCCATGTTTTTTGAAATTTTGAAAAAAAAGTTAGCCTCGTTTCTCATCATTTTGGACCATGGGCTATAGCCCATATCGTACGGCATACTATAGCGCGCCGTTTTTCATCATTTTTGAGGATTTGAAAAAAATGACGAAATGACAAAAACGATGGGTTATAGCCCATGTTTTTGAAATTTTGGAAAAAAAAGTTAGCCTCGTTTCTCATCATTTTGGACCATGGGCTATAGCCCATATCGTACGGCATACTATAGCGCGCCGTTTTTCATCATTTTTGAGGATTTGAAAAAAAGGACGAAATGACAAAAACGATGGGTTATAGCCCATGTTTTTGAAATTTTGAAAAAAAAAGTTAGCCTCGTTTCTCATCATTTTGGACCATGGGCTATAGCCCATATCGTACGGCATACTATAGCGCGCCGTTTTTCATCATTTTTGACGATTTGAAAAAAATGACGAAATGACAAAAACGATGGGTTATAGCCCATGTTTTTTGAAATTTTGAAAAAAAAGTTAGCCTCGTTTCTCATCATTTTGGACCATGGGCTATAGCCCATATCGTACGGCATACTATAGCGCGCCGTTTTTCATCATTTTTGAGGATTTGAAAAAAATGACGAAATGACAAAAACGATGGGTTATAGCCCATGTTTTTGAAATTTTGGAAAAAAAAGTTAGCCTCGTTTCTCATCATTTTGGACCATGGGCTATAGCCCATATCGTACGGCATACTATAGCGCGCCGTTTTTCATAATTTTTGACGATTTGAAAAAAATGACGAAATGACAAAAACGATGGGTTATAGCCCATGTTTTTTGAAATTTTGAAAAAAAAGTTAGCCTCGTTTCTCATCATTTTGGACCATGGGCTATAGCCCATATCGTACGGCATACTATAGCGCGCCATTTTTCATCATTTTTGAGGATTTGAAAAAAATGACGAAATGACAAAAACGATGGGTTATAGCCCATGTTTTTGAAATTTTGAAAAAAAAAGTTAGCCTCGTTTCTCATCATTTTGGACCATGGGCTATAGCCCATATCGTACGGCATACTATAGCGCGCCGTTTTTCATCATTTTTGAGGATTTGAAAAAAATGACGAAATGACAAAAACGATGGGTTATAGCCCATGTTTTTTGAAATTTTGAAAAAAAAAGTTAGCCTCGTTTCTCATCATTTTGGACCATGGGCTATAGCCCATATCGTACGGCATACTATAGCGCGCCGTTTTTCATCATTTTTGAGGATTTGAAAAAAATGACGAAATGACAAAAACGATGGGTTATAGCCCATGTTTTTTGAAATGTTGAAAAAAAAAGTTATCCTCGTTTCTCATCATTTTGGACCATGGGCTATAGCCCATATCGTACGGCATACTATAGCGCGCCGTTTTTCATCATTTTTGAGGATTTGAAAAAAATGACGAAATGACAAAAACGATGGGTTATAGCCCATGTTTTTGAAATTTTGAAAAAAAAAGTTTGCCTCGTTTCTCATCATTTTGGACCATGGGCTATAGCCCATATCGTACGGCATACTATAGCGCGCCGTTTTTCATCATTTTTGAGGATTTGAAAAAAAATGACGAAATGACAAAAACGATGGGTTATAGCCCATGTTTTTGAAATTTTGGAAAAAAAAGTTAGCCTCGTTTCTCATCATTTTGGACCATGGGCTATAGCCCATATCGTACGGCATACTATAGCGCGCCGTTTTTCATCATTTTTGAGGATTTGAAAAAAATGACAAAATGACAAAAACGATGGGTTATAGCCCTTGTTTTTTGAAATTTTGAAAAAAAAAGTTAGCCTCGTTTCTCATCATTTTGGACCATGGGCTATAGCCCATATCGTACGGCATACTATAGCGCGCCGTTTTTCATTATTTTTCAGGATTTGAAAAAAATGACAAAAACGATGGGTTATAGCCCATGTTTTTTGAAATTTTGAAAAAAAAAGTTAGCCTCGTTTCTCATCATTTTGGACCATGGGCTATAGCCCATATCGTACGGCATACTATAGCGCGCCGTTTTTCATCATTTTTGACGATTTGAAAAAAATGACGAAATGACAAAAACGATGGGTTATAGCCCATGTTTTTTGAAATTTTGAAAAAAAAGTTAGCCTCGTTTCTCATCATTTTGGACCATGGGCTATAGCCCATATCGTACGGCATACTATAGCGCGCCGTTTTTCATCATTTTTGACGATTTGAAAAAAATGACGAAATGACAAAAACGATGGGTTATAGCCCATGTTTTTTTAAATTTTGAAAAAAAGTTAGCCTCGTTTCTCATCATTTTGGACCATGGGCTATAGCCCATATCGTACGGCATACTATAGCGCGCAGTTTTTCATCATTTTTGAGGATTTGAAAAAAATGACGAAATTACAAAAACGATGGGTTATAGCCCATGTTTTTAAAATTTTGGAAAAAAAAGTTAGCCTCGTTTCTCATCATTTTGGACCATGGGCTATAGCCCATATCGTACGGCATACTATAGCGCGCCGTTTTTCATCATTTTTGACGATTTGAAAAAAATGACGAAATGACAAAAACGATGGGTTATAGCCCATGTTTTTTGAAATTTTGAAAAAAAAGTTAGCCTCGTTTCTCATCATTTTGGACCATGGGCTATAGCCCATATCGTACGGCATACTATAGCGCGCCGTTTTTCATCATTTTTGACGATTTGAAAAAAATGACGAAATGACAAAAACGATGGGTTATAGCCCATGTTTTTTTAAATTTTGAAAAAAAAGTTAGCCTCGTTTCTCATCATTTTGGACCATGGGCTATAGCCCATATCGTACGGCATACTATAGCGCGCAGTTTTTCATCATTTTTGAGGATTTGAAAAAAATGACGAAATTACAAAAACGATGGGTTATAGCCCATGTTTTTAAAATTTTGGAAAAAAAAGTTAGCCTCGTTTCTCATCATTTTGGACCATGGGCTATAGCCCATATCGTACGGCATACTATAGCGCGCCGTTTTTCATCATTTTTGACGATTTGAAAAAAATGACGAAATGACAAAAACGATGGGTTATAGCCCATGTTTTTTGAAATTTTGAAAAAAAAGTTAGCCTCGTTTCTCATCATTTTGGACCAAGGGCTATAGCCCATATCGTACGGCATACTATAGCGCGCCGTTTTTCATCATTTTTGAGGATTTGAAAAAAATGACGAAATGACAAAAACTTTGGGTTATAGCCCATGTTTTTTGAAATTTTGAAAAAAAAAGTTAGCCTCGTTTCTCATCATTTTGGACCATGGGCTATAGCCCATATCGTACGGCATACTATAGCGCCCCGTTTTTCATCATTTTTGAGGATTTGAAAAAAAATGACGAAATGACAAAAACGATGGGTTATAGCCCATGTTTTTGAAATTTTGGAAAACAAAGTTAGCCTCGTTTCTCATCATTTTGGACCATGGGCTATAGCCCATATCGTACGGCATACTATAGCGCGCCGTTTTTCATAATTTTTGAGGATTTGAAAAAAATGACAAAATGACAAAAACGATGGGTTATAGCCCATGTTTTTGAAATTTTGAAAAAAAAAGTTAGCCTCGTTTCTCATCATTTTGGACCATGGGCTATAGCCCATATCGTACGGCATACTATAGCGCGCCGTTTTTCATCATTTTTGAGGATTTGAAAAAAATGACAATGACAAAAACGATGGGTTATAGCCCATGTTTTTTGAAATTTTGAAAAAAGAAGTTAGCCTCGTTTCTCATCATTTTGGACCATGGGCTATAGCCCATATCGTACGGCATACTATAGCGCGCCGTTTTTCATCATTTTTGACGATTTGAAAAAAATGACGAAATGACAAAAACGATGGGTTATAGCCCATGTTTTTGAAATTTTGAAAAAGAAAGTTAGCCTCGTTTCTCATCATTTTGGACCATGGGCTATAGCCCATATCGTACGGCATACTATAGCGCGCCGTTTTTCATCATTTTTGAGGATTTGAAAAAAATGACAAAAACGATGGGTTATAGCCCATGTTTTTTGAAATTTTGAAAAAAAAAGTTAGCCTCGTTTCTCATCATTTTGGACCATGGGCTATAGCCCATATCGTACGGCATACTATAGCGCGCCGTTTTTCATCATTTTTGAGGATTTGAAAAAAATGACAAAATGACAAAAACGATGGGTTATAGCCCATGTTTTTTTGAAATTTTGGAAAAAAAAGTTAGCCTCGTTTCTCATCATTTTGGACCATGGGCTATAGCCCATATCGTACGGCATACTATAGCGCGCCGTTTTTCATCATTTTTGACGATTTGAAAAAAATGACGAAATGACAAAAACGATGGGTTATAGCCCATGTTTTTTGAAATTTTGAAAAAAAAGTTAGCCTCGTTTCTCATCATTTTGGACCATGGGCTATAGCCCATATCGTACGGCATACTATAGCGCGCCGTTTTTCATCATTTTTGAGGATTTGACAAAAATGACGAAATGACAAAAACGATGGGTTATAGCCCATGTTTTTGAAATTTTGAGAAAAAAAAAGTTAGCCTCGTTTCTCATCATTTTGGACCATGGGCTATAGCCCATATCGTACGGCATACTATAGCGCGCCGTTTTTCATCATTTTTGAGGATTTGAAAAAAATGACGAAATGACAAAAACGATGGGTTATAGCCCATGTTTTTGAAATTTTGAAAAAAAAAGTTAGCCTCGTTTCTCATCATTTTGGACCATGGGCCCATATCGTACGGCATACTATAGCGCGCCGTTTTTCATCATTTTTGAGGATTTGAAAAAAATGACAAAATGACAAAAACGATGGGTTATAGCCCATGTTTTTTGAAATTTTGAAAAAAAAAGTTAGCCTCGTTTCTCATCATTTTGGACCATGGGCTATAGCCCATATCGTACGGCATACTATAGCGCGCCATTTTTCATCATTTTTGAGGATTTGAAAAAAATGACAAAATGACAAAAACGATGGGTTATAGCCCATGTTTTTTGAAATTTTGAAAAAAAAAGTTATCCTCGTTTCTCATCATTTTGGACCATGGGCTATAGCCCATGTTACATAATCGGGGAGTATGTTTATAGTTATGAGATGATAAAGTAATGATTATATTTATATATATATATATATATCATATGATAACGTGGTTATGTTTGTATGTGTATATATGTGTATATATAATATATCATGAATGGGTTTCATTGTACAGAGTGCTGATCAACACTTTCAGTCACAGGTCTGGTCTGCTGTGGGGCGTGGAGGCGGAGAAGAACCATCAACCTCCTTGCTGTCTGCCCACCTCCTAGTCACCAGGAGCCAATCCGCGCTCAGAGGACTAGACTGTGAAGACTACTTAGCAGCACCTGTGACATGCACTCATTGGCATTGTCTCTCAGTCACCTCATACTGAGCAGTACTTTTATCCGTGTAGGAGCTAGTTAAAACGCTCAAGATCAAATCTGTTTAATAAGCATAGGCCAGGGGCTAAACCTGTGTGTGGTCCCCTGAGCTTTATTTCGGTCATTGGTGGTTCAGAGCTAAAAGATACAACTGATTATAATTATATATATATATAGAGAGATATATAATATATAATATATACTTACGGCGTATGGGTGCGTACTTTTTGTAAATCTTTGTTAGGCAGTAGTTAGCGTAGACAGTTTAGGTAGATTGACTTTGTGTACATTTCATTTCATTCATTGGTTAGATTTAGGTAAGAGTGTTGTGCGATACTTTAGAATAGGGCTAGATAGTTTTGATGGTTTCTTTGAGTTGCCCCATATAGCCTGTCTTTTCGTTTGTATTCCAGTTGTACATCTTTATTGTTTATTATTATGATACCTTATCCTTATAACGTGAATAAATAACAATTATCATGCCAGCCGTGTTGCATCCTCTTCTTATACCCCTAGACCTAAAAAGGGGAATGTAACACCCATGTTTTCTGAAATTTTGGAAAAAAAAAGTTAGCCTCGTTTCTCATCATTTTGGACCATGGGCTATAGCCCATATCGTACGGCATACTATAGCGCGCCGTTTTTCATCATTTTTGAGGATTTGAAAAAAATGACGAAATGAAAAAAACGATGGGTTATAGCCCATGTTTTTTGAAATTTTGAAAAAAAAATTATCCTCGTTTCTCATCATTTTGGACCATGGGCTATAGCCCATATCGTACGGCATACTATAGCGCGCCGTTTTTCATCATTTTTGATGATTTGACAATATTGAAAAAATGTAAAAAACGATGGGTTATATTGAAGCGTGCACCTACACACGCACAGGCGCACATGCGTATGCACACCTGGACCTGTAAATGAACAACACAAAAACTAAGGCACTGGTGTCGGACTTCTGGTTTACCGGAACGGGGTTCAACTCCCTGCAGTGCCCTGCTCAATGTGTTGTATTTACATGGTTCATTGGAAATTGCGGAAATTGTGGAAATTGCGGAAATTGGGGAAATTGGGGAAATTGTGGAAATTGCGGAAATTGCGGAAATTGGAAATTGTGGAAATTGTGGAAATTGCGGAAATTGCGGAAATTGGAAATTGTGGAAATTGTGGAAATTGTGGAAATTGCGGAAATTGCGGAAATTGGCAATTGCGGAAATTGCGGAAATTGGCAATTGCGGAAATTGCGGAAATTGGAAATTGCGGAAATTGCGGAAATTGGCAATTGCGGAAATTGCGGAAATTGGCAATTGCAGAAATTGGAAATTGCGGAAATTGGAAATTGTGGAAATTGCGGCAATTGGAAATTGCGGAAATTGTGGAAATTGCGGAAATTGGCAATTGCGGAAATTGCGGAAATTGGAAATTGTGGAAATTGTGGAAATTGTGGAAATTGGAAATTGCGGAAATTGCGGAAATTGCGGAAATTGTGGAAATTGCGGAAAAAAGGTTTTATTATAAAAAATATTTTTTTCCGCAATTTTCCGTAATTTTTCAAAAAAATGAAAAAACATGGGCTATAACCCATCCTTTTTTTTCTAACACTCCGCAATTTGCTAATGTTTCCCATCCTTTCCGTTAAATACAACACATTGAGCAGGGCACTGCAGGGAGTTGAACCCCGTTCCGGTAAACCAGAAGTCCGACACCAGTGCCTTAGTTTTTGTGTTGTTCATTTACAGGTCCAGGTGTGCATACGCAAGTGCGCCTGTGCGTGTGTAGGTGCACGCTTCAATATAACAGATCGTTTTTTTCATTTTTTCAATATTGTCAAATCATAAAAAATGATGAAAAACGGCGCGCTATAGTATGCCGTACGATATAGGCTATAGCCCATGGTCCAAAATGATGAGAAACGAGGATAATTTTTTTTTCAAAATTTCAAAAAACATGGGCTATAACCCATCGTTTTTTTCATTTCGTCATTTTTTTCAAATCCTCAAAAATGATGAAAAACGGCGCGCTATAGTATGCCGTACGATATGGGCTATAGCCCATGGTCCAAAATGATGAGAAACGAGGCTAACTTTTTTTTTCAAAATTTCAAAAACATGGGCTATAACCCATCGTTTTTGTCATTTCGTCATTTTTTTAAAATCCTCAAAAATTATGAAAAACGGCGCGCTATAGTATGCCGTACGATATGGGCTATAGCCCATGGTCCAAAATGATGAGAAACGAGGCTAACTTTTTTTTTCAAAATTTCAAAAAACATGGGCTATAACCCATCGTTTTTGTCATTTCGTCATTTTTTTCAAATCCTCAAAAATGATGAAAAACGGCGCCCTATAGTATGCCGTACGATATGGGCTATAGCCCATGGTCCAAAATGATGAGAAACGAGGCTAACTTTTTTTTTCAAAATGTCGAAAAACATGGGCTATAACCCATCGTTTTTGTCATTTCGTCATTTTTTTCAAATCGTCAAAAATGATGAAAAACGGCGCGCTATAGTATGCCGTACGATATGGGCTATAGCCCATGGTCCAAAATGATGAGAAACGAGGATAACTTTTTTTTCCAACATTTCAAAAAACATGGGCTATAACCCATCGTTTTTGTCATTTCGTCATTTTTTTCAAATCCTCAAAAATGATGAAAAACGGCGCGCTATAGTATGCCGTACGATATGGGCTATAGCCCATGGTCCAAAATGATGAGAAACGAGGCTAACTTTTTTTTCAAAATTTCAAAAAACATGGGCTATAACCCATCGTTTTTGTCATTTCGTCATTTTTTTCAAATCGTCAAAAATGATGAAAAACGGCGCGCTATAGTATGCCGTACGATATGGGCTATAGCCCATGGTCCAAAATGATGAGAAACGAGGATAACTTTTTTTTTCAAAATTTCAAAAAACATGGGCTATAACCCATCGTTTTTGTCATTTCGTCATTTTTTTCAAATCCTCAAAAATGATGAAAAACGGCGCCCTATAGTATGCCGTACGATATGGGCTATAGCCCATGGTCCAAAATGATGAGAAACGAGGCTAACTTTTTTTTTCAAAATGTCGAAAAACATGGGCTATAACCCATCGTTTTTGTCATTTCGTCATTTTTTTCAAATCCTCAAAAATGATGAAAAACGGCGCGCTATAGTATGCCGTACGATATGGGCTATAGCCCATGGTCCAAAATGATGAGAAACGAGGCTAACTTTTTTTTCAAAATTTCAAAAAACATGGGCTATAACCCATCGTTTTTGTCATTTCGTCATTTTTTTCAAATCGTCAAAAATGATGAAAAACGGCGCGCTATAGTATGCCGTACGATATGGGCTATAGCCCATGGTCCAAAATGATGAGAAACGAGGCTAACTTTTTTTTTTCAAAATTTCAAAAAACATGGGCTATAACCCATCGTTTTTGTCATTTTGTCATTTTTTTCAAATCCTCAAAAATGATGAAAAACGGCGCGCTATAGTATGCCGTACGATATGGGCTATAGCCCATGGTCCAAAATGATGAGAAACGAGGCTAACTTTTTTTTTCAAAATTTCAAAAACATGGGCTATAACCCATCGTTTTTGTCATTTCGTCATTTTTTTCAAATCGTCAAAAATGATGAAAAACGGCGCGCTATAGTATGCCGTACGATATGGGCTATAGCCCATGGTCCAAAATGATGAGAAACGAAGCTAACTTTTTTTTTCAAAATGTCAAAAAACATGGGCTATAACCCATCGTTTTTGTCATTTCGTCATTTTTTTCAAATCCTCAAAAATGATGAAAAACGGCGCGCTATAGTATGCCGTACGATATGGGCTATAGCCCATGGTCCAAAATGATGAGAAACGAGGCTAACTTTTTTTTCAAAATTTCAAAAAACATGGGCTATAACCCATCGTTTTTGTCATTTCGTAATTTTTTTCAAATCGTCAAAAATGATGAAAAACGGCGCGCTATAGTATGCCGTACGATATGGGCTATAGCCCATGGTCCAAAATGATAAGAAACGAGGCTAACTTTTTTTTCAAAATTTCAAAAACATGGGCTATAACCCATCGTTTTTGTCATTTCGTCATTTTTTTCAAATCGTCAAAAATGATGAAAAACGGCGCGCTATAGTATGCCGTACGATATGGGCTATAGCCCATGGTCCAAAATGATGAGAAACGAGGCTAACTTTTTTTTTCAAAATTTCAAAAAAACATGGGCTATAACCCATCGTTTTTGTCATTTCGTCATTTTTTTCAAATCGTCAAAAATGATGAAAAACGGCGCGCTATAGTATGCCGTACGATATGGGCTATAGCCTATGGTCCAAAATGATGAGAAACGAGGCTAACCTTTTTTTTCAAAATTTCAAAAAACATGGGCTATAACCCATCGTTTTTGTCATTTTGTCATTTTTTTCAAATCCTCAAAAATGATGAAAAACGGCACGCTATAGTATGCCGTACGATATGGGCTATAGCCCATGGTCCAAAATGATGAGAAACGAGGCTAACTTTTTTTTCCAAAATTTCAAAAACATGGGCTATAACCCATCGTTTTTGTCATTTCGTCATTTTTTTCAAATCCTCAAAAATTATGAAAAACGGCGCGCTATAGTATGCCGTACAATATGGGCTATAGCCCATGGTCCAAAATGATGAGAAACGAGGCTAACTTTTTTTTTCAAAATTTCAAAAAACATGGGCTATAACCCATCGTTTTTGTCATTTTGTCATTTTTTCAAATCCTCAAAAATGATGAAAAACGGCGCGCTATAGTATGCCGTACGATATGGGCTATAGCCCATGGTCCAAAATGATGAGAAACGAGGCTAACCTTTTTTTTCAAAATTTCAAAAACATGGGCTATAACCCATCGTTTTTGTCATTTCGTCATTTTTTTCAAATCGTCAAAAATGATGAAAAACGGCGCGCTATAGTATGCCGTACGATATGGGCTATAGCCCATGGTCCAAAATGATGAGAAACGAGGCTAACTTTTTTTTCAAAATTTCAAAAAACATGGGCTATAACCCATCGTTTTTGTCATTTCGTCATTTTTTTCAAATCCTCAAAAATGATGAAAAACGGCGCCCTATAGTATGCCGTACGATATGGGCTATAGCCCATGGTCCAAAATGATGAGAAACGAGGCTAACTTTTTTTTTCAAAATGTCGAAAAACATGGGCTATAACCCATCGTTTTTGTCATTTCGTCATTTTTTTCAAATCCTCAAAAATGATGAAAAACGGCGCGCTATAGTATGCCGTACGATATGGGCTATAGCCCATGGTCCAAAATGATGAGAAACGAGGCTAACTTTTTTTTCAAAATTTCAAAAAACATGGGCTATAACCCATCGTTTTTGTCATTTCGTCATTTTTTTCAAATCGTCAAAAATGATGAAAAACGGCGCGCTATAGTATGCCGTACGATATGGGCTATAGCCCATGGTCCAAAATGATGAGAAACGAGGCTAACTTTTTTTTTTCAAAATTTCAAAAAACATGGGCTATAACCCATCGTTTTTGTCATTTTGTCATTTTTTTCAAATCCTCAAAAATGATGAAAAACGGCGCGCTATAGTATGCCGTACGATATGGGCTATAGCCCATGGTCCAAAATGATGAGAAACGAGGCTAACTTTTTTTTTCAAAATTTCAAAAACATGGGCTATAACCCATCGTTTTTGTCATTTCGTCATTTTTTTCAAATCGTCAAAAATGATGAAAAACGGCGCGCTATAGTATGCCGTACGATATGGGCTATAGCCCATGGTCCAAAATGATGAGAAACGAAGCTAACTTTTTTTTTCAAAATGTCAAAAAACATGGGCTATAACCCATCGTTTTTGTCATTTCGTCATTTTTTTCAAATCCTCAAAAATGATGAAAAACGGCGCGCTATAGTATGCCGTACGATATGGGCTATAGCCCATGGTCCAAAATGATGAGAAACGAGGCTAACTTTTTTTTCAAAATTTCAAAAAACATGGGCTATAACCCATCGTTTTTGTCATTTCGTAATTTTTTTCAAATCGTCAAAAATGATGAAAAACGGCGCGCTATAGTATGCCGTACGATATGGGCTATAGCCCATGGTCCAAAATGATAAGAAACGAGGCTAACTTTTTTTTCAAAATTTCAAAAACATGGGCTATAACCCATCGTTTTTGTCATTTCGTCATTTTTTTCAAATCGTCAAAAATGATGAAAAACGGCACGCTATAGTATGCCGTACGATATGGGCTATAGCCCATGGTCCAAAATGATGAGAAACGAGGCTAACTTTTTTTTCCAAAATTTCAAAAACATGGGCTATAACCCATCGTTTTTGTCATTTCGTCATTTTTTTCAAATCCTCAAAAATTATGAAAAACGGCGCGCTATAGTATGCCGTACAATATGGGCTATAGCCCATGGTCCAAAATGATGAGAAACGAGGCTAACTTTTTTTTTCAAAATTTCAAAAAACATGGGCTATAACCCATCGTTTTTGTCATTTTGTCATTTTTTCAAATCCTCAAAAATGATGAAAAACGGCGCGCTATAGTATGCCGTACGATATGGGCTATAGCCCATGGTCCAAAATGATGAGAAACGAGGCTAACCTTTTTTTTCAAAATTTCAAAAACATGGGCTATAACCCATCGTTTTTGTCATTTCGTCATTTTTTTCAAATCGTCAAAAATGATGAAAAACGGCGCGCTATAGTATGCCGTACGATATGGGCTATAGCCCATGGTCCAAAATGATGAGAAACGAGGCTAACTTTTTTTTTCAAAATTTCAAAAACATGGGCTATAACCCATCGTTTTTGTCATTTCGTCATTTTTTTTAAATCGTCAAAAATGATGAAAAACGGCGCGCTATAGTATGCCGTACGATATGGGCTATAGCCCATGGTCCAAAATGATGAGAAACGAGGCTAACTTCTTTTTTCAAAATGTCAAAAAACATGGGCTATAACCCATCGTTTTTGTCATTTCGTCATTTTTTTCAAATGCTCAAAAATGATGAAAAACGGCGCGCTATAGTATGCCGTACGATATGGGCTATAGCCCATGGTCCAAAATGATGAGAAACGAGGCTAACTTTTTTTTCAAAATTTCAAAAAACATGGGCTATAACCCATCGTTTTTGTCATTTCGTCATTTTTTTCAAATCGTCAAAAATGATGAAAAACGGCGCGCTATAGTATGCCGTACGATATGGGCTATAGCCCATGGTCCAAAATGATAAGAAACGAGGCTAACTTTTTTTTTCAAAATTTCAAAAACATGGGCTATAACCCATCGTTTTTGTCATTTCGTCATTTTTTTCAAATCGTCAAAAATGATGAAAAACGGCGCGCTATAGTATGCCGTACGATATGGGCTATAGCCCATGGTCCAAAATGATGAGAAACGAGGCTAACTTTTTTTTTCAAAATTTCAAAAACATGGGCTATAACCCATCGTTTTTGTCATTTCGTCATTTTTTTTAAATCGTCAAAAATGATGAAAAACGGCGCGCTATAGTATGCCGTACGATATGGGCTATAGCCCATGGTCCAAAATGATGAGAAACGAGGCTAACTTCTTTTTTCAAAATGTCAAAAAACATGGGCTATAACCCATCGTTTTTGTCATTTCGTCATTTTTTTCAAATGCTCAAAAATGATGAAAAACGGCGCGCTATAGTATGCCGTACGATATGGGCTATAGCCCATGGTCCAAAATGATGAGAAACGAGGCTAACTTTTTTTTCAAAATTTCAAAAAACATGGGCTATAACCCATCGTTTTTGTCATTTCGTCATTTTTTTCAAATCGTCAAAAATGATGAAAAACGGCGCGCTATAGTATGCCGTACGATATGGGCTATAGCCCATGGTCCAAAATGATAAGAAACGAGGCTAACTTTTTTTTTCAAAATTTCAAAAACATGGGCTATAACCCATCGTTTTTGTCATTTCGTCATTTTTTTCAAATCGTCAAAAATGATGAAAAACGGCGCGCTATAGTATGCCGTACGATATGGGCTATAGCCCATGGTCCAAAATGATGAGAAACGAGGCTAACTTTTTTTTTCAAAATTTCAAAAACATGGGCTATAACCCATCGTTTTTGTCATTTCGTCATTTTTTTCAAATCGTCAAAGATTATGAAAAACGGCGCGCTATAGTATGCCGTACGATATGGGCTATAGCCCATGGTCCAAAATGATGAGAAACGAGGCTAACTTTTTTTTTCAAAATTTCAAAAAAACATGGGCTATAACCCATCGTTTTTGTCATTTCGTCATTTTTTTCAAATCGTCAAAAATGATGAAAAACGGCGCGCTATAGTATGCCGTACGATATGGGCTATAGCCTATGGTCCAAAATGATGAGAAACGAGGCTAACCTTTTTTTTCAAAATTTCAAAAAACATGGGCTATAACCCATCGTTTTTGTCATTTTGTCATTTTTTTCAAATCCTCAAAAATGATGAAAAACGGCGCGCTATAGTATGCCGTACGATATGGGCTATAGCCCATGGTCCAAAATGATGAGAAACGAGGCTAACTTTTTTTTCCAAAATTTCAAAAACATGGGCTATAACCCATCGTTTTTGTCATTTCGTCATTTTTTTCAAATCCTCAAAAATTATGAAAAACGGCGCGCTATAGTATGCCGTACAATATGGGCTATAGCCCATGGTCCAAAATGATGAGAAACGAGGCTAACTCTTTTTTTTCAAAATTTCAAAAAACATGGGCTATAACCCATCGTTTTTGTCATTTCGTCATTTTTTTTAAATCCTCAAAAATGATGAAAAACGGCGCGCTATAGTATGCCGTACGATATGGGCTGTAGCCCATGGTCCAAAATGATGAGAAACGAGGCTAACTTTTTTTTCAAAATTTCAAAAACATGGGCTATAACCCATCGTTTTTGTCATTTCGTCATTTTTTTCAAATCCTCAAAAATGATGAAAAACGGCGCGCTATAGTATGCCGTACGATATGGGCTATAGCCCATGGTCCAAAATGATGAGAAACGAGGCTAACTTTTTTTTTCAAAATTTCAAAAACATGGGCTATAACCCATCGTTTTTGTCATTTTGTCATTTTTTTCAAATCCTCAAAAATGATGAAAAACGGCGCGCTATAGTATGCCGTACGATATGGGCTATAGCCCATGGTCCAAAATGATGAGAAACGAGGCTAACTTTTTTTTCAAAATTTCAAAAACATGGGCTATAACCCATCGTTTTTGTCATTTCGTCATTTTTTTCAAATCGTCAAAAATTATGAAAAACGGCGCGCTATAGTATGCCGTACGATATAGGCTATAGCCCATGGTCCAAAATGATGAGAAACGAGGCTAACTTTTTTTTTCAAAATGTCAAAAAACATGGGCTATAACCCATCTTTTTTGTCATTTCGTCATTTTTTTCAAATCCTCAAAAATGATGAAAAACGGCGCGCTATAGTATGCCGTACGATATGGGCTATAGCCCATGGTCCAAAATGATGAGAAACGAGGCTAACTTTTTTTTCAAAATTTCAAAAAACATGGGCTATAACCCATCGTTTTTGTCATTTCGTCATTTTTTTCAAATCGTCAAAAATGATGAAAAACGGCGCGCTATAGTATGCCGTACGATATGGGCTATAGCCCATGGTCCAAATTGATGCGAAACGAGGCTAACTTTTTTTTTCAAAATTTCAAAAAACATGGGCTATAACCCATCGTTTTTGTCATTTTGTCATTTTTTTCAAATGCTCAAAAATGATGAAAAACGGCGCGCTATAGTATGCCGTACGATATGGGCTATAGCCCATGGTCCAAAATGATGAGAAACGAGGCTAACTTTTTTTTCAAAATTTCAAAAAATATGGGCTATAACCCATCGTTTTTGTCATTTTGTCATTTTTTTCAAATCGTCAAAAATGATGAAAAACGGCGCGCTATAGTATGCCGTACGATATGGGCTATAGCCCATGGTCCAAAATGATGAGAAACGAGGCTAACTTTTTTTTTCAAAAATTCAAAAAACATGGGCTATAACCCATCGTTTTTGTCATTTTGTCATTTTGTTCAAATCCTCAAAAATGATGAAAAACGGCGCGCTATAGTATGCCGTACGATATGGGCTATAGCCCATGGTCCAAAATGATGAGAAACGAGGCTAACTTTTTTTTTCAAAATTTCAAAAACATGGGCTATAACCCATCGTTTTTGTCATTTCATCATTTTTTTCAAATCGTCAAAAATTATGAAAAACGGCGCGCTATAGTATGCCGTACGATATGGGCTATAGCCCATGGTCCAAAATGATGAGAAACGAGGCTAACTTTTTTTTTCAAAATTTCAAAAACATGGGCTATAACCCATCGTTTTTGTCATTTCATCATTTTTTTCAAATCGTCAAAAATTATGAAAAACGGCGCGCTATAGTATGCCGTACGATATGGGCTATAGCCCATGGTCCAAAATGATGAGAAACGAGGCTAACTTTTTTTTTCAAAATGTCAAAAAACATGGGCTATAACCCATCGTTTTTGTCATTTCGTCATTTTTTTCAAAACCTCAAAAATGATGAAAAACGGCGCGCTATAGTATGCCGTACGATATGGGCTATAGCCCATGGTCCAAAATGATGAGAAACGAGGCTAACTTTTTTTTCAAAATTTCAAAAAACATGGGCTATAACCCATCGTTTTTGTCATTTCGTCATTTTTTTCAAATCGTCAAAAATGATGAAAAACGGCGCGCTATAGTATGCCGTACGATATGGGCTATAGCCCATGGTCCAAAATGATGAGAAACGAGGCTAACTTCTTTTTTCAAAATGTCAAAAAACATGGGCTATAACCCATCGTTTTTGTCATTTCGTCATTTTTTTCAAATCCTCAAAAATGATGAAAAACGGCGCGCTATAGTATGCCGTACGATATGGGCTATAGCCCATGGTCCAAAATGATGAGAAACGAGGCTAACTTTTTTTTCAAAATTTCAAAAAACATGGGCTATAACCCATCGTTTTTGTCATTTCGTCATTTTTTTCAAATCGTCAAAAATGATGAAAAACGGCGCGCTATAGTATGCCGTACGATATGGGCTATAGCCCATGGTCCAAAATGATAAGAAACGAGGCTAACTTTCTTTTTCAAAATTTCAAAAACATGGGCTATAACCCATCGTTTTTGTCATTTCGTCATTTTTTTCAAATCGTCAAAAATGATGAAAAACGGCGCGCTATAGTATGCCGAACGATATGGGCTATAGCCCATGGTCCAAAATGATGAGAAACGAGGCTAACTTTTTTTTTCAAAATTTCAAAAACATGGGCTATAACCCATCGTTTTTGTCATTTCGTCATTTTTTTCAAATCCTCAAAAATGATGAAAAACGGCGCGCTATAGTATGCCGTACGATATGGGCTGTAGCCCATGGTCCAAAATGATGAGAAACGAGGCTAACTTTTTTTTAAAAATTTCAAAAAACATGGGCTATAACCCATCGTTTTTGTCATTTCGTCATTTTTTTTAAATCGTCAAAAATGATGAAAAACGGCGCGCTATAGTATGCCGTACGATATGGGCTGTAGCCCATGGTCCAAAATGATGAGAAACGAGGCTAACTTCTTTTTTCAAAATGTCAAAAAACATGGGCTATAACCCATCGTTTTTGTCATTTCGTCATTTTTTTCAAATCCTCAAAAATGATGAAAAACGGCGCGCTATAGTATGCCGTACGATATGGGCTATAGCCCATGGTCCAAAATGATGAGAAACGAGGCTAACTTTTTTTTCAAAATTTCAAAAAACATGGGCTATAACCCATCGTTTTTGTCATTTCGTCATTTTTTTCAAATCGTCAAAAATGATGAAAAACGGCGCGCTATAGTATGCCGTACGATATGGGCTATAGCCCATGGTCCAAAATGATAAGAAACGAGGCTAACTTTCTTTTTCAAAATTTCAAAAACATGGGCTATAACCCATCGTTTTTGTCATTTCGTCATTTTTTTCAAATCGTCAAAAATGATGAAAAACGGCGCGCTATAGTATGCCGAACGATATGGGCTATAGCCCATGGTCCAAAATGATGAGAAACGAGGCTAACTTTTTTTTTCAAAATTTCAAAAACATGGGCTATAACCCATCGTTTTTGTCATTTCGTCATTTTTTTCAAATCCTCAAAAATGATGAAAAACGGCGCGCTATAGTATGCCGTACGATATGGGCTGTAGCCCATGGTCCAAAATGATGAGAAACGAGGCTAACTTTTTTTTAAAAATTTCAAAAAACATGGGCTATAACCCATCGTTTTTGTCATTTCGTCATTTTTTTTAAATCGTCAAAAATGATGAAAAACGGCGCGCTATAGTATGCCGTACGATATGGGCTGTAGCCCATGGTCCAAAATGATGAGAAACGAGGCTAACTTTTTTTTCAAAATTTCAAAAAACATGGGCTATAACCCATCGTTTTTGTCATTTCGTCATTTTTTTTAAATCGTCAAAAATGATGAAAAACGGCGCGCTATAGTATGCCGTACGATATGGGCTATAGCCCATGGTCCAAAATGATGAGAAACGAGGCTAACTTTTTTTTTCAAATTTTCAAAAACATGGGCTATAACCCATCGTTTTTGTCATTTCGTCATTTTTTTTAAATCCTCAAAAATGATGAAAAACGGCGCGCTATAGTATGCCGTACGATATGGGCTATAGCCCATGGTCCAAAATGATGAGAAACGAGGCTAACTTTTTTTTTCAAAATTTCAAAAACATGGGCTATAACCCATCGTTTTTGTCATTTTGTCATGTTTTTCAAATCCTCAAAAATGATGAAAAACGGCGCGCTATAGTATGCCGTACGATATGGGCTATAGCCCATGGTCCAAAATGATGAGAAACGAGGCTAACTTTTTTTTCAAAATTTCAAAAAACATGGGCTATAACCCATCGTTTTTGTCATTTCGTCATTTTTTTCAAATCGTCAAAAATGATGAAAAACGGCGCGCTATAGTATGCCGTACGATATGGGCTATAGCCCATGG
This sequence comes from Protomyctophum bolini, assembly GCF_963924005.1. Taxonomy (NCBI): domain Eukaryota; kingdom Metazoa; phylum Chordata; class Actinopteri; order Myctophiformes; family Myctophidae; genus Protomyctophum; species Protomyctophum bolini. The sequence goes on along the minus strand of NC_137874.1, from coordinate 37,199,251 downwards.
TCCAAAATGATGAGAAACGAGGCTAACTTTTTTTTTCAAAATTTCAAAAACATGGGCTATAACCCATCGTTTTTGTCATTTCGTCATTTTTTTCAAATCGTCAAAGATTATGAAAAACGGCGCGCTATAGTATGCCGTACGATATGGGCTATAGCCCATGGTCCAAAATGATGAGAAACGAGGCTAACTTCTTTTTTTCAAAATTTCAAAAAAACATGGGCTATAACCCATCGTTTTTGTCATTTCGTCATTTTTTTCAAATCGTCAAAAATTATGAAAAACGGCGCGCTATAGTATGCCGTACGATATAGGCTATAGCCCATGGTCCAAAATGATGAGAAACGAGGCTAACTTTTTTTTTCAAAATGTCAAAAAACATGGGCTATAACCCATCGTTTTTGTCATTTCGTCATTTTTTTCAAATCCTCAAAAATGATGAAAAACGGCGCGCTATAGTATGCCGTACGATATGGGCTATAGCCCATGGTCCAAAATGATGAGAAACGAGGCTAACTTTTTTTTCAAAATTTCAAAAAACATGGGCTATAACCCATCGTTTTTGTCATTTCGTCATTTTTTTCAAATCGTCAAAAATGATGAAAAACGGCGCGCTATAGTATGCCGTACGATATGGGCTATAGCCCATGGTCCAAAATGATGAGAAACGAGGCTAACTTTTTTTTTCAAAATTTCAAAAAACATGGGCTATAACCCATCGTTTTTGTCATTTTGTCATTTTTTTCAAATGCTCAAAAATGATGAAAAACGGCGCGCTATAGTATGCCGTACGATATGGGCTATAGCCCATGGTCCAAAATGATGAGAAACGAGGCTAACTTTTTTTTCAAAATTTCAAAAAATATGGGCTATAACCCATCGTTTTTGTCATTTTGTCATTTTTTTCAAATCGTCAAAAATGATGAAAAACGGCGCGCTATAGTATGCCGTACGATATGGGCTATAGCCCATGGTCCAAAATGATGAGAAACGAGGCTAACTTTTTTTTTCAAAATTTCAAAAAACATGGGCTATAACCCATCGTTTTTGTCATTTTGTCATTTTTTTCAAATGCTCAAAAATGATGAAAAACGGCGCGCTATAGTATGCCGTACGATATGGGCTATAGCCCATGGTCCAAAATGATGAGAAACGAGGCTAACTTTTTTTTTCAAAATGTCAAAAAACATGGGCTATAACCCATCGTTTTTGTCATTTCGTCATTTTTTTCAAAACCTCAAAAATGATGAAAAACGGCGCGCTATAGTATGCCGTACGATATGGGCTATAGCCCATGGTCCAAAATGATGAGAAACGAGGCTAACTTTTTTTTCAAAATTTCAAAAAACATGGGCTATAACCCATCGTTTTTGTCATTTCGTCATTTTTTTCAAATCGTCAAAAATGATGAAAAACGGCGCGCTATAGTATGCCGTACGATATGGGCTATAGCCCATGGTCCAAAATGATGAGAAACGAGGCTAACTTCTTTTTTCAAAATGTCAAAAAACATGGGCTATAACCCATCGTTTTTGTCATTTCGTCATTTTTTTCAAATCCTCAAAAATGATGAAAAACGGCGCGCTATAGTATGCCGTACGATATGGGCTATAGCCCATGGTCCAAAATGATGAGAAACGAGGCTAACTTTTTTTTCAAAATTTCAAAAAACATGGGCTATAACCCATCGTTTTTGTCATTTCGTCATTTTTTTCAAATCGTCAAAAATGATGAAAAACGGCGCGCTATAGTATGCCGTACGATATGGGCTATAGCCCATGGTCCAAAATGATAAGAAACGAGGCTAACTTTTTTTTTCAAAATTTCAAAAACATGGGCTATAACCCATCGTTTTTGTCATTTCGTCATTTTTTTCAAATCGTCAAAAATGATGAAAAACGGCGCGCTATAGTATGCCGAACGATATGGGCTATAGCCCATGGTCCAAAATGATGAGAAACGAGGCTAACTTTTTTTTCCAAAATTTCAAAAACATGGGCTATAACCCATCGTTTTTGTCATTTCGTCATTTTTTTTAAATCGTCAAAAATTATGAAAAACGGCGCGCTATAGTATGCCGTACGATATAGGCTATAGCCCATGGTCCAAAATGATGAGAAACGAGGCTAACTTTTTTTTTCAAAATGTCAAAAAACATGGGCTATAACCCATCGTTTTTGTCATTTCGTCATTTTTTTCAAATCCTCAAAAATGATGAAAAACGGCGCGCTATAGTATGCCGTACGATATGGGCTATAGCCCATGGTCCAAAATGATGAGAAACGAGGCTAACTTTTTTTTCAAAATTTCAAAAAACATGGGCTATAACCCATCGTTTTTGTCATTTCGTCATTTTTTTCAAATCGTCAAAAATGATGAAAAACGGCGCGCTATAGTATGCCGTACGATATGGGCTATAGCCCATGGTCCAAAATGATGAGAAACGAGGCTAACTTTTTTTTTCAAAATTTCAAAAAACATGGGCTATAACCCATCGTTTTTGTCATTTTGTCATTTTTTTCAAATGCTCAAAAATGATGAAAAACGGCGCGCTATAGTATGCCGTACGATATGGGCTATAGCCCATGGTCCAAAATGATGAGAAACGAGGCTAACTTTTTTTTCAAAATTTCAAAAAATATGGGCTATAACCCATCGTTTTTGTCATTTTGTCATTTTTTTCAAATCGTCAAAAATGATGAAAAACGGCGCGCTATAGTATGCCGTACGATATGGGCTATAGCCCATGGTCCAAAATGATGAGAAACGAGGCTAACTTTTTTTTTCAAAATTTCAAAAAACATGGGCTATAACCCATCGTTTTTGTCATTTTGTCATTTTTTTCAAATGCTCAAAAATGATGAAAAACGGCGCGCTATAGTATGCCGTACGATATGGGCTATAGCCCATGGTCCAAAATGATGAGAAACGAGGCTAACTTTTTTTTTCAAAATGTCAAAAAACATGGGCTATAACCCATCGTTTTTGTCATTTCGTCATTTTTTTCAAAACCTCAAAAATGATGAAAAACGGCGCGCTATAGTATGCCGTACGATATGGGCTATAGCCCATGGTCCAAAATGATGAGAAACGAGGCTAACTTTTTTTTCAAAATTTCAAAAAACATGGGCTATAACCCATCGTTTTTGTCATTTCGTCATTTTTTTCAAATCGTCAAAAATGATGAAAAACGGCGCGCTATAGTATGCCGTACGATATGGGCTATAGCCCATGGTCCAAAATGATGAGAAACGAGGCTAACTTCTTTTTTCAAAATGTCAAAAAACATGGGCTATAACCCATCGTTTTTGTCATTTCGTCATTTTTTTCAAATCCTCAAAAATGATGAAAAACGGCGCGCTATAGTATGCCGTACGATATGGGCTATAGCCCATGGTCCAAAATGATGAGAAACGAGGCTAACTTTTTTTTCAAAATTTCAAAAAACATGGGCTATAACCCATCGTTTTTGTCATTTCGTCATTTTTTTCAAATCGTCAAAAATGATGAAAAACGGCGCGCTATAGTATGCCGTACGATATGGGCTATAGCCCATGGTCCAAAATGATAAGAAACGAGGCTAACTTTTTTTTTCAAAATTTCAAAAACATGGGCTATAACCCATCGTTTTTGTCATTTCGTCATTTTTTTCAAATCGTCAAAAATGATGAAAAACGGCGCGCTATAGTATGCCGAACGATATGGGCTATAGCCCATGGTCCAAAATGATGAGAAACGAGGCTAACTTTTTTTTTCAAAATTTCAAAAACATGGGCTATAACCCATCGTTTTTGTCATTTCGTCATTTTTTTCAAATCCTCAAAAATGATGAAAAACGGCGCGCTATAGTATGCCGTACGATATGGGCTGTAGCCCATGGTCCAAAATGATGAGAAACGAGGCTAACTTTTTTTTAAAATTTTCAAAAAACATGGGCTATAACCCATCGTTTTTGTCATTTCGTCATTTTTTTTAAATCGTCAAAAATGATGAAAAACGGCGCGCTATAGTATGCCGTACGATATGGGCTGTAGCCCATGGTCCAAAATGATGAGAAACGAGGCTAACTTTTTTTTCAAAATTTCAAAAAACATGGGCTATAACCCATCGTTTTTGTCATTTCGTCATTTTTTTTAAATCGTCAAAAATGATGAAAAACGGCGCGCTATAGTATAACGTACGATATGGGCTATAGCCCATGGTCCAAAATGATAAGAAACGAGGCTAACTTTTTTTTTCAAAATTTCAAAAACATGGGCTATAACCCATCGTTTTTGTCATTTCGTCATTTTTTTCAAATCGTCAAAAATGATGAAAAACGGCGCGCTATAGTATGCCGAACGATATGGGCTATAGCCCATGGTCCAAAATGATGAGAAACGAGGCTAACTTTTTTTTTCAAAATTTCAAAAACATGGGCTATAACCCATCGTTTTTGTCATTTCGTCATTTTTTTCAAATCCTCAAAAATGATGAAAAACGGCGCGCTATAGTATGCCGTACGATATGGGCTGTAGCCCATGGTCCAAAATGATGAGAAACGAGGCTAACTTTTTTTTAAAAATTTCAAAAAACATGGGCTATAACCCATCGTTTTTGTCATTTCGTCATTTTTTTTAAATCGTCAAAAATGATGAAAAACGGCGCGCTATAGTATGCCGTACGATATGGGCTGTAGCCCATGGTCCAAAATGATGAGAAACGAGGCTAACTTTTTTTTCAAAATTTCAAAAAACATGGGCTATAACCCATCGTTTTTGTCATTTCGTCATTTTTTTTAAATCGTCAAAAATGATGAAAAACGGCGCGCTATAGTATGCCGTACGATATGGGCTATAGCCCATGGTCCAAAATGATGAGAAACGAGGCTAACTTTTTTTTTCAAATTTTCAAAAACATGGGCTATAACCCATCGTTTTTGTCATTTCGTCATTTTTTTTAAATCCTCAAAAATGATGAAAAACGGCGCGCTATAGTATGCCGTACGATATGGGCTATAGCCCATGGTCCAAAATGATGAGAAACGAGGCTAACTTTTTTTTTCAAAATTTCAAAAACATGGGCTGTAACCCATCGTTTTTGTCATTTTGTCATTTTTTTCAAATCCTCAAAAATGATGAAAAACGGCGCGCTATAGTATGCCGTACGATATGGGCTATAGCCCATGGTCCAAAATGATGAGAAACGAGGCTAACTTTTTTTTCAAAATTTCAAAAAACATGGGCTATAACCCATCGTTTTTGTCATTTCGTCATTTTTTTCAAATCGTCAAAAATGATGAAAAACGGCGCGCTATAGTATGCCGTACGATATGGGCTATAGCCCATGGTCCAAAATGATGAGAAACGAGGCTAACTTTTTTTTTCAAAATTTCAAAAACATGGGCTATAACCCATCGTTTTTGTCATTTCGTCATTTTTTTCAAATCGTCAAAGATTATGAAAAACGGCGCGCTATAGTATGCCGTACGATATGGGCTATAGCCCATGGTCCAAAATGATGAGAAACGAGGCTAACTTCTTTTTTTCAAAATTTCAAAAAAACATGGGCTATAACCCATCGTTTTTGTCATTTCGTCATTTTTTTCAAATCGTCAAAAATTATGAAAAACGGCGCGCTATAGTATGCCGTACGATATAGGCTATAGCCCATGGTCCAAAATGATGAGAAACGAGGCTAACTTTTTTTTTCAAAATGTCAAAAAACATGGGCTATAACCCATCGTTTTTGTCATTTCGTCATTTTTTTCAAATCCTCAAAAATGATGAAAAACGGCGCGCTATAGTATGCCGTACGATATGGGCTATAGCCCATGGTCCAAAATGATGAGAAACGAGGCTAACTTTTTTTTCAAAATTTCAAAAAACATGGGCTATAACCCATCGTTTTTGTCATTTCGTCATTTTTTTCAAATCGTCAAAAATGATGAAAAACGGCGCGCTATAGTATGCCGTACGATATGGGCTATAGCCCATGGTCCAAAATGATGAGAAACGAGGCTAACTTTTTTTTTCAAAATTTCAAAAAACATGGGCTATAACCCATCGTTTTTGTCATTTTGTCATTTTTTTCAAATGCTCAAAAATGATGAAAAACGGCGCGCTATAGTATGCCGTACGATATGGGCTATAGCCCATGGTCCAAAATGATGAGAAACGAGGCTAACTTTTTTTTCAAAATTTCAAAAAATATGGGCTATAACCCATCGTTTTTGTCATTTTGTCATTTTTTTCAAATCGTCAAAAATGATGAAAAACGGCGCGCTATAGTATGCCGTACGATATGGGCTATAGCCCATGGTCCAAAATGATGAGAAACGAGGCTAACTTTTTTTTTCAAAATTTCAAAAAACATGGGCTATAACCCATCGTTTTTGTCATTTTGTCATTTTTTTCAAATGCTCAAAAATGATGAAAAACGGCGCGCTATAGTATGCCGTACGATATGGGCTATAGCCCATGGTCCAAAATGATGAGAAACGAGGCTAACTTTTTTTTCAAAATTTCAAAAAATATGGGCTATAACCCATCGTTTTTGTCATTTCGTCATTTTTTTCAAATCGTCAAAAATGATGAAAAACGGCGCGCTATAGTATGCCGTACGATATGGGCTATAGCCCATGGTCCAAAATGATGAGAAACGAGGCTAACTTTTTTTTTCAAAAATTCAAAAAACATGGGCTATAACCCATCGTTTTTGTCATTTTGTCATTTTGTTCAAATCCTCAAAAATGATGAAAAACGGCGCGCTATAGTATGCCGTACGATATGGGCTATAGCCCATGGTCCAAAATGATGAGAAACGAGGCTAACCTTTTTTTTCAAAATTTCAAAAACATGGGCTATAACCCATCGTTTTTGTCATTTCGTCATTTTTTTCAAATCGTCAAAAATGATGAAAAACGGCGCGCTATAGTATGCCGTACGATATGGGCTATAGCCCATGGTCCAAAATGATGAGAAACGAGGCTAACTTTTTTTTTCAAAATTTCAAAAAACATGGGCTATAACCCATCGTTTTTGTCATTTTGTCATTTTTTTCAAATGCTCAAAAATGATGAAAAACGGCGCGCTATAGTATGCCGTACGATATGGGCTATAGCCCATGGTCCAAAATGATGAGAAACGAGGCTAACTTTTTTTTCAAAATTTCAAAAAATATGGGCTATAACCCATCGTTTTTGTCATTTCGTCATTTTTTTCAAATCGTCAAAAATGATGAAAAACGGCGCGCTATAGTATGCCGTACGATATGGGCTATAGCCCATGGTCCAAAATGATGAGAAACGAGGCTAACTTTTTTTTTCAAAAATTCAAAAAACATGGGCTATAACCCATCGTTTTTGTCATTTTGTCATTTTGTTCAAATCCTCAAAAATGATGAAAAACGGCGCGCTATAGTATGCCGTACGATATGGGCTATAGCCCATGGTCCAAAATGATGAGAAACGAGGCTAACTTTTTTTTTCAAAATGTCAAAAAACATGGGCTATAACCCATCGTTTTTGTCATTTCGTCATTTTTTTCAAATCCTCAAAAATGATGAAAAACGGCGCGCTATAGTATGCCGTACGATATGGGCTATAGCCCATGGTCCAAAATGATGAGAAACGAGGCTAACTTTTTTTTTCAAAATTTCAAAAACATGGGCTATAACCCATCGTTTTTGTCATTTCGTCATTTTTTTCAAATCGTCAAAAATGATGAAAAACGGCGCGCTATAGTATGCCGTACGATATGGGCTATAGCCCATGGTCCAAAATGATGAGAAACGAGGCTAACTTTTTTTTTCAAAATGTCAAAAAACATGGGCTATAACCCATCGTTTTTGTCATTTCGTCATTTTTTTCAAATCCTCAAAAATGATGAAAAACGGCGCGCTATAGTATGCCGTACGATATGGGCTATATCCCATGGTCCAAAATGATGAGAAACGAGGATAACTTTTTTTTTCTAAATTTCAAAAACATGGGCTATAACCCATCGTTTTTGTCATTTCGTCATTTTTTTCAAATCCTCAAAAATGATGAAAAATGGCGCGCTATAGTATGCCGTACGATATGGGCTATAGCCCATGGTCCAAAATGATGAGAAACGAGGCTAACTTTTTTTTTCAACATTTCAAAAAACATGGGCTATAACCCATCGTTTTTGTCATTTCGTCATTTTTTTCAAATCCTCAAAAATGATGAAAAACGGCGCGCTATAGTATGCCGTACGATATGGGCTATAGCCCATGGTCCAAAATGATGAGAAACGAGGCTAACTTTTTATTTCAAAATTTCAAAAAACATGGGCTATAACCCATAGTTTTTGTCATTTCGTCATTTTTTTCAAATCTTCAAAAATGATGAAAAACTGCGCGCTATAGTATGCCGTACGATATGGGCTATAGCCAATGGTCCAAAATGATGAGAAACGAGGATAACTTTTTTTTTCAAAATTTCAAAAAACATGGGCTATAACCCATCGTTTTTGTCAAATTGCGAAATTGCGGAAATTGCGGAAATGGTAATTGCGGAAATTGCGGAAATGGAAATTGCGGATTTTTTTTTCCATTTTTCCATTTTTTTCGAATCCTCAAAAATGATGAAAAACGGCGCGCTATAGTATGCCGTACGATATGGGCTATAGCCCATGGTCCAAAATGATGAGAAACGAGGATAACTTTTTTTTTCAAAATTTCAAAAAACATGGGCTATAACCCATCGTTTTTGTCATTTCGTCATTTTTTTCAAATCCTCAAAAATGATGAAAAACGGCGCGCTATAGTATGCCGTACGATATGGGCTATAGCCCATGGTCCAAAATGATGAGAAACGAGGATAACTCTTTTTTTTCAAAATTTCAAAAAACATGGGCTATAACCCATTGTTTTTGTCAAATTGCAGAATTGCAGAAATTGCGGTAATTGCGGAAATTGCGGAAATTGCGAAAATCCTCCGCAATTTGCTATTTCTTTTTCAAATCCTCAAAAATGATCGGTTATAGCCCATCGTTTTTTGAATTTTTGGAGAAAATGGAATTATAAAGCTGAATTATAAAAAGTGTGAATTTCTAGGTGAAAGTTGTTTTTTTATTGAAAACTGTAGTAAAAAATATAGGCTATATACTGTATGAGATTAATATAAAAAGAAAACAGCAGTATGAATTAGTCAGAATTCAGAAAGAATAAAAGTGACACACATATTGGCTGATATACTTCATAATTCAGCATTAAAGTTTAGATCAGTATTTAAACATGCTCCTAAACACAGTGGTGGAAAGTAACTAAGTACTGTAGGCTACTTAAGTGAAATTATGAGGTATTTGTACTTTACTTGAGTATTTCCAATTGCCAATACTTTTACTTCTACTCCACTACATTTCAGAGGCAAATATTGTACTTTTACACCACTACAATTATTTTAAACTTTTTAGTTACTAGTTACTTTTAGATTTTGATTATTATTACAAAACATTCATTAACCACTTCTGCCCTATATACATTTCGGCCATTTGTATACATTTAAAAACTTAAAATGGGACATTCTGCATATAGAGTACTTTGTACTTTTGGTACTTAAAGTACATTTTGATTTCGCACTTATACTCAAGTAAATTTTGAATTCCGGACTTTTCCTTGTTAACGGAGTAGTTCTACATTGCAGTATTGACACTTTTACTTAAGTAAAAACGTTGAGTACTTTTCCCCCACCACTGCCTGCCTTAAACCCATACAGTTGCTTTCAACTCCCTCTCAGACGGCCTCTGCTGGCCACAGCAGCCTCCTGCTCCACGGTGGTGCGAGGCGGGCAGGTTCTTGTAGACGGCTCTGCTGTAGGGGATGAAACACAGGCCCAGCTGGAGGTGTCGGGCCAGGCGGCAGTAGGCGGCTAGCGCCAGAACCAGTAGAGGGGTGAGCAGCAGAAAGCCCACGACCAAGAGAGCCACGCAACCTCCGTCGTCCAACAAGTCTGAACAGTACATAGACGTTCCATGGGGCTGCACCTGGAAAGCAGGCAATAGAAGACAGAAGTTGGGAGGTGTTATGCGCGAGCAAACACACACACACACACACACACACACACACACACTTTTTTCTCACTTACAAGATCATTTAAAAATCATACACAAAGTCGTAATTTTTGGATAAAGGAATTGGATAATTTCCCCGTTTAAAAAAAAGTAATTAAAGTATACATGACTTGAACACAGACCTACATGTAGGCTACCCTTCTTGATTATACCCACAATGTCTGGCTAGCCACAGGTGTTGTTGCAATTTGTAGGAAATTAGGAATTGCAGAAATATTAGGCCTTATATTTCAAATGTTCAAATGATGTGGCCTACTTTACTTCCATATAATAAAAATAAAAATAAATAAAAAGCTAATTGAAGTTAACATTGAGGTGCCCACAATGTTTACAATGTTTAAAGAGTGCCCACTCTTCCAGTTCCTCAGTATAGTTATGGGTGTCTGCTGTCTGTGGCCCAATGCATAATAATAATAATAAACTGGGGGTCCTTGAAATGAAACATGTTTGATCACTGCTCTAAACGCATGTCTTAAACATAGACAAATCATCCTTCCAGAATGAAAAGCTCACCGTGGAATGACAGAGGAAGCCAGATATGATCATGACTAGTGAAGGGGTCATGATGGTCGCAAACACAATGCTGGCCAGCACCCCGTTGACCAGTGCTATGACCAGGTTCTGTGCAGTGACCAGTACAGAACACGCCCAGCAGTCCAGAGACCCCCTCAGCTCCAGAGGGGGGTCTCCTCCCGCCTCGCTGCCACCTAGCGAGTATGGGGGAGGCACGACGACCCCCGACCCCACTCCGGTAGAGGATCCTGGCTCGGAGAGGGGCTGCTCGCTGACCGTCTTCTCCAACGTTCCGTTCCGTGGCAGACTCATCTTCCTTGTTGTGCTGTGGTGGAGGTTAAGATACGTTTACTGTCATTTTTTTATTGTGACGATATTGATCATTGAATCACTATAATTTGGACCTCTGGGGGTTGTCTACGTCCTAGACATTATTATTATTGTTGTTGTTGTTAGTATTATTAGTTATTGCTGTTATTAGTAGTAGTAGTAGTAATAGCATGTTGTTATTGGTTCTCTCTTTGTTTTTGTACTGTGACCATTGAAATGTAGCTCTGGTCCAGAGCATCTGTGAGAGAACTCACTAAATGCTCTGGTCCAGAGCATCTGTGAGAGAACTCACTAAATGCTCTGGACCAGAGCTAGTTGAAATGGGTGAGAAGTCATGTTGTGAGGGCTGTTATGGCAATAGTTTCATCTTACACTTTTGTGGTGTAAAAAATATAGCAGTTTTCCAGTGTAAAAACAGGAGAACTGCCTCTTACTATGCAGTTAAATATGCAACATCCTGTGTTGAAATAGGATAAGATGAATAACCACAGTATTTAAGTATAGCATGCCATCCATTTCCTCCAAAGATCCCCCCCAAAAGCTTAAGATTGCCGTTACATTAAGTAATGGATTCCCTAAATGCTGTGCTGAAAGGTGTGGAAAGTCAACACAGATAACTTTAGCAACTCTAAGTAGGAGGAAATGGACTCCATTGACCCCACCTCCAAACTCCAGGATAACCACTATAGCCAGAACAATGAGTCGGGAACAGCCAGCCAGTTCTAAAAGCTTCCACAGGGTCAGGACACTTTTCTTTAGATTGAACTTGAACACTGTTTGTGCCACTTAACACATTCAATTTATTTAAATACCTGTTCACTTGATGTTAGTGATGACAGAGTTATGGTCCTCATTTTAGCTGATTCATAATTCTTCATCCTATTACTTTATTGCTTTGAATTATAACATGTTCGTGCAAACTTTAGAGGTTGTAATCTGAAGAGAGCCAAATCCATTGTGTGGTTATTATCGTGCATATGTACTAGTCTATTAAGTATAGCTACCCTGCAGTGACCCTGTGGGTTTGAAATGCTGTTTTTACTGTCACTGTGGCCCGTCAGCATGTACAATATTTGAAGGAAATTCAATTAAAGCACAAAAGCTGCATTCCAGAAAGTGTCTATGTAAAAGCACATTGGCTACTCCTGTATCCAGTGTCCCCTTTGCTATACAGTAGATCAAGTAAGACTTCCCTCTTGATGACATCATCAAAAATCTAAATAGCTACGGTCATTGGAATAACATACATCTATATTATTCCGCAATGACATATACAAGGAATTGGTCATTTTAATTGACACTTAAATAACGTGACCATGGAAAGTTATAAAGATTTAAAGTCCATTAGTTATCAGATTTACTTTTTCTTGTTTCATCACTAATAGATACTAGAGAAATAGGGGAGTAGCGTGTTGACGGTACTCACTTTGTAGTCAGCCTGGTTATACTCTCTCCGTCTTCGCAGAGTCAGACAGTGTCCAGACGTGGTGGAGTTCTGAAAGACCTGAAGGACAGTGAAAAGTCTGAAGAAAAATAAATGAATATTCTTGTTGGTTGAGGTGAGGACTTGGTGAGGATCTTCTTTGTCTGAAAATTCCGTACTTGAAGTCAGTATCCAGGCTTCAAAAGAAAACCCCTACATCTATTGGATGATGTCTGCTGAGATGCTGTCCAGGATATAAGTTCAACATCGATGCCTTTAGACTTCTTCGAAAACATTTAGAAGAGAGGTGTGTGCATGTTTCCTGCTGATCCTCACTCTTTCTTTCCTAACATTCTGTTTCCTCACTCTGACTCTCAGACTGAGTTGTGATTGACTGACTAAGTGGGTAGGAGTTTGCGTTTCGTCTGCTTCGGTGCCTGGGAGAGCGAGCCTGCCAGGCTTGCTGTGATAACCCTCAAACCCAGTGGGAAGTCAGGGGGGGGGTTGGGGGTGGGGGCAACATGCTATAGGGAGAGAGAGAGAGAGAGTGTGTGTTTATTTGGATAGATTAGAGCAGTCAGGGCATGCTGCCCGAAGCACAGCCCCTTTATATAACTACTGAACATTTCTTCACTTTCCAAGATAATAGAGATGAGGAAAAAAGTTAAGATAAAATATTTATTTTTAATAAAAAAAGAAAAAGGGAAAGGAAAAAAGAAGATGATTATAGAAAGGATGATTACAGGAAGACTTGTGCCAACATAGAATAACAATGCCTTATGACTCCAGCATACCTAGACAAAACACAGAACTGTGGAATGAAATAGTTGAAGGCCGGGGCTAGGTCATGCAAGCTAGGGTTGTTTTAGATTTATTCTAGGGGCCAGGATAACACTGGATTGGCCCTTGGCCTTTTGATGAAAAACAGAACGCTGCATTTGCAAACCTAGGAAATGAGGATGGGGGAGCAGCGAGTAATGTGGCGGGAGAGAGACGCCATCAGGGGACTGATAAGAGGCCAGAGGGGCCCAGTTCAAAGGGTGAAATTAGTATTTCGATATCTGTTCTCATTTTTCTTTTACTTTCTTTTTTTTCCCCTCCTTTCTGGGTAAACTTGTTTATTTCTTTTTTGGGCAGATATATTCTCTGGAGAGAATCTTTGAAAAAAAAAAAAAAAAAACGTATACGTGTGATAAAATGTCTCATGCCACTTGTTTCCCCGTGTACAAGAATAGACTGTTGGGAGGGAAGTTTTAGAGGCTTTGAAAGAATGGTGGTGTATATATGCTTTGTGGTGATATTTAATAAGTTTAGCTGTTATTTCACTCCCAATGCCATGGAGATTATTGTTTATAATGTCTGAGTGTATGTTGGGTTCCAGGAGGTTGGTAGAGGAAGAGCGTTCTTCCTGTCCTTGGAACCAGGATATCCGTTGTTGTATCCACGGTCTAAGATGAGGTGTCCCCACTTCCTCCCTTATTTTTTTTTCTTATGTCCTTTAACCCCTTGTCCCAAAGATAGCAAAGAGAGGGAGGGCTAGTCATCATCTCTAAAGACTTGGTTGCCACCTCGGTTGCCAGTACACACCAAAACCGCTTGTTCGGGGCTCAAACATATACATTAATCTATTCATTCGAAAGAACTATGAATGTACTACTATGTACGGTATGTATGTGTCCCAGGCATAGCTCGTTTGTGCCGCTGATTGACCAACCAAATACCATTTTTAACCCATTCTGACCGGGAACCCGTTTTGGTGTTAGCATCATGTTATGCTTTAGCATATTGAAAAATAGCAGATCTACAAGCTCATAGCGCGCCACCGAGCTACGAGCTGCGCTACGAGCTGATCTCAGGTCTAGAATGGGTTAATCAGACCAGTGTGTGTCCAGTGGAAACCTCATATGAATCTGATCTCAGGTCAGAATGGGTTAAACAGTGCACACCTTTAAAGGGCTATGTGTGTCCCTGTGTATGTCTGTCTGTCTGTCCCTATGGGCATTTAGAGTAAATGTTGTTTAGACAGTACGACCTATTGACCCCTGCAGATACTCACGCACACACACACATACGCACGCACAGCACCGCTCAGTTTACACATACTGCAATTTTGTTTTGTATAATTAGACGGACAAGATCAAGGTTACTTTCAAAATGTTGCAGGTTGCTGCTTTTGCAAAAATCGAGTCCAAATCCTACAATACTACATTACAAGAATCATCCTAAATATTATTACTACTGTATGTTTATCATTCAGGTATGTCAATTTAGTCACGAGAATTGTGGTTTTATATATTTTTTTTACATTATTGCATTTACTGTCAAGAATCACCGTGATGGACCCAAAATGAGCAGACTATTTTGATCTCTAGACAAAGTGGAATGACGTATGTGTTAGTAATGGAATTTAAACACTCACTTCACATACAGTAGGCTTAACAATGCTTCTGTTGCATAGTCATGCCCAGGATAGCTTGTCCAGGGTTTTCCTGCCGGCGAGTAAGACAGGAACAAGCATTCATTCAAGCAGTCAACGACCAATACTCATTCTTAAAGAATTTATCAAAACATTTTATCTTCCTTAACAACAATACAATATGTCACAGAAAAATCACGTAGTAATTTTAAGAGAGGTCTGGCTCATGTTCTGTTCTATGAGAGTTTTTTTTTCTCCTTTTCTCTTTTTTTTTTTAAGTGAGTGCAGCATAAATAAAATAAAAAAGCAGTCAAGAGGGAGAAGAGAAATATTACATTGTTCAAATTAAGGCTGGGCAACATATCGGTATTATACCAATATCGTGATATTAGACTAGATATTGTCTGGTATTTGGGATATCACAATATCATGATATGACATAAGTGAAGTCTTTTCCTGGTTTGAATCACTTAAAACCCCATTTTATACAAAAAAATATTAAAAATAGCGAGATCTACACAAGCTCGCATCATGACACGTTTGTTGGTTTGAGCTTGTAGACCACTTGTTTAACTTTTCTTTACTGTTAAAAAAGGAGAAGAAAATGATTACAATACAACATTATCATAACGATATCGATAGAGGAATTTGGTAAAAACAATATTGCGATATTTGATTTTGTCTATAATATTGCCCAGTCCTAGTTCAAATAATACATATGAGAACAAGACACAAAACAAATGTAACCTCGACACCGTTAAAAATCACATCCATAAAAGCCTCTTTTCAAAAGTGTCAAGAGTTACAACTACTGTTAAAGTTCATCATAAAACCACTAATGCCTCACGAGTTTCATACAATGTACAAAACGAAAAGAAAAAAGGTTCTGCGTTTGATCCGTTTGATACAGTACAAAGACATCATTCCATTTATTTGACCAGTAAACAGAAGTGACATGGTTCTAAGCACCAACCTGTTGGTTTGAGTTATTAGTCATCGACTTATCTTCGTACATCATTCTATGCAGTTTAATGAGGGGATGGTGACGCAAGGAGGGGTCTAGCACCATGAAAATTAAACCTCCCCCTGATTGCACGCCCCCTATCCAAACATTGTGACAATTGTCAAATTTTAAAATATCTCTCAGACCCTTATCAGGTGAAAGTTCTATCAATATGCAATAAATATATTTAAGAAAACAACCATATACAGTATGAATAGTCACAATTTACAATTCTTACTTTACTCTGTAGTCAAAAAGAAAGCAAACAGCAACAAAAAGGAGGTATAAATGTGGGAAGATATTCCCACTGTAATAATTAAATGTGAAAAAAAGATATCTCATGTATTACAGCAACCACACCAAAGATAACTTTGCTGGACTTATGTAAAACACAGTTCACATAATACAAACTAGATTTTCAGTTAAGAAACTCTTCTAGTAAACCTGAAAACAAATTGTGGTGTGCACAGACCTAAAGGACCATACCGGTGGTCTGCCATTGAGTACAACTCACACAGTGTACTTGACATTAATGCTGACCATTTTTACCATAGTTTGAATGATTTTCGAAGAAGCCATTGGGATATCCCATTAATTTCAGTGCATCATGAAATCCATTTGCAGAGAACTAAAACTTGCTCGAGACTGAGAGGAAGCTATTTGAGAAGTGATTAAACACAGTGAACTTTATTGCACTTTTATCGATTTATTTACTTTTCAATGCAGTTTAACCACTTGAACCCTAGCCACCCTGTTCTGGGCATGTCATGATAGGCAAACATTTACATTCGTTACAAATAGAACATTATTCTGATCCGACGCATTGTGAGCTTGTACAGTATATTGGCTATTTTCGGCCAAAGAGATTTGGTGCAGGGGGAGGGACAAAATGAGGGGACCCAAATACAGATCCCTGGGGAACCCCGGTCAATGAAGTATATGGTTCAAGTGGTTAAAGGTGGACTGATTTGAAGAGTATCGTTAAAAATTGTCCCTGGAGAAAAGATTAATTTAGGAACAAAACGACTATAAATAATGCTATGGTTTATGGGCAAGGATGTGAAGATGTGGCATGCAATGGCAACGGTATGGTCCTTTAGCAAGAGCTAGGGCAAAACATCAGAAAAAGGGCACACCATAAGGGAAAGGCTTATTGAAAACCTATTTTTAATGTTTAATTTGTATGGATCTGAAAATAACGCTTATTTCAGACCCAAACTAGCCCCACCCATGAAACCAAATGATTAGACTGCAGACCATTATTATGACATATTATGTAATCAATTTGAATGCATGTTTAAGCTTCAAAAGGTTTGTTGTGAAAAACATATTTCAAACTTTCCTTAAATGGAATACTGTACGGTAAAATGTATTAGTATCGTCATGTAATTATAGAATGAAAAAAAATTGAAAACATATTTTTTCAATTCAAAACTAAAACAAAAGTAAAAAAAATTGACATAAATAAATCACAGGCCAAAAAGCTCTGGAATGCGTGACGGTGACATCAACTATTATTTGTCCCTTAAGGCTACAATAATTAAGCATATGTCTGATGATTAGATTTCCACCCTTGCGGATTTTGCTCTAGACGATTGCATGTCCCACATGTCATTTCTGCTCACTTGGACACGCAAAACAAAAAGGGTTAGGGGTGATTATCCGCCTCGACACCCCTGTGTCAGCACGCCAGTGTATTCAGTATATGAAGTCACAATTTACACATTATGTACGTTCTCTGTAATCCAGAGAGAAGGACATGGATCAAAAAGAGGTATGACGTCGGGAAAATAATTATTCCCAATCGCAAGACAAAACAAAAAATATATAATGGGGTCATACTTTTGAGATCATTGTACCAAGACAATTTCGGATTAAAAAAAAAAAAAAAGGAAAAAAAAAAATCACCACATTTCTACAAGATTTCCAACTAAGAATGAAACCATATTAGTCCTCTAGTAAACCCGTATCTTAGAGAAAGTGAAAAAATTCTTCAATCGCTATTTTTTTTAATACTTACATAAAACATTTGTGAGTGTGTGTGTTCAATCAGCTAATTACCTCTTTTCTAAATACAGTTCACAAGGCCAATGTGGTGTACTTCTAGGCTGGTAAAACTTTTGAAATATCTAAGTCAGAATAAATAAGATTGGAGTAGCACCTCAAAGAGTAGGTTATACAGACAAGGGCGTACCTGAATACGAAACAAAATAGGAACCAGTATGATGATGCCATCGTGACAGTCAGCTACTTTGCAGCAATTCCCCTGCTGGTACCATACAATCACAGCAAATTCATGGACACATAGAACAACTAGATTGGTATAAAAAAAAGTTGGACTGGATTTGCATAAAAGTACCTGAATTAATACACAAAACTGGCTACTTGATGCTTTTGAATCACAGCAGTGCCCGTTGAACATATGACCTGATTTCCAGTGCTTGGAATGCTCACATTAGATTATTATTTTTTTCACATGTCTAACATGCTTTTCATGAGTAGTACCAGTCTAGTCATTCTATTTCAAGACAAGTCCAATCAGCGGCTTGTATGGGGAAGACGGTGCGCAACAAATTGAATCAGCTGAGTGTCCATACCTTATTGTGTGATGTAAACAATGTTGAGTAAACATGATTGGCTGTTCTGAAAGCAGTTGCAGTAATAGATTGCCTTCGAGACATCGTTTGTGCTGCTGTTGAGAAAGAGTTTTGGTTATGGCTGACGCTTTCTTCAATCCAATATGGAGACTTTCACTTTAAAACTGGCGTTGGAGCCTGAGGGAAAGAGACAGACAGAAACCGGGTACTTAAAACGATGTTCATGTGTGTGTGTGTGTGTGTGTGTGTGTGTGTGTGTGTGTGTGTGTGTGTGTGTGTCTGCAAAATTAGAGTGAACTTTCTATTTCATTTTTGAGTGTAATGTTGGTCATGTGTGTGTCTAGATGTTACAGGTACAGATACAGAACAACTAGCATGGGAACCTTTCTTGAAAAGGCACTACAGTACTGTGCCACTATACTAGGAGAGTGCAAGAGCAGGGTGTGAGACTGACCAAGGTGAAACTGTCATAGGTCCTCATCAGCTCCTCCATGCGATACTGTTCCAGCACCACCACTCCTGCCAGGGTAGGGTTCTTGCGATGGGCGCAGTCCTCACAGTGCACCACATAGGTCTTTTTGCTGCTGTTTTCACTGGTCACGAACAGCAGGTTAAACACCTCTAACTGCACAAAAACACAGTTTTCATACGGTTGATATTTAATCTGCAATTAATCCATGCCAGTGTGTGTGTGTGTGTGTGTGTGTGTACACTATGACATCCTTACATTGTATATGTACAGTAGATTTGTTGTAGTGAAAACAGTATTCTGTGGGACTTACATCACATTCATTGCAGTAGTAGGCTGGCTCATCCTTCACTCTGCTCTGGTGGGAGATCTTCTTCCCTGCAGCCAGCAACTGGTCTCTTAGAATCTGGATATGTTTGAGGGACTGCAGGAGACAGTGCCTGAGGGAAGAGGGATGGGGAAGAAGATTGTACAATACAGAATACACATACTGTACTGTACATACACACAACCACACACATACTCACACACACTGCACACACACACACACCGCTTACTTGATCAGTTTGAAGGTATCTTGGTCGGTGATCTTGATGGTGCGGGCCACATTCCAGGAGACGTGGATCATGGGAACGATTGACTTGACCTTCCTGACTACATTCCACTCAAAGCGCTCCATAGCTAGCTGATACTGGTAGGCTGCCAGGACAAAGATGACACACAGTAGTAAGGCCTCCCATAGACAACATAATAAGCAACATTAAGGCTAGGGCAGCGATTCCAGTTTTGTTTGTAATTTGTGAGGAAAAAAGGCCAAAGCCTGCGTAGAAAGCTTAATCTTCCTATCCTTCTTTTGTTCAGTACTGCTTGGCATATTTAGTAACTTACAGTTGAGTGGCCCGACGTTCCAAGCTATGTTATTGCACCAGCCCACGGCCTGGACCCAGTGCACTGTCCCAGCATTAATCCACACCAGGTCCCCTGGTCTCTGGATGAAACGGTACACGGGAATATTGGAACTGTACAGGTCCTCCAGAACTGGCCACCAGGACCCGATTAGGTAGTCCACTCCGTGCCTGAGGGAAAACAATTGATGGAACAATTAATGGCATGCAGATCATTTATGAAGTCTGGAGTGAAAGCAGTGTTGCACTTATGAACTCTGATCGACTGCTCACTCACTTCTCACAGAAGGTGTTGATGGCTCCCCAGTAGTGCTCATGGACTGCAAACCATTCACAGTCGCCTGGGCCAATGTTAATGTTGACCGAGCAGAAATTGTTATTCTCTTGATGACCTGAAATGGAAATGCAGCCAGTTTAAATATAGAAAGCATTGTCTGCATATTGTCTGCAAAAAAAAATATGTATATAATGGTATGACACGGGACACCGCTCCACACGTCCCAGAGGCGCCATTCCAAAACCTATCCGGGTTGTGCAAGGACGCGCTGTCATTGGCCAGTTGCTGTGATTGACAGCCTAAACCTGGGTACAGGCTTTAGTTCCGACATACTATTGGTCCGACTGTCATTAGACCGACAACCTACCTTAAACCCTAACCACATGCACGGGAGCAGCGCATGTTCGACCGTTGTTTCCGCATGTCGGACCTTTGGTGTGTCGGATCCCCTAAACCTAACCCTAACCTCAGTAAAACTAAACCTAACCCTAACCTCAGTAAAACTATACGGAAACCTAACCTTACCTCAGTAAACCTATGCCTGCCCGGGGGCATGGTTATAAGCACAACCCGGCATGGATTTCGAATGTCGCGTCTTAGGCTCTTCTCCATTCTGGCTCCCAGACTATGGAATGAACTCCCCATTGCAGACTCAATCTGCAGACTCACTCCCAATCTTCCGCCGTAGACAGAAGACTCACCTATTCAGACTCCACCTTAGCCTGTAGCTGCAGCACTAGCTGTAGCAGGCTTGCAGGCTTGCAGGCTTCTGTAATGGCAATGGCTAAAATTTTAATTTAGATACTTGTTAGCATGTTACGTAGACAGATGCCAGGTCATTATTGATCTGGCATCCTATAGTGTTTATAGTTTCAATGTACGGATATTTTACTGTCAGACTGGTTCTTGGTGTACTCATAACCTAGATGAATATTGTTCTTGCTTAACTGTACGTCGTTCTGGATAAAGAGCGTCTGCTAAATGCCTAAATTGTAAATTGTACTGTGAAATCCTGAGTGTTAATTCAACTCGGAGAGTGTCAAATTGACCTGTAAAGAGGTTCCAGAGTTAACCCATTTAGACCTGAGCTTTAAACCACTTTTTTTTTTATTAAACAAAGAAACAGGCTGAGAAGGATAAACAGAGTAGCTTTTAACCATTATTTTAATCTTTAGCTGTTGAAAAATGTGCATATCTACAAGCTCATAAGTCACGCTACGAGCTTGTCTGCCATCTTTGAAAAATCATGTGTGCAAATCATTGACTATAGTATATACTCTTTCACAGCGGAACGTTTTTAACTAAAATATTTGCTTCTGTTGGGGGGGGGGGGGGGGGGGTGTCTGGAACAATATATTTTCAGATGGGGGTCCCCAGCCAAATACAGATAATTTTGTGGGTCCTTGATCTGAACATGTTTGAGCACCATTGCCATAGAAACATAGGTCTTTCAGAAACCTTTTTTTTTTTTTCAGGATTTAGAAGCCCTTTTATTTTATTTTTTCAGGTCTCAGTGGGTTTAAAGCACTCTCCAGATCTTACAGTGTGACGCTGGACAGAAGCTGACCTGGCGTGCGGCTTCCGGGGACCTTCATGTAGAGCTGGACGGTGTTCATACCCAGGATGGTCTGGCCAACGTGACTGAGCATGTTGTTGCTGGACGCCACACGCATGAAGGCTGGCAGCTTCAACAGCTCCTGTAGCTGGGGCTTCCACCTGTCCACACACGCACACACACACACACACACGCACGCACGCACACCGAGCGCAAAGGTTTCGCTGTTCAGAATTAACAGTCAAGTGCATGGAATAGAATGAAAAAGCTGCAGTTCCCATTAATGACCCAGCAGGTGGTGCCAATTGCTCTCCTGCAGCTGCAGAAAAACAGTGAACGGAAACTTTTGTTTTCAATCACTAGTTTCACGTCTTCTTTCACATGTGTAAATTATGGTCCCATTCATTTTAAAGTTGATGATAAAGCAGGGTATGCTTCCCGGGCTTGTGATTGCATTGTGGGTGCGTTCGGATATGTGCACCTGGAGTGCAGCGCACTAGTTTGTATTGCACAGTGTGCTCAGTGCGCTATATCCCAACGCTCCCCAATAGCACACCGTTTCCAGTTGCACTCACACACACGCTTCACTATCATGATCTCACCTTTTAGCATCAGAGAGGTCGATGTTTGTCCCAAACTTTATGATCTTGCTCCCTAGTTTCTGTTCCAGGCTTGAGAAAAGAGAATAGAGTTTTGAGTTAATATTATTACAGACATCAGATCCAGTCACTGATATTGTAACTGTGAACATAACAACTAGGGCTGGGCAGCGGGCAATTAACTAAAAATATATTGAAACCGATATTCAGAACAGACTTCAGAACACTTATAGCACTTTTTTTTAATGATCTTTTCTTTTAATAATCATTCAATATCTTTCTATTACGCAATAGTATGGCCCAGCTCTAATAACAACTACAGGAAAGGAACTAACCTGGGTGAGCTAGGGGGATGGTCGGAATGGTCCGAGAGAGGAGTTGGGTTTCCTTTGCCGGCGGTGGAGGGGTTGCTGCCTTTACCGTCTGCTACTTTAGGACTGGTTTTACTGGTGCTTGTGGTTGGACTGTCTGATGGTTCTGAGGATGTGACTTGTTCTCCCTCCTCTTCGTTCTCACTCTCTTTCTCCTCCTAAACACACATTGATGTGAGCTTAGCTGAGAGTGGCAGCCAAGGCACAACAGTAGTAGAAATCAGGCCATAAAGAATAATCATGTGTGTTCTGTTAACCCATTCTGACCTGAGATCAGATTCATACGAGGTTTCCACTGGACAACACACTGGTCTGATTAACCCATTCTGACCTGAGATCAGATTCTAAAAATGTCAGTCGTTCTTCGAATTTTTCAAAAATAGCAGACCTACAAGCTCGTATCGCGCCACTCGGTGGCGCGATATGAGCTTGTAGATCTGCTATTTTTCAATAGCTAAAGCATAACATGATGCTAACACCAAAATGGGTGCCCGGTCAGAATGGGTTAACACTGTGTGACTCCTTGGCTTCCCCCAAATCTTAACCACGCCAAATCAACAAACATTTGGGCCAAAACAATCTAGTGTTTTTTAATTTACTTTTGAATAAAATAAATGAACACAAATCTTCTCTTATGGGGGCCCCTGGCACATAACCTTTTCAGGTGGGGGTCGGCGGCCAAATATCAACTTGACATGAACTACTGGTTTAAAAGGCATTCGTAGAATCGGCCTCAGGTCTTAATGGGTTAACATACTACTGTATTATATATTGTACTCTTACCTTTAATACAGCCCATTGGCCTTATAATTAGTTGAATGTATTCCCATAGACATAGTATACTTTGCCGACCTGAGGCAGCTTGATGTATAAGTACACTCCCTGGACATGACGCTAGTATGTCTCAGGTACCCAATCCAATCCTTGGTGCTGAGTGCCAATCCCAGTCTTTCAGAGATCGAACCCCGACCTTGGAGTCTCAGCAGTGGACATTCTAACCACAAGGCCACTGAGCTGCCATTCCCATGGGCTACACTAAAATAATATCAACAGTGGCTTGTGAGCCTTTAAATCAGCCCAAATCAATCCCAAAATAGCGACGCTAGTGTGTTAGGAAGTGAAATGCATACCTCCAGGCTCTCCTGGAAGCTGGAGGCCTGATACTGGGCATATTTGGCGATGGTAGTGTGCGACCGACTGCTCTCGCAGGGCCACGTCTGTGTCTTGCCACCATGGTCCCAGTTTTCATCAGCAGGCTGCTGCACCTGGGTCCTCACTTCCACTGCATGCTCTGCATTGGCCTCCACCAGAGACTTGGTAGAGAACAGGCCTAGGTCTGACAGGGGAGCGTTTCACAATGACAGATGATAAGTGTTAGTAAAGGAAAAAATATATATATATTGACCAAATAGGACAAGGGTTCCCCAACCTTTCAGGCCGTGACCCCACAAAATAATCATATTTGAACAGTAAAATGTAGTTTGTTTGACTCGGTTCCACAGATAAATATTCAGATTTTTTTTCACAATTTTTGCCTCTTTCTTAGGTAATACCATTTGGTCAATGTTTGACAACTACGTTAGTTCTGACATAGTATTGGCTTATTATAATATTATTATAATAATATTAATATTATTATATACAGTACCGTAATACTATATGTTGGTTTGTTTACTGTTGATTGAGAAAACAATGTTTCCCATTAAGCTAAGGGGACCACCCTGGGCATCCCAGTCCAACATGGTAAAAAAAAAAAAAAAATCACAATTCAACAATGCAAGACAAAAAAATCAAGATGATATTTGATGCAGGCATTCATCGTGTTTATCTTTAATGATCTACCGTTGTTATAAATACATACTGTAGTTTGCTATACATACTGTAGTTTACTACTGATGATCATATAAATTAAGTGATAAATAATATCATGTCTTACTGCCTCTTTGTCTCCTGGCTTTAACCTGGATATGCCTACAGTAAATGGTTTGCGCCACAATGTGTTTCCAACTTGTAGGTCAGCTATTTGTGGCATGCGACACCGTGGTGTGACTAAGTACTGTATGAATCAGGCTTCTCAAAGACACACTAGAACCAAACTGTAGGAGTCACTATTGCAGCAACAAATATCGTCCTTCCCTTCCTGGCCAGTTGTGGTCACTGGAGTGACCGGCCAAGCCGGAGGCACCGTGGAAGAATCAAACTCCGCTCTCTCCACGGTGGTGGGCAGGAATTTTGCCCCTGCGCCAACCGGATGCCCCAGTTTTGGCATGCTAGAATGCCATAATCTGGCGGCATTTTAAGCAAACAACTTGCAAAGGAATGTTTTGGGGACCTCAGAGACCTATATTCACTTGTTGAAAGGGAGTATATGTGACCTATAACCGAAATGAACTGTTCTTGTTTTGACTTTGTTTAGTTGGATAACCAGGAAACCCCAAAGTGGAGCAAAAATGGGGCAAAAATGGCAAACATGTTTGGTATTATTAAGTGGAGACAGCTTTACGGTTCAAATGAGTGATTTTGATGAGTGAATATGAAGGAAATTGGACAGCTGGTATGGTATGAGTTGGTACTGTACACACATACCGGCTGGAAAACAACACTTTCACTTATTACTGAACAAAGTTAAGGGCCAGGACGATGGGAGTGACATCCATGAACTCTGTGAAAAATGTGTTTAGTTAATACTGTATTGTAAAGGTATTTACTATTTAAACTTACTAAGACGAAGCGAGCCAGCAAGTCCTCTGATGACAGTGACAGCGTTCTTGGGGTCTGTGCAGAACTGCAGCAGGACTGGGGAGAAGGCATCTCTCTTGCTTTCCAGCTAAAGAAACAGAACATGTGTTGACTAGGATCATACAATATACAGTAGTCACTGTAGTACAGTGGTTCTCAACCTATGGGTCAGGACCCCACATGATCGGGGGGTGGGGTGACAGTAAAGTGACAATTTAAGTACAATTAAATGCCTTTTAAATACAAAATATACTATAAAACTGGTCAAACATTAGCCGAATTGTCTTACTACTAAGAAAGAAACACAAATTGTGATGTAGCCTCTGTACAAAATCAGCTATTTTCACAATATTTATGTGCGGCACCGAGTCAAACTAAATCTACATGCAAATGAGTGCCTCAACTCCTACTCCAAGTGCTTGTCGGGGTTAAGGGTTCAAATGTGATTCTTTTTGAGGGTCGTGGCCCAGAAAAGGTTGAGAACCCCTGCAGTAGTAGACGGGAACAAACGCACGTCAGGTTGATTTATGAGGCGCTGGAAAAATTACTTACTGTACAGTCGAAACGTCGGTCAAATTAAAAGTAATCACTTGCAACCAGTGGTGTAAAGTAACTAGTACTAGTAAAGTACAGTACTGTACTTATTACTTAAGTACGTACAACTGAGGTATTTTTACTTTACTGGAGTCTATCCAGTTTTCAGTACTTTTTAGTTACTTAGTTACAGTACTTGTTGCTTTGTAGATTTTCATTATTACTACAAAACATGAATTACCACCATTAACCACTTCAACCCTATACATTTCGGCCAGTTGGAAATCTTGCTTGTAGATCTGCTATTTAAAAATAGATTGAATGAATACTAATACTGTTGAATACCAATACTTTTGGTGTTTCTATACTGCAGTATTGATACTTAAATAAATCCTACTCCATACATAAAAAGAATGCTTTTGCAACATACTGTACGTGTACGTGCAGGTGTGATTTAACTCATGGCCAGAAAGTAGCATGTCACCCATTTTCAACAATCATTTCATTTAATTGCTCCTCAATAATGTGTATAAGACCCATTACAGGTTGAAAATGGGTGCTCCTATATAACAGAACATTAATGTCTGTGTGGACTCACATAAATGCTTGGGGTGGGTGGGTTGAGCTTTTCTCGAGGGATGGGTGTCTCAGTGTTGAAGCTAGGCTTAACAGAGAAGGCAGGGAGCACATAAGATTCCTTGAACTTTCCCTTCACGTTTTCCCCCCTAGATGAGAGAGAAGACAGTGGGAGAAAAATATGTATCAGGGTGGATAAAGTCAAATTCTGTTTTGATTAGTCTGAAGAGAAACTATGGTGGTCTTGGTCACCACTACTCACTTGCAAGCTCTGATCAGTTCACTAGCCGTGTGGTCGATGTTGATCTTGGAAAGAGGGATTATTCTTTCCTGTACCCCGGCCGCGATACACGTGTCTCTGTCCAATTTAATCAGATGGATCTTGAGCTCCTTCAACCCCATGGACAGGGCCTTCAGCCTGAGGGGGTCAACTGCTGGGACGGAACCGGGAGCCTTGCTTGAGCTGGTTGTACTGGTTGCAGTGTTCAGAGTTGATCTTGAGGTCAAGGTATCATTGTTTGTAGCTGTTGATGTCATCGTAGTCTCTAACTCAATGACCTCGTCCTCTTGCGCATTGTGTCTCTGGATGTCCTGCTGCATGCTGTGATTCTCCTGAGCAGTCCGATCCTTCACACCCTCATTGAGTTGTATGGATGAGCAACCAGAGGACGACGACAATGATGACGACTTAAGTGTCGTTTTTTGTTCACTCTTTTCAGCCAGCGGTTTTATTTCATCGGTTCTGTTCTTTTGATAAGAGATGACACAGCAGTCTTCTCTCCAGCTCTTGACCTCTGCTTTCCTTTTCCCATTTTCTGTTTGTTTCCTCTTCTCATCTGTGCTGTCGTGCACCCTTGCTTCACTCGTTCCAGTTTCTGGCTTGGTGCTCACCGTGTGTGTGGTGGTGAGAAGTAGTTCAGCGCTCGGTGCGTCGTCCAACAGAGATTCTGACTCTGTTCCCCGAACAGAGTCCTCCAAGATATCCACATCTCTGGCCTCTCTTTTCTCATTCTTATCAGCCTCAAGCTCTTTGTGTTTCTGCTTCAAATATTCTACTCCGGGCTGCTGCTGACCGTGATCTGAGGGAGTGTGGGGTCTCGAAAGTGTGTCCGAGGAGGTCCGAGTGGGTGACTGATCGGTGGGTGTGTAGGACTTTGTGTGATGCATTTCGTGCTCCTGTGAGGAACCCCGATTCTCCTGGCTGTGGATCTCTGGCGCCAGTGCCAGAGACGAGGAATATTTCACCACACCCACGCCTCCAGCAGGGGGGCGCCCAAATGGACCACCACGGCAGGTGAATTTCTGGCCGCCCAGAAACGTAGCCAGGCTCTCAAAGACGTCATCCAGTCCCGTCTGCTGATGGTGAAGTCGACGCAGGAGATCCAAGCCAGACGCATCTGTGCCGTCGTCCTCTTCGTCTTCCTCATCCTTGTCTTCCTCATCAGCTTGTTTAGGGCTGAACGGCAGACCGCAGACAGTCACTGTGTCATTATGGCCTTCATGAGGTGCCGGTGGTGGAATGGATAATATCTGCCCGTCTGACGTTTTGCTTTCTTTGGCCTCCTCCTCTTTCGTATGGTCGTCTCCATGAGAAGGGGAGAATCCATGGGTGGGACTGGGCTGGAGGACAGGCCTCCTCATCAACCCCTTATCTAGCTCATCCTCTTCATCATCTTCACCCAGAGATGATACCGGAGAGCCTTGCCAGCTGAGCACCGGGGGACTGGCTGCCATATTGTCTCCCAGATCCATTATATTCGCCATCACGAGCGCAGGCTGCAGATCCGGGGCCATGAGGGCTCCTCTTCGTATCTCGGCGTCATCCCGCATATGCTCCTCCGAGCGAAGACTCGCAGAGTTCTTACACAAAAATGAAGGGTGTGCATGTTTGGGCTTTGCTTGAGGTCTCCCTCCTGATGGCGGAGGGTGGTTGATGTTTGTCTTAGTGTGTGGAGAATGCACTGGCAGACGTGGCCCTTTATGAGAGGGTGATCTGGGTCCCCTTTCTAATATTTTATGATTGTACAGGTCTGGTGAAGAGCAGCCGGGACGAGGGGCTTCTCTGGAGGACGGGACAGTCTCAGGGGTATCCGTCTCTAGACGATGCCATTGAAATGCTTTCCCTGCTCTGTCAGCAGGCCCAGTATGTATGTGTTTGGGTGGGTTGGGTGCTGTATGTGGGGAGTAGATTTGCCTCTTTGGAGTCAGATGTGGGGAATGAATCTCACTGTACTCCATTCCGTGTTCTCCTGCAGGAGAACATGGAGATGGGGAAGTCGCCATTCTCCTTTCTGTCTTTTCTCTGGTTTTAGCACTCAAACGTGCTTTTTCTTCCTTCCTTCTCTCCTTTTTCTTCCTTCTGTCCCGCTTGTACCTTTCTTCTCCTCCCCGTCTCCGCAGGGTTTTCTTCATGCCATCCCTCACTTTCTCTTCCTTTCTTTTCCCACCTTTTCTTTCGTCACCCATTCTGTCCATCTTGTGCATTTTGTCCCTTTTATGTCTTCTACCCTGTTTGGCCTTGTGTTTGCTCTCAGGCTTTTTGTGTTCTTCAAAATCCCTCTCAGGTTTGTTGACCCTTAGCCTGTGGTGAAGGGGCCACTCCACACCAAGGGGCTCGGAGGCTTTGATCAGTTTGACCCCTGACATTATGGCCCAGGAGTCTGGACTAGGGGAATATGCCAGACGAGAGCTAGATGGAAGGATAGACACAGACATATGGGTAGGACTGCCTGATGGTTCTTTTCTTCCATTGGCCATGGTCGTAGAGGGACTGGATGGGGCACGGGGGCTGCTGGCAGAAGACCCGCCTTCTCTGGGGCTGTAATGGGGGTCACTATAGGGATGAACTGGAGCAGCAGTCTCAGAAGAGGCTGGATTCCTTGACTTGCCCCTAACAGACATGCGCTGATTATCCTGCAGAGTGTGGACAATTATAATGATTAAAAGTCATCCTTCAACCACACAAAGCAATACCAAGATCAAAGTCTAAACTAGATCATGTCTAAGCATTTCACTTTTTTGCGCCAATTAAGTACATTTTTCACCGCAATCGCATTACCACTTTACGGTAGCACAGTTATTGCTTTGCCATTATTATTATATATTGTGTATCTTACAATATCATTATACACCAATACTAATTAAAGCTTTCAATCTAAGCTAATTCAAGCTTACAATCAAAGTCCGCTGTTACAATACACTAATGGAACTGACTTAATAACTACCGATACATATTTTTATACAGTACTTGGTCATGTAGCGTATTGTGCGATTTGAACAAACCCTCCACTAATGCAGTGGTTCCCAGACGTTTTAGCCCGTGACCCAAAAGAGAAACAAACTAGTGAAAATAGCAGATTTACAAGCTCACAACGCGAAAAAATTAATAAAAGTAAAAAATATTTGAATTTGTATTCAATCCACGAAAGACAATATAGTTTTTAAATGTTTTTAAATTATAATAATCAAAAACTAAATGTAGGAAACAAAAAAAGTCTGAGACCCAAAAATGGGTCCCCCGCTAATGGAGCTACCCCCAACAAATTGTCCGCTACAATGAACAATGACCATAATAACACCATAAATAAATATCAGATATAATCATTATGGAAAGTTTATGCACGTACTGTGTGTACTGTGTTTTTTCCCCCATCTCTTTTTCAATAATCTCCAAAATAATTTGGCGACCCCTCTTAGGTTGAGAACCTAAGACTTATAGTAGTGCGTCTGTCTGCTCCTCCTTACTGTGCTTTGCATGTAGTCGTAGCCCCGGGTGGTGTCCGTGCCCTGGGCCTGCTGCGGCGGAGGGCTGTGCTGTAGTACTCTGTGGTGGTGGTGGTGGTGGTGGTGGGAGGCGGTGTGCCGTGGGTGCTGATGGTTCTGGTGGCTGTAAGGCACACGGGTCGTGTGGTCTGCTGGTGAGGAGGTTCTCCGCTCCACCTTCCCTCTGCTAGCGTGGTGCGGCGGCCTGCCGCCGCCGCAGCCGCTCTGCGGGCTCGACGGGCTGGCCGGGCGGTGGTGATGATGATGATGAGGAGGTCGGGAGGAGGAGGGGGAAGACGAGCGCTCGTGGCCTGACGGTTTGCTGCTATAGAAACCTTCCTGCAATCGTCGAGATCAATACGTGAAAATGACGTTGAGCGGATAACATGACCTCATTTTAACCTGTGTACTGAAAAAAAAACAAAAAAGAAAACAACACATAATTTGTTTTGCGATTTTGGTTTTTGTTTAGTTTTGTTATATTTTTCTTGTCTCCTGTTGCCCTTTCCCAAAAGGAAGAGAGGCAGGGGAAAGGTATTTTGTTTGTGTTTTGTATTGTTGCTCCCTGTCCCCTTTCCCCAAAAGGACCAGAATGGAAACAAGCCTGCTGGCTTCCGTGTGTCTGTAACATTCTGAATTCATTTTCAATAAATGAATAAAATCAAATCAATAAATGAGCAATCATGTCGGTGGTTTGTGTGGTTTCAAGTTATATGTTGTATGGTAACCTGTCGCTGTGTTGGTGACGGCCTGCTGTCAGAGTGATGGAAAGTATCTGGATGATCATTTAGTGGTCTCCAGTCATCTTGTTTGGAGTCGTAATGAGATGGTGATTGCACATGGCCAGATAAAGCTGAATGCTTTGATCTGGAATGAGTTGACTGGGGAAAGTAGTAAAATCACATTAGACTGTGTTGGTCTTTACCATCAGATGGCGCTGTTGTATCAAACCAATTCAAATCAAACCAAAGAAAAACATTTTGTACAATGCACTTTACATTAAGTGAACATGCAGTGCTGCACAGATGAAACGTAAGTAATAAAGAAAGAATAAAACTGAAAAACGAACACATTGTTCCATAATATTCTACATGGGATTGGTCCATCAACATGCCTGTATTTTCTTCCATCTGACACATTTCCAACATGTGTTTCATCAGACAGGTTTTATACATTATCTTCGCTGTTCTCAAATTCCATTGTAAGAATGTACTTAAAAGTTTAGCTTTCATCCAATTGATCTACTGTAGGTTATTATTCAGATTTCTGATTAAATGTTTCCTCCTTTATTATTCACTCAACATAGTGTTGTATTGACATGAAAAATATGCCAATGCTTAACAGGAGGGTGTGGAAGGCAACGATTCAGGAGTCCTGAGTCCGTGTTGGCTAGTACGCACTCTCGCATCTCATTTTCAATCACCCGCATACAGGGGGAGGCATAACATGATGCCATACCAATAAGGGGATCTATAACTATATGCTCAAATGTCCATGTGGCCTAGCCTACACTGGAAAAACTACAAGACAACTTAAAACAACAATCTGTGATCTATGATTCTACGACATGCAATTATGGACATTAGAAGCCCAGCGATACGAGGCAGCGACAGTATATTTTAACCCATTCTGACCCGAGATCAGATTCATACGAGGTTTCCACCGGACACACACTAGGTCTGATTAACCCATTCTGACCCGAGATCAGATTCTAAAAATGTCGGTCGTTCTTCGATTTTTCAAAAATAGCAGACCTACAAGCTCGTAGCGCGCCACTCGGTGGCGCGCTACGAGCTTGTAGATCTGCTATTTTTCAATAGCTAAAGCATAACATGATGCCGACACCAACATGGGTTCCCGTTCAGAATGGGTTAAACAAGCATCCCATAATGTGTTTTCTCTCAAATATTTAGACAGAACAGGTCAAACCTAGCCTGGGTTCCACCCTGAATCCCTGCATTCCGTGAATTTGTTTTATCAAAACAAATTCACAGAAACGCAGCGATTTCGGGGCTGGAACCCAGGCTAGGTCAAACCTCACCATGGTGGAGTTTATATACCCAGTAGGTTCTTTGGGATTTATGCTTTGGACACATTGGTCCTTTTTTATTTTGACTTATTTTGAGTAGAGGCTATGCTGGGTCAAACTACAACTTGTCTGATACTGTTGATTATATGCAATGCCCTGTGTTATTTGTTTGGTCTGCTCTGACATTATTCAGCTTGTGGGTCATATAACCTTCCATTACTGTGGTATGTTCATTGCCTCCTTCATTATTACCACCTGTAGTAGGCTAGTAGAGGTGCCTCCTAATATCATAGGTACTTTATTCTTCTTGTTATTGCTTGACATGTATGATGGTTTATACATAATGCTATAGTCATGTAATCACAAGTTGTTCTGATCAGCTCATGTACTGTAGCTACCATGCAAGGTGTGTGACAAGTCTATGCCTCTCATAAGTGCAATGCATCGTGTGTATGATACTTTTAACAGTTCAGGACAGGGGGTCATATCACCATGCTGGTTTGTGGGGGGGTATTTTTGTCAAAATTCCATTTCCAATATATATTAGCAGAAACGCATAAAGGGTTAGCCCTGAATGACCATACATGCATACTGCATGGCCACAACAGGTCTGGTCTGTAACTCTCAGAGTTAAGGGGGTCCTTTCAAATAAAACATTTGACGGCCACTAGTACTAGTTGGACTCCTGCTATGCCATAGTGTTGTGGTAAATAAGTACCAATAAAGTAATAAAACCTGGCAAAACATTTGCCACGGACAAGACCAAGTCTTTGCCACATTTGTCCGTGTACGGATGACCACTGGTTCACGAGCCACTACCAACATAATGACTAAACCAAGTTGTATTGTACACTAGCCAATGTTACCTGTTCAGGCCCAGAGGTCCTGCTCCTCTTGGCAGGACATTCTTGGCGATAAATGGGCCGATGTGGGCTGTGCTGCTGGTGTTGGTCTCGTTGCTGGTGGGGGGCCAAGCGTTTCCACGGTCCCGGCCTGTGGTGTGTTATTCTGTCTGGGAGAGCCCTGCGGTAGTCTGAGGGGGCCCATCTCTCCGGTGGGTGCAGCAGCTCGCTGTGGTTGTGGTGGTGTTGTTGAGTACCCCCGTACTAAATCAGAACCACAGACGGGAAGTTTGTGTCAAAATGGTTAAAGTAGTAGTAGACTTCGAATCGCCAGGATGAGAATGGCATCCCGTGGACATGAATGGGATTGCAGTGCAGACTACTGAGTCTTACCGTAGAATTGCTCACATAGCCGTCCCATTTTTTGTAGGGTTCTCTTGGTCCTGATGGATACCCACTGTGGCTGCCAGCCCGGTTCTGGAATGAGTGTGAGGAGTGGTGCTGCCAAGTCTGGCCCTCATAAGGCTGGTCCCTGCAGTCCCAGAGACGTGGTGGCAGTCTCTGTCCCTTTTCTGTACCCTTTCCCTGTGCATAATTGGTGATTCTCTCCCCCCTAAAGCACAACATATTACACAACTTATCCAGCGATCCGCTCGTTTTTAATTTGGTTGGTAGAGTAATGCCAGTATGGAATTTGAGAATGGAAATACGGCACGCACACAAGCACACACACACACACACACACACACACACACACACACACACACACACACACACACATGCACGCACGCACGCACGCACAAGCACACACAAATAAACAAGATGAATGCTCTTATCAACGGTACTACAATATCTGGATGTGTGGCGGCCTGACCATCTAGTTTAAAACATAATGAACAAGATGCCTTATGTTTTGTGGTTTTACTCACCTACTAAAGATGTGGCTCTGGAGTGGGTGAGGTGATTGACTGATTTCTACTTGACATCTATAATACAAGGGAAATCAAATCATAGTATTATTAAGAGAATACATGAGAACACATGACGCAACTTATCAGTTTATCTTTCTTGTTAATGGCATTCATAGTATGGAGATTTGTATTGGAATGTTGTACCGTTCAACACAACTCTAACAGTGCAACTAAACTACCTCGGTAACACATTGAGTGTGTCAAGATGAGAAATCAGAGATGAGAATGACATTTTACAAACCAAATATGATAAAGCAGAAAGGGGGCTTTATGTCATCAATATTCAATACATATATCCAAATAGACAGTGAGAACACGCGTGGAGGTGCTGTTATTATGCGTGTTACTAGCCTGTTGGTGTGGCCCCAGGGGCGAGTGGTCACGGACGTCCATGGTCCTCTGTTAGGTCCTCCAGCTGGGTACGAGTCCCAGGTGTTGCGGCCAGCGTACAGCTCTGCAGAGTGATACATCCAGCCTGGAATGACACAGATGAGGATGATAATAATAATAAATCATTACACAACTCATAAACAATGAACTACACTAAATATTTCTTTGAATCAACTGCATTCTAACGCTGACCTATGAAAATGACAATATTTGACTGAACAAATGATCCATCTTGTTGCTATTGTGCTTTTTTTCGTGCGTCACAACAATGAATATGGTGAAGAGAAAGAGAGTAAATCTTATTCGCAATAGGTTGGTTTTTACTGATAGCAAATAGCAAGTTCCTACATCCTCCAGAAAGGAACGGTGCAACAATTAATTTCCTTACACATTAGCCTCGATGCATGCATGTGCAGAATAGGCTATTTAAGCGAAGTACATTTTGAAAGATGGCAAACCGCCATAATGTGCCCATATGGGTTTAGGCACCGTGAGGGATGTAGGCCACTTGAATAAACAAAAATCAATCAAACAGTCAGATACTTTTACCAGTTGCATGCCCAGCACCTCCCCCGGACCCCCACCTCTCTTTAGCTTTTCTTTGTCTCTCTCTCACTGTCCATTCTCCTTCTTTCACAACCACAAAGACACCCACACCGTCTCTCTCTCTCTCGCACGCTTTCTCTCTCTTCCTCTCTTTTTTCTATTTCTTTCTCTCTTTTGACATTTTCTCACTTTCTTTTTCTCCTTCCCTCTCCCATCTCTCTCTCTGCCCCTCTCTCTCTCTCTCTCTCTCTCTCTCTCTCTCTCTCATAATGGTACAGTGAACTGCCCGGTAATTTATATGAATAAATTGTATTAAAACTTTTGTTTTTAATTATGCATTAAGCAACTAAAAACATTTTCAGTCACTAAGGGACAGCTTGATGCTGATGCATGACTCTATGCTAAAGTCTATGCAACTTGCACAGCTGTGCTAGAATTCCACCAATTAGATTGCAATCAACTCAAAGGGCCAGTAGAAGAACTGGAGGAGTCTCATGCTGGCCAACAGAAAATCACATTATGGGACAGTGATTCAGAGAGTACACAGTAGGCATTGGAGTCTAGGCTGTATTGTCTAGGATAGTTGATGTGAGAGCAGCACTGCTGCATGCCAGGATTAGAATTTCACTACAGTACTGAAAGATTATACCGGTATGAATGTCAATGATTGCCAGGAATTAGGTTATATTATTTGAAATATATTTTATTTTACAAATTGACAGTGTCAGGTCCTTAAAGGGATGTCATGGGGTACCCAGCAAAATCACAATACTTTTAACCAATGTATCCATTTGAAGGCATTTGTAGAAGTCACCCTAGAACAAGTCCTACCTGGTGGTCTGTGATTATTTGGTTGCTGCACAGAGCACCCCAGCATGTTCCCCTGCACCCCCCCCCCCCCACACACACACACACACACCCCTTCTTGTAACCAAGGAAACCTCCTCCATCAGTTCTAGAAGAACTACTGTATGTGTCCATCCCTCATGAACCCCTGGTAGAGATGCCATAATGTACTAATCTCCTATTACAATTACCACACATCCTGTGCGTGTGTGTGTGTGTGTGTGTGTGTGTGTGTGTGTGTGTGTGTGTGTGTGTGTGTGTGTGTATCTTACCTTGCTTACGAGTGCTGAGACAATTGGGGAGATGGGCTCTCTGGTTCCAGTTGAACAAGGGCAACAGTCACGTACCTTCACACCACCCTCTGTCTGGAAAACATCATCACACACACTAATGCACGCACACACACACACACACACTAATGCGCGCACACACACACACACACACACACACACACACACACACACACACACGAGTGAGGACATGCGCCAGTTGGTCCACAGATGTAGGTTCACAACTTGTCCTTGTCCATGTCTCTTCTCTCCCCCCCCCCCCCCCCCCAGTCCCCACCAAAAACACCCAAACCTCACACATGCTTTTTCACACATTCACATTTTCCCCCTCAATATAAAAGGGAATGAAATGTTACTGTAGGTATAGCATGCGATATTTCACTAAGACAGCAAAATAAATAAAATAAAAAGTGTGTGCACGTGCAAGTCGTGCATGCATGAGTTAGTGAGTGACAGACAGACAGACTGTGCGTAAACCTGTCTTTTTCCCTTTCCCTGGCCATTTCTCCTTCACATGGTCTCATTCTGATCAGATTTTATTGACCAATTCAAACTCCTTTTCTCTGTGGAAACCTTATATGCTAGCCTCTTCCTCTCTCTTTCAGAGTGCACGTACGTACATGCTACAGTAGCCTGCTCTCTTTCAGCGTGCGCGTACACATGGCTCTGTCTCTGCCTCGCCCTCCCTCTTCGCTCTGCACGCTGTGTCCTCGTATCCTTGGCAACCAATGATATCATTTACTCCAGAGCTAGTGAGCGAGCGAGGCCTCAAACAACGAGGGGCGGTGGTTGCACACGGTTGCGCGATCGCGCGCATGCGCTACATCCTATCTAGTGCAACCCCTGTAAAGGTAATTTCAAACAATCCTTTCACATTTTTTTTTTTATCCATCTGGTCTCCCTCTTCTCTTGTTCGGCGCCCCACTGTTTGAGCGTGCATTGCTCTGCGCGCACGCAGGTGTGTGCGTGTGTGTGTACACATGTGTGCGTGTGTGGTGGTGGGGAAGGGGGGGGGGGGGGGTTGGAATTGCAGTGAGCAGAATCTGCCGAGAGGCATTTCTCTACTGTACATGACCAATGCTTGCACACACAAAGACTACATTTACTTTCCTTCTTTTTTTCCCTTCCTTCTCCATACAGTATACTGTATATAATAGCAGTCTGAGGCCTTCTGGCACACTTTGCTTGCAGATGTGAATCACTTGTCGAGCAAAGTGAGAAAATAGCTTAGACATATTAATGCACAGAGTAAAATCTCTCCACTGTTGATTGAGTGTGTGTGTGTGTGTGTGTGTGTGTGTGTGTGTGTGTCAGGAGGTCTACTGAATATGTGCCAGGAAGGAAGGACAGAAATGGTATACCATAAAAGGGAGAATGGGTTGCACCAGACAGAACCTGTCTCTGGTGACTCCCATAACATGGCTGGCCAACACCAGGAACTGACAGAACAACAACAGATGGGAGAAGAGAGAGAGAGAGAGAGAGAGAGAGAGAGAGAGAGAGAGAGAGAGAGAGAGAGAGAGAGAGACACAGACAGACAGACAGACAGACAGACAGACAGACAGACAGACAGACAGACAGACAGACAGACAGACAGACAGACAGACATAGACGGACAGACAGCTAGAGATGGATGGACAGACAGACAGACAGACAGACAAATTGACAAAGAAAAGCCGGTTTGCTCTTTACACACACGTGTGCGCGTGCACGCACACTACAGATGATGTTTGGACATCATGTACGCAAGTGTAGTTAATGTTGAATTACAACAAAATGAAGCAGGAATAATTCTAACGATCGCAGAGGAGGAGAAGAACATATGAGCCGGATATCAATCACATATTCTAAAAATAACTCTCCTCCCTGCAGCTCTGCTCCTTTCCGCTTCCATCCCCCTTCTCCGTCTCATAATGGAGGCTTCTCCCCGAGTATGCTCCATAAAGCACAGTCCTCAGAGGGGGGCCGGAACGTACCAACGCAAGGTCAAGAAATAAAATGGGGGTGGCCTTTTTTCTTTCTTTTTTTTACAGCAATACATTAATATACAGTAATATACCAATACAATTAGACCCGGTGTGCGTGCACGTATGAGTGCGCATGTGCAAATGGCCATGTCAGACTGCCTCAGGCTGCACATTGAGTCTTAACCTAGAATGGCATGGTCGACTGCCTGCCTGGAACCGTCTTCTTCTCTCTAGCCGGCTGAGAACAATCTTCCCAGGTGTCTATATGTACGATTGTACGCGCACGTGACGGTGGCAATATTGCACTGTACAGCTGTCCTAAGTGGGACGACCTTCCCTCAAGTGTCTTTCTTACCAAAGACACAGTGAGACATTCTTGTGTACAAGGAAACCTAGGCATATTCATTACGACTGTAGCTTTTGAGCTCAAACACAACAAAACCCTTCAATTTCCAGTTAGCAGTCTGTCCTAAAGATGCACAAGGAAAGAACCAGGTTGATCTTGAGATATGGTACAAGTATGCAGCTTGGTCAGCAGCTTTCCCATATGTCATTCTATGCAACTGTGCCTACTGACACTGGGTCACTTGGGTACAGTTGGTACTCTCAAGCCTTGACACTGTTCTACAGAGCAGTGCAAATATTTGGGCAGACATCTTCAGCCGAGTCTAAACTATGTATACATTGACAACCTGTCAATCATGTTCAAATGACGTGTGTGGTATTTACACACACACACACACATGCGTAGTGTGTGTGCTTAATGCATGCATGTAAGTGCAGCACAGTCTGCAGACATAGTGTACCCTGCGGTATTTTCAGGTGAGACAGATGGCCCAGAACAATGACAGCGATGCCTTAAAACACAGACACAGACACAGACACACACACGTGCACACACACAAAGACACACACACGCACGCACACACACACACTTCAATTCAATTAAACCTTGAGGAAATTGCCCGTCAGTTCCCTATGAAGCTGCACACCTGCAGTCTTCTACTCACCTCCCGGTTCCCTGGGTTGTCTTTCGTCCACACGGTCGGTCCACCCTTCTCCTCCACACTGGTCCCTTCTCCTCCCTGTCTCCTCTCCTCTCCACCTCGTCTCTCAACCCGATCCCTGCCTCTCTCCGTCTCCTTTCTTCCCCTCTCCTCTCCCCCTCTTCCTGGTTGCTGCTCTCGCTCCACTCTCTGATGCTCGGCCGCTCACGTTTAGACCGATCCATGTGCAGAGAGAGGGGGGCGGGGCGTCACGCTGCCACTCACATTGCACCGGCCAATAGGGGAAGAGGGTCTCGCTAAGTTAGGAGAGAGGGGGAGGAGGAGAATAATGGCAAAGGGTATATGGCAGAGTTTGTCTTTCTCTCTAGTGCTGTGTGTGTGTGTGTGTGTGTGTGTGTGTGTGTGTGTGTGTGTGTGTGTGTGTGTTGGTATGAGGCCAATACAATATTGTAGTAAATATTGAAACTTCACCTTAACGGGTGAGTCATGAGTTTAATATGAAACAGTTGCTTGTTCTGCATCGGGAACAAGAGAGACATGTCTGTTTGTATAATATTAGGTTAAATATGTTTGTTAAGAGAGAGAGAGAGAGAGAGAAAGAAAACAAGAAAATCTGGATTACATCTTTGCTCGAGTGAGTCTGCCTTTTGTCCAGAATGTCACCTCCCTCCTTGTCAGTGCCTGGTTGTGCTCCACAGCCACAGGCATTTTATCATACAGCGTAACATTGTTGAGCATGAAGCAGACAACAGCAGGGCTGTTTGACACACAATGATAAGCTGAGACATGTGGTTTCACTGGGGCACCGAATGGTGTGCAGAACCCAAGGTGAAATCATTGGGTTTAATTCTCTAACCCCCCCCCAACACAGACACGCACACGCACACACAACTTCCACATAAAAATCAAATAACACACTGGGTACTTTGTGATTGGATCAGAATCTTCCACTCTATATAAACACACCATATAGTAGCCTCTAGCTAAATAATCAGTCTATCAGTCTTGTTGATGTGATTGGGAAGTGTTGTAAGTAGTAGACTAGAGGACATGGCTTTGTGACAGACAGGCTGTATGTATGTATGTATGGCAGGGTGAGGGTCCTCAGACCACCCACCGTCAGGTGACGAGATATCCAGGGGAGGTGGGGCTTACAGCATGTCAATGGGTTTATGAGGGAGGGTCTTTGCCTTTGCAACTCGCAATGTGTGCCCCACCACCACTCCCCCTCACCCCCCCCCCCCCCCCCCCCCCCAAGTTTCACCTCATCCGCCATCCCCAACCAATAAACAACAATGTTAATAGCCCAAATGCAGCATCATAGGGGAAGAGTGAGAGAGAGAGAGGCCATGATACAAACCTGCAGGAGTCAATGAGAGAGAGTGGGAGAGGACCAGAGAATTAGTCTGCTTGTAGTGTCTGGAATCTGACTTTGCTTAGCAACAACGGGCAGCCCCTATTCAGCCCAAACCCCATTGGCCACTGCATAGCCCCATGTGGCTACATGGACCAATCCACAGACTTTGGTGCAGAAGTACATTTGAGTGGATACAGCTTCGTGTCTAGAGCTTGAATTATTTGATGAATCATGCCCCCTTGTGGTTGGTTTAAGGATTGGTGAAAAATTTCCCATTTTCCTTGCATCCAAGGCTATATTTGTGATAGGTTACTGCTAGTAATTTAAGTGAAGACATGTCAGGCGCAAGGCCTCAGAGCAGGTTGAAAATCAAATTTTCAACTTGGTCTGATGAAGGTCAAAACATGTCTTTTTCACAATTAAAAATGTTAAACTGAGTCCTGTCTTGCACGTTTATTTTGGAGAGCCGCTTTTGTTCCACCCTAAATTTGTTGTGGATTCTTGCCCCCCTTTTTTAACTAGGCCTACTGTTAGCTGAGCACTGGCTGAGCACCCAGAGGAAGTGCACCTGCTCCAGCTCTCAAGTGTCATGCTTAACATCCTTGATAAATCACTTTTGCCAAGGCCAACTATACACTTAAAACTCCCTGGACTTTGGTAAAAGAACACCAAACTTGTGCAAAACAAACAGTTATAGTGGTCGTGGGGAGGGGGGGGATTCCAGCTAACATAGAGGTAAAATGGGGCAGTGTTGGGATGGTCAGTGTGAAGTGCTCTCCCGGGCTAATTCCTCACTGTCGGGTGAAAACAAGCAGCTTTTAGTCTCATGTGGCAGGGTAGGCCAGTGGTTCCTAATTGAGGTCACATGGTGTGTGTGAGAGGTGGGCCTATATCAGTATACTATTTTACCCACACAATAACTACCATAGAGCCCTGAGGGACTCCACTCAACTGGGGTCAACTAAAGGGTTAAACAGCCATAGCCTCTGGTAACCTTTTTGACATGAAGTGCCATGTTGTCATTTTCTGGATAGTGTCATATCAACATTAAGTTAAACTATGACACCAGATGAAAATTAAACATGAATTAAACATTTCAAACTATAGGCCTACAATACATAACCTTATTCCCCCACCCCTTTTCTTAATATTTCCATTCACATCAGCACGTAATGATCATTAAACTTTATAGAGGAGTTTGAATGTAGAATTATGTGCAGGATCAGGATTAATATAACACACAAAAACCTCTCTCACACTGTCACACTTTATGCCAGTGATTACCCTCCCCAATCTAAATTTTGGCACAACCTTAACTGACACAACACGACACACCCGTAACACTGACTACTTTGCAATGCATACAGGCAAAACTACAATTCTGTCACTGTGGAGCTCAGCTGACCACAGTTCACAACTTCACGTCCAATATAGCCTAATTTAATCGTTAATTCACTTGACTCATTATGTGTAGGCCCGATATTATAATATGTAATAAAAGCGAGATTAGTAAATGGCTAAAGTAGAGTTCGCATGTTTTAAAAACCTGGCATAACATTACAACGCAGTATGCGGACTAATACACGTCACCCATACATGTGTTTAGTAAATAAATCGTTGCATTAAAACAAAAGCAACATATGTTTGTTTACCTCTTCTGCAGCGTGGCACTTCAGGAAACTGTGG
This sequence comes from Protomyctophum bolini, assembly GCF_963924005.1. Lineage (NCBI taxonomy): Eukaryota > Metazoa > Chordata > Actinopteri > Myctophiformes > Myctophidae > Protomyctophum > Protomyctophum bolini. The sequence goes on along the minus strand of NC_137874.1, from coordinate 37,157,178 downwards.
AAACTCGCGTCTTCTCTTCATACATTTTTCTATCCAGGGGAAGACCTGTACTAAAGAAAACAAGCCCACACTGCTCCCATGCGGCCAATATTGATACTGCTACAGAGGCAAGTCTCATGTGTCAGGCCCAGAGGTCAGGGCGGCCTATTATTGACTTTATGCAAACCGCTGCCATCTTGCCAGCAAGGTGCTAACTGGTGCAATTTCCCATTGGCAGCCCATTCATGATTCATCCAAATAGAAAAGTCCTATCTGATTGTATTAAACAACGTCAAACTCACGAACATTTACCTTTCTGGGGTGGGGGGTGGGGGTGGGTGGGGCGGTTGTTTTTGCTGTTTTTTGCTTTCTTTTTTGAGTTTGTCTTGTCTTGTTTAAAAAAAAGAAAATCATGATTATGTAATTCATTGTTTTAAATGATGATGTCTGCATTATCATTAAATAAAAAGAAAAACTCACCAACATTGCAGCAGTACGAAAAGCTTGAGTTATCCTCTTTCTATCTGCAAAGTGTTTGTTTCATAAAAATCCACTGTAGACATTTTATGAGCTACTTCCTTGCAGGTGATTCTTTTTCGAGTTTGGTGCTCGTTGAATATCATGCATACCTGTTTTGAATTTGCACATAATGCAGGAGGTTACTTGCTTATACTGACAACAGCACTTCCAAACTCTGACTGAAAAATAATTCATCTGCAAGGAATTTCTTGACAGGAAGTTGCTCATACAGTAACATGTACTGTAGGTGGACTGTATGGTGGACTTTTATGAAACAAACACTTTGCAGATAGAAAGAGGATAATTCAAGCTTTTTGCACAGCTTGCAATGTTGGTGAGTTTGACGTCCAAACTCAATCAGACAGAACTTTTCTGTTTGGATGAATGGGCTGCCAATGGGAAATTGCACCTATAGTTAGCACCTTGCTGGCAAGATGGCAGCGGTGTGCATAAGGTCAATAGCCAATAGGTTATCACTGTAGCTTTAAAGGTAACAGACCTCTCATCTCTCAATACAATTCCAGTTTTAGCTTTCTTAAACAATAATAGAAAATAATGAAACGTACTGCTAGGATTCACACTGTATCTCATTTAAAATGCTCTCTGTTCCTCTTTGCATGAAACAACCTCTTGACAGACAGATATATGCAGAAAAAGACTACCTTTGCTCATATAATAATCAGTCAGGCATACATGTTCTCTGATTTGCACATTCCTGTAACACACACATGCACACAACGTAGCAGTCTTTGCCACAACACCTTACATGGTGTAAATGGCAATGTGGCTTGCTTTATCTTATAGAACCTGTAATCATACCATACTGAGTAGTAGTAGCCACTGAAGCAGATGCGCTACTGTAGGCCTTTTGTTTGACACAAGACAGATAAAACAGGCGGTTTTGCATTTCACCATGAGGTCTATCAGCAGCGTACTTTTATGAAAGTGCGATTGGAGTTTGGACCGTTGACCACAATTTACAGAAGTTTATCAGGGTTTAACTTTATCAGGGTTTAACTTTATCAGGGTTAAAGCGTAATTTGAGAATTGACTGATAACAATACAGGAAAGGGTTGATGGCTGCAGTGTTCCTTCCTTCTGTGATGTTTGGTGACAACACGCAATGGTTTGCAGTGTTCCATGAGAGGACGAGGCGGAACAAAGAGAAACGAGGGTTAACAGCAAAAGAACATTGTCTGCAATAACACAGGAAGTTGATATGCCATTGCCGAGTAGCTAATTCCAGGAATGGGAAGTGCAAGAGGGCCACATAGCTGAGATGATTGTGCCGGGGAGATCGTTCTATCTTCTGGCATTGGGCAAATAAAATACAAAACAGCGATTTTGTATTATGATAGATGAACATTTGTTCAGTAGTTAAAAGGTTTAGGCCTAATGTGTCTTGTGTGTCCATTGACCAGTTGAGACTCGTGCGCATCATCACTTTTCCAGTGACCATCCAGTTTCTGTCTTACACTTTGAAGTGAATATAGTGAACCTAATGACGAAATTGGCGTCCTTAAAAACCTATGAGCCCAAAAGCATAGTTTATATATTATTATAAACTATATTATAAACAGCACTTTATATTATATGTGATATTTAGAGACTAGCTGCTCTATATATCTCACGACTCTTTTGATAAAAATGACACATTTTGATGATAAAATAGTATGTTATTTCTTCTTGTTCAGGTAAGTTTGATAGCATTTTAGTGACATTGAAGTTAATGTGAATAAATGCAACATCAAAACATAAAGCCGCTAATGTGCGAACAATGTCTGAAGTTGTGAAGAGACAATGCCATTGAATGACATGAAACGACACTGGTCTTTTAAACAATAATTCCAAAGCAAACAACGTCATTACTTTCTCTAGAAGATAAACACTAATAATACGTTGTATCTTCTCTTTGTATATTATTTAATGTTATATACTCTATTTGTTACTAATGTTATGCATATATTTCTTCTTTACTTTTTCAATCAGACACATAGCGGGCAGTAGCAATATAATGTAGGTTAACTTAAGGTCAACCCACACCCACATGGGTTAGGTGGCCCGTCATGTTTGAAATGTTTTGCATATCAGATGCGTTACATTTTTTTATAGTCCAGTTATTATAACTGGACATGTTCTCCCTCACTGTTCTTTTGCAGGAGACATAATACAGACTAGTAGGACAAGATGCACGTTTCAGGCCACGACTGGGTGGTGTTGGCTCTCGCTCTGATCCAGTCTGTGCTCCATACTTCCTCTACAGTCGTTCGGGACTTCAACCATGTAGAGAGATGCAAGGACTCCCTGTACATGGGAACACCGCCGCGGGGGATCATCGAAACCAGGCTGAAAAAGATCTGCCAGCGTTATGCCGATAAACCACGTTTCGTGACCCTGTACGACCCTCTCAAACGCATACCGGTTTACTCAGCGTATACCTTCAAGAAGACGGAGGCAGACAGACGAGTGGACTACCCCTGGATGTATGAGCCACAGGTCAGACACTATTCTTTGTGTGTTTAATATAGCTAATTATATCCTATAAAAGTTCACACGAAACTACAAAATAAAGCTTAATTTTACTCTGAGAGTGTACACGTGTAAGCAAATGGACCCATATGAGTCAATTAAAACAAAGGATTTTAAATTGTTAGTTAGTTTAAGCAACAATGATGTCTTATTGTGTGCATAGATTTAGAGTGGCATTTAGGAGTGGGTCCTGCTCCAAATCATCAGTAGGTATACGGCACATCTCTAACTGCTCATGAAGAAGTTGAAAGCTCAGAACATATAAGCGGTTTTGGCTTCACTGTCATATGACCTACTGTACACATCCAAGATAACCTGTATATTTCTGTATCTTTTGCAAATATGTTCTTGTATTTCGATCCTCAGTTGGCAGAAATGGACGGGAATGGAAACATGCTCCCCTTCCCCACTGGCTACCTGCACATGAAGTTTGAGGACAGCCAGGCCGTCCTTGATGACTATTCCGATGTGGTTATATATGAGAGGGCTCACCTGAACCCAGATCAGCACCAATCTGACCCTCATGACCGTGCCGCTACCTACACCCTCACCAACGTTGTCCCAGAGGTCCGGGAGTTTAACATCGGGCCTTGGCGTGAGTACGAGGAGCGCCTGCGCGTCCGCCTCAACAACTTCTGCCGTGGCACCGCGTACATCGTCACTGGAGTCACTACCACTGGCAACATGATCCGCCGGAACAACCAAGACCGCGTGGCCATCCCAGAAGACATATGGTCAGCCTACTGCTGCACCGAATATGACCGCAACTCACCGCACAACGTTCGCATCCGCTTCCCCTCCTACGCTGCCTTGGCCAAAAATGCCAAGGAGAGCAACAAAGTTCACGAGATGACGGTCCAAGAGCTGGAGATGATTCTGAAGAGCCGGATGGATGTGGATCAGAGCCTTCAGATCTTCTATGACAACTGTATTTCTCCCTCGCCCCTTCCTCTGTACCTCTTCCACACAATCTGAGAGCTCCCCAATTCTGTGTTCACGTTTCATTCTGCTTGCTTCAATGTTAGTTCATGTTAGTTATACCAGTGGTTCTCGAAGTGGGAGCCGTGGATCCTTGAAATTAAAAGGTTATACTCTAGGCCAGTGAGGTCCTGAAACAACATACCGTATTTGTTGTTGTTATTGTGAAGCTGTATGGCTTATGCTATAGTACTTCCTGTAGCTGACCCGGGTTTGAATCCAATCTGAGGTGCTTTAGAACATGTCATCCTCTGTGTCCCGCCTTTCCTGTCTCTCAGCTATATACTATCACTATCGGGAATAAAGCAGAGATTCTCCAGTGCAAGAAGTATATTCCTTTAAATAAAATATGTGTTTGTGTTCCTTAATATACTATGCACTCAACTGTGATTTTCATAACGGATTTACAAAATGTGTTCTCAAAGTTTAGTTTTTGTTTGCAGAGGTGTATACTGTATACTTTGTGCTGTGTCTTCATTTCATCATTAGACAAATATGTGAGAAAAGATAATAGCCATAAGCAAATACAGTATATGGTCGCCTAATCCTGCACCATCATTTATCTACACTTTATTTAAATAAAGTTTTGGTTGCAGACTGCAGTAGTAAACTCTCTCTCTCTCTCTCTCTCTCTCTCTCTCTCTCTCTCTCTGGAATTGAGGAATTTACACAGCCCTAGTCTACACCAGTCTTTGCTTCGGGCTATTACATTTTTTTAAATCAAATTGATAAATCTATTTCTGTATACTATGATGATTTCATAAAAGTTCATAAAGGGTACCTCTATAATTGTACAAATTGTAGAAGATTGTTTAAAAAAATAAAGAAAAATCTAATAGCCCTATCCAACACGATAGTATCAAAGGATTTGTACAGTTTACTCAGGGTTGTTGCAGCCAGATACCGGTAGTGAGATTTATCATGAATTCCACTTTGGCAGCAGAACTTAGAAGAATTGTCCTTCACCTTCACAGACATTCCTACTATATCCATGAGATCACAAGCCATTGGAAGGGGGTGTTGTTGGCACAGTGCCCTGGGTTTTGCTTGTAGATTGCTATCTTGAGCATTATGCAACAGTTGTAGACTGCATAAATTAAACAGGGCTGACATTCTTTCTTTCTGACTTTCACTGCCCTCTAGTGACAAAGCATTACTGCATGTCCTCTGCACAACAATGGGGCAGCCCACCTTCGGATATATATATATATATATATATGAGAACAAAAAAAACATTGCATGGATGCACATGGGACGTATCCTCAGTGATGTATCCCAAGGTCATCGGGATTTCGGGTCTTGCAACATCATACCCCTCACTCTGGTGACCCAGCCGGGGTGATCAAGTCCCAACTTAGGTGAGTAGCTCCCCACGATCAGTCCCATTAGGGAAAGACCAGGGCCACACAGTACGCTGCTCCCAGCACCAGACACTTCATATATATATATATATATAACAGATAGCTTCTCATGCACATCCAGGTGGAGGAGGTGCTGTTAGGCAAGGTATAAATGCAGGCCAAAGAGAACTTCCCCAGGGAAAGGAAGGGACCGCACACTCCAGAGACTCAGGACATGATAATTTATGCTTCATTTTTTATTGCACGGCGCGTTTCGCCGTTTGGCTTCGTCAGGTGCTTGCATGTCCTTTCCCTGGGGAAGTTCTCTTTGGTCTGCATATATATATATATATATATATACATAAACACACACACACACACACACACACACACACACACACACACACACAGTCACACACACACACACACACACACACACACACACGATCATAGTGTCTGAGCAAATGACATACAGTAGTGTCTATTGTTGTCCTACACAAACATAAAATTCCTGTTGACAATGAATGAAGATTTTTTACGCCATGTGTGAGCAAATAGGCATAGTGTCTATTTAGCGCCCCTCACTTCACATGGGTCCATTTGCGTTTGAGAGAACAAAACTTCATAATGAGAATATCTTGCTTCCAAGAATGTGTGGAACAAATATCAGAATCACTGCATATTTATATTTCTTTCGTCTCGAATGTGAATGTCAAAAAAAGATTTATCTCATTTTATTTTGCACATCTTGTTCACTTAGCTTGCATTCTGTGTTGGAATATCCTTTTAGAAATTCTACACAGTAAACGTTTCAACATAACATCTGCATTACAGATACAGCTATCACAGCCACACGCTGCATAGCAAAATATGAACTGGAATATTTATGTTGCAAATCACATTATTCTCAGAGGTAATGGAGCGTGGAGGTGAGAGTGGATCTGAAAGCAAATAAAAGAAACCTGTTCCTGTCCAGGCCTTAGATGCTTCTTTACATTTAGGCCATGGCTCAATGGTCCAGGCACCTTGGCTCACCTTTCCGCGGGTTCGACTCCTGATCCCGACGGCCTTTACTGCATGTCTTCCCCCCCATCTCTCTCCCCATTTCCTGTCAGCCTACTGTCTGTCACTCCATAAAAAATAAATAAAATAAAGGTTAAAGCCACAAAAAAACATAACAAAAAAAATGGTGGTCTGAAATATCAGCCCTATAAATCTATGTATTTCCCATGTGCAATTACAACATTTAATATGCTATAATGAATTGAAAACATATCTTACTTGAAGACAGACGGGAGTGGCACGCCTGAGGTTATGGATGTGGAGTTGATGATGCTAGTAATGCATGGGAGTAGATTGGTGAAAGATTGAGGAGGGGATGTGGTCTAGACTAGAGGACAGGTCATCAGTCTGGTGGATGACACCAATTCCAGGACATCAGTAGGACAGAGGAGAGAAGGAAGGCGTGATATGTTGGGGTTAGAGTTAAGTGCTTTAGATGATTGATTAGTGGAAAGATGGGAGAAAGAGCTTCTGATGATGACATCATCACCTTATCAAGGTAGGTGAGTGATGGGTTAGTGAGGGGGTCAAAGGAGGGAGGAGAAGGTGCTTCCTTGGGTAGAGGCAGGAGACTGAATCTGAAAAGTGCAATAGAAAAGAGGACTTATCAGTGGAAATTGAGAGGCAGCAGTCAGAGAAAAGTGAGTGAGAGAGGTCATAGGATTGGTCCACTTCCTTTCAGCTGCCCTGAGACATGTTCACTCAACTCTGAGGGTTTTGGATAACCAAGAAGCTTGACTTGGAAGAGAGGGGGCTGTGACGGTCAAAGGCAGTTTAGAAAAAGGGGGAGGTTGCAGACTCAGTTGAGAGGGAGGGAAGAGAGGAGAGGATACAAGACAATACAAGTCAAGACATGAGGAGGGGTTTTAGAGACCGTAGGTTCCATCAGTAGGTTTAAATGGGAGAGTGAAAAGATATTGAGAAGGTTACAAAGTGCTGGTCATGTACATGAAGCAGAGTAACAGAGAGGTTAGATGAAGAGAAGACAAGGAGATAAGATTAGACATAAGATAATAAGTAACGTGAAGATATGTACTTGTCTGTGCAGGGTGTAGGTTGAAATCACCCAGTAAAATGAGGCGTTCAGAGAGGGAGCTGATCGAGTATGGTATTCGGCTATTCAACAGCATCCCCATGTGGACCTGGGAGGGGGGAGGAGAGACAGGTTATGTAACTGAAAGAGCATGGCATTGTGGAAAGTGAAATACATGTATGAGTATAGGAGGCACATATAAATTCCACTTGGGATATGTAAGTAAACCTGTAGGGTTTTGAGAGGGTGGCAGGTGTAGCAGTGATCAGGGTTACTCAAGGGCGAGGAATTTCAGAGACTGGAGGGAGGCATGGGCTGAAATAAATGCCGCTTTCTGGACTCCTGATTGGCAGTTCCACAGTCCTCCTTCCACAAGGATGTAATGATTGGTTGACCTAGATGAGCTGAAGAGATTTCTGTGACAAGGAACTTTGTGCATGGGACACAGAAGAGGAAAGTACAGGAATAGTGATACATCATTTTGTAGCAATAGAAAAAAATTCAAACAATGTGACAGGCCTTCCTCATGGATTCCCATAGCTCTGTTCCATAGCCCGGCATTAGGGCTATGGACCAGAGCTAGGATTCCCACAGACTTGTCTTCGTGTGATGAGGCTGAGCTGTCGCTGGAGAGAATTTGGCAGAATAGGATCCCAATAGAGGGTATGCGCATGCATAAAGTGAATTGGAAATCGAGTGGCAAAGTGAGTTTAATGTCGTTTATAACGTTGTTTAATGCAATCAGATAGGACTTTTCTGTTTGGATGTATGGGCCAGAAAAGTAGGTTTTTGGCCACTCAGTATATGGCAGTATAACCATTGGTGGCAGGCACTTTACCTGTGCCAACCGGACAACCCTTGAGCCAATTATTTCTCAACTCCCCCCCTGTATCAAATACAAACATGGACATGCATGAAAATAATTAAAAAATAATTAATATTTGTTTAAGAATATCCTTTTTAATGTTTTCCAGTTCAGATACACAACATACAGTGTGTAATAATAGCCTCTATTTGAAATAGAAATATTATCTTTCATTCTTTCAAACCATGTCGTTCATTACGCTCTCTCACAGTATCTTGAGCTTCAAGCAGATTACTGAGTCAGACTAAATGAAAAGAGATTGACAAACAGGTGCAAGCCGTTATTTTTCCTTTCCACCATAAAAAATTGGAATAAGAAGATATTTGGATTCTTTGTAATGTTTAGTTTTTTGTTTGGTTATTTATTAATGTGTTTTTGTTTTTTATTTTTAAAGACCATAAGCCAACATTAAATTTGTAGTGTAAATATGTAAACATGGCGTGTGTGCTTCCATATTGTGTTGGCTGTCCCAACAACTGTTAACCAGGAAAAAAGAAAGTAATGTATTTATCCTAAAAGCTTGTTTGTGCAACTAAAGCTGAAAAACCCCCAAAACATAACCACTTAAACATTGTACTGTACAGTATATACTATGATGTACGTCAAATAGTGAAAATGTTACGCTGTGACATGTAAGCTGCTATTTTCACCAAATCTTAAGTCTATTTTCGCTGCATCCATTTTTGACTAGTGTTCACCTATTTTGGCATTTTGTCCATAATAGGGATGCTAGGTTTCATGTGCATGTTGTTTAAATAAGAGTGTTTATGGGAAATATGATTGTAAAATATATTAGCAACACAACTACAAAATATAGAAATAAGTGCAAAGAACAGTGGGTAATACTGTACGTTAACGCTCAAGACAATGTGAGATATTGACAACTGTTCCCTTCATCATTGCCACTACTGAGACTTGTCTTGTGGTTTGCGTTGAGCACATAGCTCTAATCATGGTTGTCTCGTTGTTTTATTTTTCCCCTCCACTGCAGCTCTTGAATCTTTGGCTATGTAACCAATGCGAAAGGACTCTTTTCAGTCAAAAGCTGCCTTCATGATTGATGTGGTGGTTCCAAATGTGTGTGTCTTGCTTGAGAGTCATTAGAGAGTCAAGTAGAGCTGTATGCATTCATCCTTCATCATATCTGGGCCTTGAGCCATTAGCTTTCTTCTTTATATTAATGATGACCGTATAACCATGCTGTGATTTTCAACATACAGTAGCTTGCATTAACAGGTCATTCATGTATGATAGTAAATGTCTGCATGTGCCCATAAACTTGTTGGAATTTGACCTTGAAATCTATAGGAAAACGAGAATCAAACATACACGTAAGTGCTAAAAATCAGTCTAAACTTGCACCTGTTGTCACAAAGAAAAGATTTGGCCAATCACTCAAAGCAAACAATAAACATAATATTTACAAATTTCAGTTTGTTCTCTTATGCTTAAAAAATGTACAGTTTGTTTCATGTATGATTTCCCCCTCCCCCCCCCCATCCCTTTTAGCTCTCCAGTCCAGCCAGAGGGATGGCAGTCCGGGTCCAGTGTGTTACCATCCAAAGTGGACAGGATAGAGAACGCGTTAAGAAGGAAATGAATCCCACTGGCCTCGGTTTCCTGGGATATGGTATTGTGTTTTTTTGTCAATTTTTTTTTATTGTTTTTTTTTTTTTGGGTTGTATATTTTTTTTCCCCCCCTCTTTACATTGTCAGATCACTGTCTGTCAAGGAGCTATTCCAGCATCACTACTGGTACAGTGTCAGTCCTAATGTCCCCTTTGTACCCGTTTCTTGATAAGTGTCCAGACAGAGGCTGACCCGTCTCTGCGTTCAATTGTGCGAAGGTCTGAAACGTGCGTACAAAGGCTTTCTCACCTTTGACCATCTTCAGTCTATCTTACCGTTGACCCTTTTTCTCCCAGAAGGGAGGATGTCGAAACAACAAAAAGAGCCCACAAAAAGAGTAAAAGTGTCAGTTCAGTCTTCCAACATTTGAAGTGTGGTGATTAATGTCGCTCAAAAGACTTGACCCTTTTTTTTAGGGAGAGTAAAATTCTACTCGTATCTTCTTTTTTTTAAACCAGACAATTCTGGTAGACTATTCATGTCAAGTAGTATTTCTTTTCCCACAACTAAAAAGTGCTGTTTTTCAGGTGTGATTGAGATGACATGTGCAAACTTCACAGATTAAAACAAAAACAATTTAACTGAGAAGAAAAATAGGGAGAGAGTAATAATGAGTTTTACACTATAGTGGGTAAGTGTTGGTGCAACCTCAAGGCTAATTTATACTTCATCACACATCGCCCTTAAACACAAACGAAGAATAAATTAGCCTTTAGAGTCAGGGGATGAAAAACAGTAAAACAGAAATATTTACCCTCCTTGTTACAGTATAATCATAGCTGTATGCCATTTTCATTTCTTAATACCCATTTTTAATTACAGTACCACAAAGTGCAGGTGAGATAAAAAATAAATATATGTAAACTAAAAACAAATCCAGAAAACAAGGCAAACCGTGAAAATCAATATTGAGGGGAAAAGTAAATCCACTCCTCTGCCCGCAAACGCACACACACACGCACACGCACACACACACACACACGCACACGCACACACACGCACACGCACACACACGCACACACACACACACACACACACACACACACAAAACATCATGCAAATTCCCAGATAGCAAACTAAATACTGTTAATATGCTCTCTTTTTACAAGGATATATTACATTTGAATTCCCTCTCAGAAGAGACAAGCCACAGTGCAACACTGAGTGTTTAGGGAGAGAAAAAAAGGAAAAATGGGGTGGAGATCAGAAAGAAAATTACCCTGATTATCAGACTGAAGCTGCGTCCTGTGTGAAGCTTCAGTCCACTCAGAGAGTGGGCGGGGTCTATGGGATGGATCCAGGCTAGAAAGAAAACATGAAAGGGTTGGCACTTTATGATGGAAATTCTTTTTGTAAGATAGAGTCAGGATGGGTCCCTCTAGGCGGTCCAGTGAACCTCCAGTGAGAGAGGAACTTTATCACAGTACTTGGCACCAAGATTGCTGGTAAAAACGAGATATCAGAATATCACTTTTTGTTTTTCATTCATATCATTACAATTTATCAATAATAACACATCATTTACATTTATGTTTAGTATTTTTTTTCTCTTCTGTATAAAAGACCCCAGATAGGAAAAAAGGAGTCTAGAAGTATTTGCGAGAAAGAGGAGAGATGTGGAGATGGAAATGACATGGGATTAGGTAAAACAAAAGAAAGTTAAATGAAAAGGAGCTACATGAATTGACAGTGAGAAAGAGAGAAAGGGAGACAGAGAGAGAATAAACCAACAAATTGATGGACAAGTTTAGAGCATGTGTGGCAGATCTGGAGTGGCTTATAATCGACAGCCTGGATTCCAGGCTCCCACAGACTGTGTATGATTCAGTCATTTTCTGTACAGCCCAACAGTTTAGCCCCAATCTGGAAATGTTTTAAGCATATCAGTTATGGATATACAGATTTCTTTTCTAAAGGTAGGGTACTGACAGACAAGAATGTCAGCTCACAAATGTTCATACCCAATCATTACAAAAAAAAAAGAAAGAAAAAGTTAACAAGACAAACCTTGTTTAAACTCCTGTCCAACAATGTCAGTTCATAGTTCAGTCAATATACTGTATCTTCAATCCAATAATTCACAACATAAAGACAATATTGTAGGTTGATAGTAGCTCAGCAGGAGTTTCCACACTCCGATTCCAGGTTGGGCCTTTAAAGCTGCATACAGTATAGCGTGTCCAGAAAATGGAATCATCTAGAACCTTCTGTTTGGGCATGTGTTGACTCCGGACATGACTCCTACTTACTGATTAGAACCTTCTGTTTGGGCATGTGTTGACTCCGGACATGACTCCTACTAGAACCTTCTGTTTGGGCATGTGTTGACTCCGGACATGACTCCTACTTACTGATTAGAACCTTCTGTTTGGGCATGTGTTGACTCCGGACATGACTCCTACTAGAACCTTCTGTTTGGGCATGTGTTGACTCCGGACATGACTCCTACTTACTGATTAGAACCTTCTGTTTGGGCATGTGTTGACTCCGGACATGACTCTAGAACCTTCTGTTTGGGCATGTGTTGACTCCGGACATGACTCTAGAACCTTCTGTTTGGGCATGTGTTGACTCCGGACATGCCTCTAGAACCTTCTGTTTGGGCATGTGTTGACTCTGGACATGACTCTAGAACCTTCTGTTTGGGCATGTGTTGACTCCGGACATGACTCTAGAACCTTCTGTTTGGGCATGTGTTGACTCCGGACATGACTCCTACTAGAACCTTCTGTTTGGGCATGTGTTGACTCCGGACATGACTCCTACTTACTGACGCATGAACATGAAATGTGTATTCCATGATAACATAGCTTCACAATGTCACAAGTGCGTTCTAAACAACCAAGCTGCAAATAAGTTGCCTTCATGATTGCAATTAGCAAGCTCTTCTTCAAAAGAGCGCGACAAGCTTAAAGCTGTATTAGTGTCTCATCTCGACACCTGGTTTCGAAAGCGCTATAGTGGTGCAAAGGAGAGTCTTGTGATGACTTTGATGGTTTGGCAGGGAGGTTTCTTTTATCAATCCTATTCACAATTACATTTTAGAGGTATTTTAATGACTAGACTTTTATAAACTGCAGCTTTAAGGGCCATAGCACAGCTCATGTGAGAAATTGAGGACTTCATGAGAAATGACAACAAATTATAATTGTAAATAAAATAAAATAAGATATAGGTATAATGAAGAACAGAGGTGGTAATACTGAGATAGAAGGTTAGGAAAGAAGGGCAGCAGTTTGTGTGGTGCATCTCTGTCTTGTCCTATACACGGGTGGTGGAGTGTTGGTGTGGCAGAGCATTGTTGCTGTGGCTGGACACAGGGGTGGTGGAGGGGGCAGGTACAGGGGGGTAAGTGTTGAAGGGGTGGAGAGGCTGCATCCCGCTGATGGTGCTCGGGAGCATGGCCGTCATCAGTGGTACGTCCTCCGGCGCGCGCCGCAGTGCCAGGGTGTAGTCGGGCGGGCACACGGGTGGCCGCAGGGGGTCCAGGTCACAGAGGACGCCGCGTGAAGGGAGCGGTGTGCCGTGATCAAGCTCCACCCTCTGCTGTTTGATCTGCAGCGACATGAGCTCCTCCTCTTGGCTCAGCACCAGGTCGTTGTGTGGCGAGTTCCCCATGACTCCCATGCCGACGCCCATGCCCATGCCCATGCCCATGGTGTTGCCGCGCTGTGGGGAGAGGCGGCGGTGGCGTCTCTGCAGGAATTCCTGGCGTTTGTCTCGTTTGTAGTAGAGCGCTGCAAACGCCAGCACATTCAGGAAGAGGAGCGAGGCTCCCACGGCCACTGTCGCGCTCAGCTCAGTGGAATAGTCCCTGGTCTCCTCAGGGAAAGGAGAGTAGCGGGGCCGCTCGGAACCATAGGGGTCCAATTCAGGCGGCGCATACGTCGCAGCGACGGGGTGTCGAGTCGTGGAGCGGGTGCCAGTGCCGGTATTAGGCTTCCAGCGTGGCCCACCAGGCGGCAGGCGGGTAGTCTTGGAGTTATAGTACTCCTCATTGAGGTGGTGCAGGTGTGGTACTAGCTCCAGCCAGAAGGCTACCTTGTTGGCCCGGTAGTTGTCTCTGACACGAGGCTTCAGACCAATATGGAGATACTGCTTGTCTTTAGAACTGAACTTGGTCCAGATTACTTCCTCAAAGCGGTTAGGCTTGGTGTGAACGAACTTGGTGTCCTGAGGAACTGGCAGGTTAGGATCCCTGGAAGAGAGAAAAATATTCTGTAAAGATAACCACTTACTGTATATGGACAAAGATATATCGTCCGGGCGCGTGTATGAAATCCCATCCCATACCAGAGGTTTGCGACTATTCCTTAAGCATCCTACATGTATTAGTGTCCTACAATAGAACCCCTATGTCATTGCATGCACTTTCAATTGCTTCCTCTCCTCTCGTCTTTCTCTCTCACACACACACACACACACACACACACACACACACACACACAACTTTAAAAGCGCTCAATATTTCAACAACCAAACATTGTTCTTGACATCTGTGATGTACTGACCCCGTCTTGGCGAAGTTGGTCCAGTAGGTCATGACCACGGCGCTGAGCATCACGTCGTTCTTTGAGAAGTTACACGGGAACAGGTCGGTCGCTCCCACCATGGGAACCCCGAACACGTAGGGGAGCTCGTCTCCGTGGGCGGCGTCTGCCCACTCCGGCCGGGCCTCCGTCTGGCAGTGGTGGTGGAAGGTGTAGAAGTAAACGGGGGACTGGAACTCGGCGTGCAGCTTGGCCGTGGCCACGGCCGGCGCCACCCACTGGTGGTCCGTGAACAGCGCCAGCAGCGTCTTCCTGCGCATGTCCGTGTTGTCTCTGTCCGCCCAGTCTGTGTACATGAACTTTATGGTCTCCCTGAGGATGTTTTTACCTAGGATGGAGAAGAGAGGTGACTTTATATATAACTTTATGGTCTCCCTGAGGATGTTTTTAACTTTTTACCTAGGATGGAGAAGAGAGGTGACTTTATATATAACTTTATGGTCTCCCTGAGGATGTTTTTACCTAGGATGGAGAAGAGAGGTGACTTTATATATAACTTTATGGTCTCCCTGAGGATGTTTTTACCTAGGATGGAGAAGAGAGGTGACTTTATATATAACTTTATGGTCTCCCTGAGGATGGTTTTACCTAGGATGGAGAAGAGAGGTGACTTTATATATAACTTTATGGTCTCCCTGAGGATGTTTTTACCTAGGATGGAGAAGAGAGGTGACTTTATATATAACTTTATGGTCTCCCTGAGGATGGTTTTACCTAGGATGGAGAAGAGAGGTGACTTTATATATAACTTTATGGTCTCCCTGAGGATGGTTTTACCTAGGATGGAGAAGAGAGGTGACTTTATATATAACTTTATGGTCTCCCTGAGGATGTTTTTACCTAGGATGGAGAAGAGAGGTGACTTTATATACCATGATGGTAGATTAAAGGTAAGGTACGTGATTATTGTCTGGTTAAAATAAAAAGGTTTTTCGTTAAAAGGTTAACCCAATCCGTGCTTTTTCCTCTCGTGAAAAGGTATTAAGGTCACCTGAGCCATCCACGAGAAACACGAGATTTGAGCGTAGTGCAGGCCTTTATGCCTTAAAGACTTAAAGGACTTTAAGGCATAAAGGCAAAACATGAACCAAGGTTCATGTTTTAGGTTGTTATTAGAGAAGTAAAAACATGGCATTTTATTATTTTTATTATTTACTATAGGCCTACTAGAGAAATTGCATCTGGCCTCAAAAGATCACAGGATCTACTGAATGTGAAGAGGGAGGTGACAAGGGAGGGAGGGGACAAACCTCCAAACATATTGAGCCTACAACACAGTACGGAATCCTCTATATAGTACATTCACATTCACAGATCCCATCATCTTTTATTTTATTTATTTTTATATTTTTTATCCCACGATTTTGTAACCCATTTTTCACCCCTGTGTCAATTATTTAATGTGATCCTGGGCTCTACACACCCTCCGTCAACCTAGTCCCCATATATGGGGGACATGGGGAGAGCAACGGACTTGAACTCATGCTTCCTTCAAGCTTCAAGTGTCCAAGTCGCTCCTTTACACCTGACAGGGGGAAGTTTCCCTGGTTGGATGTAGCGCGTGGAAGGAACATGTTATTCCAACGAGTTCCTTTCCCCTACATCAGACGCCCGGGCTGGCCAGGGGGAGGCAGTTTAGAGACCAGGATTACTGCATGTTTTTTGTGAGGATACCTACCCTAGGGGACACGGTATCCCACAGCACCCACAGCGTCCCGAGCGGGAATCGAACCCAGCCCGTCATCTTTTAAAGCCAGATGTAATTTCCTGGGGTCTAGTAGGACTATAGTACATACTAAAGAAGAAATTTAATTTAATTGTTACATAAATTGCTGTAGTAACTTGTAAATGTGCTAATGTAATCACATATTGTTTTGCCAACTTCTGACTCATTCTGACCATCAGGAGATCCATACAGATTGTCCACGAAGTTGGAGATTGTGTAGTCGAACGACGCTGCTGAGATACCGTCCTCTCCTTCGCTGTCATCCACAAACTTTAGCCCCTCTCCCTGGTTGACACCCAGCAAAATATCATAGTTCAGAAACTCCCCCTGGTGGCAAAAAGCACACGCGCACGCGCACGCACACGCACACGCACACGCACACACACACACACACACACACACACACACACACACACACACACACACACACACACACACACACACACACACACACACACACACACACACACACACACACACACACACATTAATAGGCCATGTCTGAACGTTGACCTAGCTGCCAGGTATATTGTTTAGCGACGCATGCTTGGTATTGTAGTTCAATTTCTTAGTTTAGTTTCTTGGCACTCAAATTCCTTGACCACTTATCCAAATGTTCATGGCACTTAGTCTGACCTTGTACTTAGTAAGTCTCTATTAAATGTGTCATCTAAATGTCTACATTGTAAATTGCCACTGTGAGATGGATGGATGGCACATTAGAGCCGTGCATTTGATGACACCAAGCCAAGCCAGACCCTGGGCTGACCTGCTGCATGAGCATCTCTGGGTCGTCTGGGACCACGTCTCCGTCCACTACAGGTCCAAAGGCCACGTGGTAACGGGCAGGCTGTATATCCTGGTCCACCAGCTCCCTGAAGCTCTTCCTTCTTAGGCAGTCCACCAGCTCAGCCATGTCCCCCAGCCTGCAGCCCACCTTCTTGGCCAGGATCTTGGTGTACGGAAGGGGCCGGTAGTTGACTGACCAACTGGAGATGGCAGAGCCACTCTGGGCAATGGCCCTCTGGAACAGACCTACAAACAACAAATAGGTGTTGAATAAAGAATGCTAAATGGTCAAAAAAGTCCTATTACTGTAGCATGAGTCAATTAGATTTAACCAAAACTCTTGTTTCTTCCAATGTGGTCACGGACGGCCCTCCAGTTAGTGCAGCATCCTGGCATTCTTCATAGCCAGCACTCACACAGAGGATGGGTGGGTGTTGTCCAGAAATGTTTGCGAGTGTTGTCCAAGCATTCATTTTGTTTATGTGGTTTGGGGGCTTCAGCACCCAGTAGGGTGAAAAATGCATTGCTGATACCTTACTGCTGCATAATTACATACCGTATCGCGCCTTCATACAAAGCGCTTTCACAATGCTACACATTACATTCACCCATTCATTTCACACACTGATGACGCAGGCAGCCATGCAGCACAATCAACCTGCTTGTCTAGAGCAGTTAGGGATTCAGTGTCCTTGCTCCACGACACGATGTCATGAGAAGCAGGAATCGAACTGGGAACATTATTCCGATTCACAGACAAGTGCTCTCTAGCCTGAGCCGTTGTTGCCCCCATGGAATATGGATAGAGCATTGTTTCCACAAACAGCATATGATCTCTCCCCGTCTAGTTTATAGCTCGTGTTTTTTCTGCTCCTGACACACTTTTTTTCCCCAGAGTGAGTGCCTTAAATAATGTATGTGTTGGAGGAGGAGTATTACATATGGAGGGAGCTGTGTTCCAGATACCACGCTGCTTTCTAAAGCCCGGAAATCGTTGAAAACACCAGTGTTGTATATGAAACAGAACTGCAGTGGAAAAACAACAGCGACTAAAACGGTGACATCTCCGCAACATGGCATTGGCTGTTTACACCAACTAGGGAGCTCGGTGACTGTGTCTTGGATGAGGAGGAAATGAGAGAGAATGACAAATACAACGAGGGAGAGAGAATGAGAGAGAGACACACACCGCTGTACTGTTGTGAAAAGTGGCTTGTTGTTCCTCTGTTTTCATCTGCAGATTCTGTCATTAATAATCCCCCCCCCCCCCCCACACACACACACACAAACACACACACACACACTCGCATATCTTACATGAGCCCCTCCCCTGCTTCTCTCCCTGTGAAATCAATTAAGAATCCTCTGAGCTGCAGGCTGAGCTCCACTCTTCATCTCGTCTCTTTCCTGCTAACCGACATCCATATTTACAGATCTCATTAAAGGCCTGTCCTAACCCTATACCACACGCACATACATATCCGTACTGACACATTCTTGCAAGTATTGGTTAAAACAGCTGTTACCGCGTACATAATTTACCATCCACTTCAGCATAATCATGGAACCCTTCTATCTGCATTAGATCATCATCATCAATGAATTAATGAAACCGACAG
Source organism: Protomyctophum bolini (assembly GCF_963924005.1). Lineage (NCBI taxonomy): Eukaryota > Metazoa > Chordata > Actinopteri > Myctophiformes > Myctophidae > Protomyctophum > Protomyctophum bolini. The sequence continues at coordinate 37,138,560 of NC_137874.1, read as the reverse complement.
TGCCCCAATGGGCTTTACAATTCTCCTCGTCAAACAAACGCACAAGACAACTTTCCATAACATCACAGCTCCATGTAACTTATATTCAGAAATGTTAACTATATGTTATGTTACAGTATGTCTGTACACCAGATTAGAAGAGACACCAGCACAGCAATATACCAGCGTTCAGACAATGACATTGTTTGTACATGGTAGGGAGTCGGGACAAGATAGTAAACAAATTTCACCCCCTGGCCACCATCATTACCTGATGATAAACATGACATACCGTCTACTCAAAACAGTGCTGGCTCATCTACTGACAACACGTATAATGCTGTAATGCTGGAAGTACCCTCACTAAAAAGTAAAAACGCCGGGACAACGCTCCACACGTCCCAAACTCTTCTCCCTTCTGGCTCCATATATGTATAGTTTCATTATATAGATATTCCACTGTTACTTTCTTAGCTTATGCATGTTTCATGATAAATGCTTTTTTTGTTCTTGCTTAATGTAAATCGCTCTGGATTAAGAGCGTCTGCTAAATGCCTAAATTGTAAATTGTAAATTGTATGACATCCAAAAAAGTCACAACTTGTTAACTTAGTGTTAAACATCATGTGGATATACTGCATTACACAGGATTAACAGGTTACATTTTCGGTGAGTTTCAGAGCTCAAATCTAGTGACATTCTTGAATTATCATATCTACAATCACGTGCTGCTGATGATGTCCTTTCTTACTTTACATAACCCTTGTAGGAGCGAGCATGGAGGAGCCAGGACAGATCAGAATAAAGACCTGAGATGCAGCCACATTGGAGCACGGCCGATCAGCGAATCGGTAGAGCCATAGAGAATTGTTTGTTTGTGAAGGCAAGAACTCGCTGCACAGAGACAATGTTAAGAAACCTGGCTTCCCCTATATGTGTTTATTCTTCCGAGTTATCTTCTGCTTTCGTGTCAACCCTTTCACGGTCAGGGAGTAGCAGGATTGACGACCACAGTGACGCCAACAAACCAACCAGCTGTCCAAGGGAAAGAGTGGACACGGCTAACCAAAGCACGTTGCATCACCAACAGCCGAGCGAAAAATGTCAAAGCTAAGAGTTTAAGAGCATATTAAATTTCAAGCCAATCTGTGAACACTATAAGACCATAGACAGGATAATAAGGACAAAAGTATTAAACAATAGCCTAGGTTATGGATTAGCATCCAACATGGCCTATTTTAATACTCTGTATCACAGTGTCACATGAAAGACACTGTTTATGTGTGTCTTGAGTCATTGTGGCGTCCTGCCTATACTGTATATGGGCATATGGGGTTTGTTTATGGTTATGTGTGACCGTAGTGGTTGTGGCCGAGGTCGGTTTATGGTTATGTGTGACCGTAGTGGTTGTGGCCGAGGTCGGTTTATGGTTATGTCAGAGTGACGTGGCCGAGGTCCGCCCACCGGATGGCCGCCCCGCCCTCCCATTATCCAATTTTAATATATAGGATAGAATAATAACTATATGGATCCATTGGAACACAGGTTATTTGTTCCATTTGCTGAAAAGTAACAGATTTGGACATACGTAGTAGGTTACCACCCAACAACACGATAATTTGCATTTTGCAGTTGAACTTATGAGGTCCTGTTTGCCCTGCTGTTGGCTATGTTACGTCTATAACATGCTTGACATAAGGTACAGTATCTGGCAGTGCAAGTGTTCCTCATTCTAACTTCACTGGCTGTACTTGCTCCCTGCTTAAATAAATCATATCCCTACCGTATTTGCATAATGTGTGCAGATTTCATTAGATTATTCATAAATGTAGGCAATGCTAATAATAGTTAACCCATTCTGACCGGGAACCCATTTTGGTGTTTAGCATCATGTCATGCTTTAGCTATTGAAAAATAGCAGATCTACAAGCTCATAGCGCGCCACCGAGTGGCGCGCTACGAGCTTGTAGGTCTGCTATTTTTTGAAAAATCGAAGAACGACTGACATTTTTTTAGAATCTGATCTCAGGTCAGAATGGGTTAATCAGACCTAGTGTGTGTCCTAGTGGAAACCTCGTATGAATCTGATCTCAGGTCAGAATGGGTTAAAACATAGTTTTCAAAGACTATACCCTCGGAGTGGTGTGAGAGGATGAGGAGGTTCACGCAGGAGGCACCGGCTCCAGAGCCAAAGATAGTGATCCTTTCCGGGTCTCCCCCAAAGCTGGCGATGTTTTCGTTGAGCCAACGCAGGGCCTGGATCTGGTCCAGGAGGCCATAGTTCCCCTTAGCCGACTGGTCCCCTGTGCTCAGAAAGCCTGCACAACAGAGATAAAGAGAGAGAGAGAGAGAGAGAGAGAGAGAGAGAAAATATTAATTGTGTGCTAATGGAGAAAGGCAAACAGTAAGAGGAGAGGGCAACATGTGTGACTGAACGCAGTGTGTGACTCCACAAACAAAGACGGCATCCAGTCATTGGTAGGAATGTATAGGGCCTACCAAAATCTCCCGGAGGGGGCGTTAACATATGTGTCACGTGGTAGCGGCCGCCATTTTCGCTGGCTTTTCTGGTTTGTTTACAGTCAGCGACCATCCGTGTGCATTCTAATTTTTAAACACCAGAGGGAGTTCCACAAGCTCGTTCCTGGCGACAACACAGTGAGCCAACACCAGGATGGAAAGAAAAAACGTCGGCCTCGACATACCTTACAAGGACAAGCTGAACTTTGAGGAAAAGGAGCGTTAGTGGTGGTAGAAGATCGAAAGCATCCTCTGTCCAGTCAGTGTGTTCATAGGGGTCGAGACCGTCAATATCCTTGATTTTGTTGAGGTAACGCTCCTTTTCCTCAAAGTTCAGCTTGTCCTTGTATGGCCGCTACCACGTGACACATATGTTAACGCCCCCTCCGGGAGATTTTGGTAGGCTCTATACAGTCAACCTCAAGAGGTTTCATAGCGCAACCTGTCTTTTGTTGTGAACAGTGCACATCATGGAGGTATGAGGTGGTGCACCTCATACGGTACCTCCATACTGTATGACGCTCACAAAAAGAAGGAAAACAATACTTTAGGTAGCAGCCCCTACTAGCCCCCACTGCTGGAAACCACTTCCAGCACACAGAATTCTGTGCGGAAGACAGTAGAGACGAAGCACAAATGGTAATCGCATGCCGCTCGACTCTTAGAATGGCTGTAGGTAGAAATTTAACTGCATACATCACTACAATTATTAGAACATGCCTCTTGGCAGAGATTTGTGCTCTAATGAGCACACCCGTCTAGTACTAAAAACCTGTCTAAAAACTGTGAGAAGGACTTCCGAACTGGCCCAAAACAATGAAACATTATGAAAAAGTAAGCTCCTCAATTGTCATTCGACAGTACAAACTGTACCTTGAAGGCAAGGGAACACTAAAAAGGCTCATCAAACAAAACATGCAGCACACACAGCAACGTGTTTCAAACTCCTAGAGTTTTTCCCCAGGGCTGCCTGCTATCTAAGGTTGGACCCTAGATAAAAGGAACAGAAACAGCAGTGGTGGAAAAATTCCCTGTCTTTTTTACTTAAGTAAAAGTATCAATACTGCAATGTAGAAACACGATCCCGAGACGTTCAAAGGCCAGTGAGTCGATGTAATCCCTCCATCAGCGCCTTGGTCTGACCCGGGGTCTCCTCCCGGTGGGACGTGCATCGAGGACCTCCCTAGGGAGACGCCCGAGAGGCATCCTAACCAGATGCCCGAACCACCTAAGCTGGCTCCTTTCCAGGTGAAGGAGCAGCGGCTCTACTCTGAGTCTCTCCCGCGTGACTGAACTTCTCACCCTATCTCTAAGGGAGATGCCAGCACACCCGTCGGAGAAAGCTCATTTCGACCCCTTGTATTGGCAAACGTATTCTTTCGGTCATGACCCACACTTCATGACCATAGGTGAGAGTAGGAACACTTCATGACCATAGGTGAGAGTAGGAACACTTCATGACCATAGGTGAGAGTAGGAACACTTCATGACCATAGGTGAGAGTAGGAACACTTCATGACCATAGGTGAGAGTAGGAACGAAGATTGCTCGGTAGACAGAGAGCTTTGCCTTCAGTCTCAAAAAAGTAAAAGTCCTGAATTCAAAATGTACTTGAGTAAAAGTACAAAAGTATCAGTATTAAAATGTACTTATTATGCAGAATGTCCCATTTCACAAGTTTTTAAATTAAAATGTATAAGAATCGTTTTAAAAATAGCAGATCTACAAACTATAAATGTGTCGCTTTGCGGTTCATTGTGAGCTTGTAAATTGGCCATTTTCAAATTGCCAAAGTATACTTTTATAGGTCTGAAGTGATTTTGTAATAACAATCAAAATCTACAAAGTAACTACAGTAACTAAAGTTTTCAAATAAGTATAGTGCACTGACATTGCCATCCTTAAGCCTGATTTATTTTGTTGTGCAATTCTGAAATGTTAAGAGTGAAACTAGCCTACCGGTATTCACCCTGATCTGAAACGGCAAAGTTGGCCATTTGACATTCACTGCAAGAGACCCGGTCAAGATGTTTAGCTCTCTTTGGGAGTGACGTCACAACATTTATTGTTGCATTATTCCATTGTTAGCACATCACGACACACAACACTTGACCTTGAGTGTAACTAATCCACTCGCACAACTGTCTGAGCAGCAATTTATTCCCAGGGGGTTGACTTCCTGGCACAAAGCCGCATTCTCGGCTCAGCCAATCAAAAATACCGTGCAACTAACTGCTAGCATTAGCAATCATTCCGGCTTCATCAGTCAGAAGTGATTGATTGGATACAGGAACAGTTTGCAAATAGTACAGTGGAATATAGAATGGTGCTAAAAGTACAGTAAATAGTACAGTGGAATATAGAATGGTGCTAAAAGTACAGTAAATAGTACAGTGGAATATAGAATGGTGCTAAAAGGGTAACACAAAAAGCCCTAAGGACTTGTTTCCATTGTGGTCCTGTGTATTCATGAATCAATTCATCAAGACATTAAGACATACAGTACAATAAACATACAAGACGTCAGCAACACTAGTAGCAAATTGCAAAGGGATTTAGTTTCCCGTTAGATAACTTCAGCGTCTAACGGCAAAGCTGATGTAGCTGTGTGTTTCTGCCTAACAGGCAGATGTTGTGTTTAACCATTTACAACTAATAAAGTTGATCCTTGTTCATAGTTGATTAAAATGTAAATTCCAGGCAACTTTATGGAACAGCCGTCTGTGTGACTAGGCCTACTCTGCCTCACAGGCAGATGTTGTATTGTGCATTATTGTCCCATTCAGAGACGGTAATTCCCTTACCTACTGTATATAGGATATACTGTGAATTGGACGTGCACATCTGTCAGAGAGAAAAAGACTCTGGCTTTGGAGGCAGATGCATCATGAAGTTGTATGGCAGGCAGCTAAATCACTACTGACTGATTAACACAGAATCAAACACTGGCTGCCCTCTTTAGTTTAACAATATTCATAGTGTCTGCCACCAAAGCTTACATGGGAATATTTCTGCCTCACAGTAAAATATGCATGTCCCATTCAGAGTGGATCCTAATTACATATCTATGGGTATATTTATAAATATGAATAGACGTGCACTTATTAATTTACCTGTGCATCCCCGGCCTGACGTTTGTTTTAGCAGCTTCGAGTCTGTGTTTTAACTTCTTTTTGAGCCGAATGCGAACAAAAATGAAAGCCTGGGTACAGAGCTAGTGTTTAACTTTCTCCTTACACCCAACTGGAAACTGTCGACAGGTTTCCTACTGATCTGTCCATTCCATTGTGAAGAGATAACTTGTGTGAAAGTGGAGTGAACACACAACACATAAATGTTCCATTTTCTCAAAGGTTTTCTCAAAAGGATTATAAATTAATCCAGCCTGAATTTGAGGGTGCAGATTTGGGTGGGAAGTGTGTGTGCGTGTGTGTGTGTGTGTGTGTGTGTGTGTGTGTGTGTGTGTGTGTGTGTGTGTGTGTGTGTGTGTGTGTGTGTGTGTGTGTGTGTGAGGGAGGGGGGGTTATTTGGGAATAGGGGGAAAACTGGAGGGAATAAAACAAACCAAAAACAACAAACAAACAAACAAAAACAAGAAAGCACTGACTAACGTGTATGTACAATGTACTTATGTATAACATGTATTTATGTGATGTGTCACTGCACAAGTGTGGAATAAAAATCCAATTATGAAATAACATCTCAAAAGGCAAGATTCTGGCCACGGGTTCACCAAAATCAATATGGTTAGACCTTGTTGAGTACATTACGTTTCATGGCAATCTGCCCATTAAATACTGAGATATTGTGTTTGTGCAATTAGAAAAATTGGCCTAAGGGTGGCATTAGAGGAAAGGCCATTGGTCAGCTAAATCAGCAGAGGCCATCGAGCCCGTGTTGTCCAACCTCACGGTAAGACAACTTTTGTTGCTGAGTAGGCCTAGTGCTGCACTGTACTGTGAAGCTGTATGTATGCTGTTTGGCTGACCTTATCACCTGCACAATATCACATTGTGATGTTCTGTTCTGTATAATATATTATAGATGAAAGTGGTTTCATCCGACTGACATTGCCATCCTTAAGCCTGATTTATACTTTGTTGTGCATTCTACAAGCTTGTAGATTGTAGGATTTTTGGCACATGACACTCTCATTATGATGATTATAAATGATGCATTAGAATGCCACGTTCTTGCTAGTGTGGCAAACACAATTGCCACACTAGTGGCTAATTTGGAAGGGGGTATCGCTGTAGGAGGAATGATGTGAAAGGCCATGGGGCCACCAAAATCAGAGGGATTCATTATTGCAATCTGCAAAACAGTCAGTAAGGTGGAGTATGACAAAATACACATGGTTTCAGCCAGCAGATTTCAAGATGTCTTGTATGGACTAAAGTGTTGTATGGATGGAAAAACATTGCCTTCATTGGGGTGGGAGTAGATGCTTTCATCAATTTGTTGTTGTTCTTTATATTTGCTTGTTTTGTGAAACTGGCCACCTGACCAAATGATGTAGTGAGACATGAGTGAGATGATCCTTGTCATCCCAGGGGGAGGCAAGCGATTGGCTAAACCAACTCAACTCTCTCAAACTAGGGGCGACAGTGATGATGGGATGGGAACCCAGTTCGATCTCAGGCTCCCCCAGAGTTGGTGTCGAAGTGTCCTTGAGCAAGACGCTGAACCCCTAATTGCTCCCGATGTGCAGGTTGGTGCCTTGGATGGTTTCCTCTGCCATCGGTGTATGAATGGCAATGGGTGCATATAATCCAGAGTCACAACAGTGATTCCATCCACAGCTGCCCAGCCAAGCTGTCTGGGAAACAGTCTTTTCATTGTCAATTGTCTTCAGGCAAAATGAGAGACTCCCAAAAGCACTTGCATAATACAGTTAAATGCATACAAAGTCAGTTGTCATTAAGAATCAGCGTGCTAGTGTAAAACACATCATTCCAACCCATTTGTCTTCTTCAAATTTAAGTTTACTGTTTATAGGTGTAAAAGTGAGGGTGAAATTAAAAACCCTGATGACCTTGGGATACAACATCCCTGAGGCTACGTCCCATGGTGCATCCATGCAATGTTTCTTTCGTTATATATATTTATTTTATATAGCACCAGATATAGAATATCACAGTATCGTGCATACTGTAGGAAGCGAAGCTACTCTGTTACACTAGCACGAGCTTGCATTATGTGTACTGTAGTTCAATTTTGTGAGGATAACATGAAGAAATTTGGCTCGTCTGCCAACATTGAAGATATTAAAGTCAAAGAAGTTCCCTCTCCTCTTCTCTGCACTCTCTCAGTATAAGTTTGCTTTCTCTCCATCTGCTGAGTTTGGGTTCCTGCTGACTTTAGTGCTGAGAGCAGCAGTTTATTATGAGGCTGAACTCATGCATATTCAACACTTGCTTTAGGTAACAGCCAAGGAAGTGAGGAGTCTTCAACCTCAAAGTGAAGATAATAGGATGAAGAAGAGGAAGTGAGTGGGTCAAAGTGAACGGAAGAAATGTGAACAATCAACTGAGCTCAATTTGATAGATGTATGTATTTACGTCTTGGAGAAGAGTGATCAGTCAGGATAGCATTTGTATAAATTAAATTAAAAGAAAAGCTGCATAATAAATTATTCTTCTACAGCTACGTGTAATTTTCTCCACACCTACTAATTATATTTTATTTAGCTGATGTCTGCTATGCATATTATACAGTACAGTAACAAGAAGAATTAGAATAAGAAAAAGAATAATAAGAAAATAGAGTCTACTATTGAAGAAGGGTAAACCCCTCATCCTGTCCTGCTCCGCTGTCTCCAGGCCTATTGCTCTGCTTCACTTGTTTCTGAATGGAAATCTATATTGTTTTACTGGACCAGAACTCAAACCAATGAACACTGAGATCAGTCAGAGTGGTGGCTACAACTAAGGCTGCTTCGGGCTTACAGGCCTTCAGACACAGGCCTACGATGGTCATAATGATATCATGAGCCAAAATATATATTATTTCTTTAATCACATTGTTTTGCCATTTGACAAACGTTTGCTGTTATTATTTGTTTGATTTACAAATGACCGGTGTGGCCTCATGTGAACAGACACACGGTAGGCAACAGTAAAGAAATGCTCTGACCTACATTAATTTAATGCTGGCGAGTGACAAGTGAAGCAGAATCTACTGTAAGTCAAAGCGTTTAATGGGGAGAAGTTTGAGTGGTGTTACATCAAAGAAAAGTGTTACGGTGAAAAAGAGATACGTGATAAGGAGTGATTAAAAATCATCCCAAAGCTAATTTCATTGAAATCACTTTCAACCTAGCATCCCTATGTTGGTGTTTGGGCATGTCATTATATGTAGAAAGAAAGAAAGAAAGAAAGAAAGAAAGAAAGAAAGAAAGAAAGAAAGAAAGAAAGAAAGAAAGAAAGAAAGGAAGGGGAGGAAATGTTTATCTTTTGTCTTGAAGGGGCATGTTTTGCACAATAACAGTCTTTTCATTCTGTCTGCCCACAATCTCTGTGATTCATACAGTACGTTTGTTTACCTCAGTCACTGATACTAAAATCTGATATTTTATTTTTTCTATGAATCTGTGACTTGACACCCATATTGTTATAAAACGAAAATAAAAAGATTTTGAAAAGCAAGAAAGAAAGAAAGAAAGAGCAGCCACAGTATTTACCATTTTCACTGTGCAACACCATCATACAATGGAGTATAAATCAGGCCTATGTGGTTAAACCTGTAAATGTTCATCAAACTCATCGCAGAACATGCAGAATGAGGAGGTGACCACATCGGCAGTGAAGTTAATTAAAGTATTGAGATGAATGAAACTGTCTGCATTGTTTACAACAACCATAAACGAGTGGGTGAAATTATTTTATGCAAGCTTCCCACAAATTGTCATTGAGCATGACAGTCGCTGTGCATTGAATTTTAAGGACATCATTTCCTTTAAAATCCCCTGCCCCTTTCAGAGCACGTTTGAAAGTTAAGACAAAGCTTCTCAGTCCCAGGTATGCCAAGGACCCCTTAGCAGAGATAGAGGTATATGACACTGTTGACACACGACATATTAAACATTATAATTTTTTAGAAAACCTTCAATGTACTGTAATTTGATGAGAGGCTGTATACAGTACTTTCAAAGCTAGCTCACCTTAGCTGATTGTTTGTCTCATCAATGTCTGTTGACCGTTTAGAGATTTCAGACTAGCTTAGAAGTATCCCACAGGTTTTCTTTTTAAGTTCTTTCATTTTAAATGCCTATGGTGCCAACTCGTTTGCGATGACTTTTGAAAAACTTATGCCCGTATGAACACCATGGTAAAAAGTTAAAACTAGTTACCAAGTGCACAATAATGAAATTAAATGAAGATTTGATCAACCAAACCTGCTGGTTAGACACATTTAGTTTCTATAAAAAAATATCTCCAAACATCCTAATGTATAACATCTGTGTACACATGTCAGTTACTGAGGGTATATGGATAGACATAATATACCTATCAGTTAGCAAAGAGAGTATAATGAGGTTGTGATTATCTCTGGCTTTGCATTGTGTAGACAGTACAATACCTTTGAAATAATGGAATACCAAGCTATACTCATTAATCATATGCAATGAAAAGCAGGCAGACAGGCAGAGAAATACAGCCACATGTTGCCTGTGTTGGCCACGCATACTGTATATAAATCCTGGATGTCATGAAGTGCATTTTGAGGTGATGATAATAATTGATTAAAGAGAAAAGGCGTCATCGGTACATTCAGATGGTCTAATCCACAGTGGGCCGAGACCCATTTGTGGGTCACGGACCAGTTTTTATGGGTCATGAGTACTACTCATACAAATAAAATAAAAATAATCTTTTCCTACATTGACCCCAGATTCATTAAAAAAAATCTAATAAATTCCATAAATAATAATAATAATAAAATTAAAACTAAATCTACAAGCGACACATTGTGTGCTTGTAGATCTACTATTTTCCCGGGGAAAATAATGTCTCTCTTTTAGATCTTGATCTGAAATGTTTGAGAGTGATTCAGTCACTTTAATCCATACAACATAACTGAAAATAGTTATGATCATATTTGTTAGTTTTTAGTGATTAGTCACTTTAATCAATACAGCATAACTGATAATAGTTATGATCATATTTGTTAGTTTTTAGTGATTAGTCACTTTAATCAATACAGCATAACTGATAATAGTTATGATCGTATGTGTTAGTTTTTGTCCCACACAAGAACAAAACATTCCACACAGCTCCTGTTCAGTAATTGACCACTGGATGGTGATAAGACTGGACATGTGGAGTTACTGTGGCATGCAATGCTTTGTGCCTTTGTGTGTCTATACATCTTCATATTCAGGTTTGATTTTCTGGGGGGATGGGGTGAAATCTTTTTAACAACGTTAGTCCTGACATCCCTATTTTGGGCAAAAATAAGTCTGATTAACCACAATTAACCACAGCCCCTATACTTTGTTTGTACAACAGTACATAGCGCATAGCGGCTATTGTTTTAAAATCAAAATCAATTATTTTTCATAATTGCTGAAATCCAGGTGTTGGATTATATTTACACATAGTACCTGAGATAAGATATGAAGGTGCTCGAGCATAGCAGCAGATGTATACTGTGTGTGCATGATATAGATAGTTAATTAGATTAGTTAGTTAAGGTGCTAGAAAAACACAAAAAATACAAAGTCAGACAGTCGTACATGAGCTTAAGGTGCAAAATGTCAGTGCATTTCGACCACAATCCACATGAGGTAGACTGACACTGGTATAATCTAAAAGTAGGTCCATTTGGAAGAGCAAAAACAACAATAATCTTGCACAAGTAGTAGGGCCGTACTGAGTCTAGCAGGTCCAGTATGTGTTAATTGTGCTGAATTTCTAATTGTTAACTTTCTTAATGTGATTTATTTTGGGTAGATCCATGGGAATCTAGCTATTGCTATTCCTTACATCAGACCACTAGCAGTAGCTACAGTATTTGTCTAAAATGATTACAAATAATATGTGACATCAATGAAACTTACTTGCAGTGAAACTGCTTCCCAACATGCCTAACATCCTCATGAATGACTTGCAAACTGAAACCAGGTTCAGTTCAATCAATAAAATAATCTGTAGCAAATTCACAGCCATTCAAACAGCCCGAAGACATTCGTAAATCAGCTTCAGAGACAGCTAAAGCATTAAGTTGTGTGGGCAGTTCAATTATACCTTTCTGAATTTGACTACAGCTACAGTTCACACTAGAAGACAGATTTCTCTGTGAGAAAGGAACACTAATTTAGCTTTAGAGGCAGTTTTGGCATAATGTCACCCAGAATGAAATTAGATTAGATCCACAGTCAACTTTGATCAGCCTTCCATGAGTGTAGCGTACGTACGTTTACCGCTCTGCATGGCTGTGATGTTTTGGGTAGCTTGCCAACTACAGCATTAAAAAATATTTTGACTTAGTTTGCACAAATTATATCTAATCTCTAACCATCTACTGTATCCATTCATCCATCCTTTTTTAGACACAGTGAAGTGTAAATGAAAGTCATGGGGCAATGAAGAAGAGACAGAACACAGTGAAGACTATTGATCACTTACAGTAGCCTACAATGTGGGTTTGCTTGCTGCAGCGTATCACTCTTAACTGCGGTCAAAACAGCAAAATGATTTTGGTTTACCCACACAGTAAATATTATATATTATGACAGAAAGAGAGAAGCATTTGTTTTTCAATGGCTCGCAGAGTGGGTCGTTTTTCATGCAGTGCAAGAAGGGCAATTTGAACTGCAGAGCAGGCCAAAATAAATTGAAAAGCAAAGGGTCTAGTACTTGTCTGTAGTATATCAATTTGCCAACAAATATGTCCACCAGAGGGTGCTGCAAACATCAAACATGACTCAACTATGCACACCTCTACAGTGTGTTGAATTGTTTAACTCAGAGACAATTGAGATAACAAATTATCTGAATATGTGCAAATTGAACCCGAGCTTATGGAAGAAAAAAAACAACCCAAAACCAGTAGGCAAAAACCAGTAGGCCTACCTTTAAAAAAAAAGAAAAAAAAGAAAAGATAATTACTAGAGACAGCAAAACATTATTAGTTTAAGTGTTTCATCTCTCTTCCTGAGGTGAGAAATGTTCTTGCTCTTGAACAGCCTAGTGATTGTGGGCCTTTCCTCCAGAGTTCATTAATTAGTTAATTAGTCTGAACAGATGGCTGTGCAACACAAGACTCTCTAGACCTGGGGCAAGATGGTAGTAGAGGTGAGCACAAGAGTAATCTTAAGTCGTCACCAACAGCAAACATTGTAAAGATGTCTCTTCATTCATCCACTTTACTCCACAAACATTATTAGGGTTGTTGAAAACCTTTATGAAGATCCAGCGCAATGGGATTGTGTAAGGTGTTGTGGCCACATTGCGTTAATATGTTTCAATGAATACTTTGCATCACTGCCGATTTGAAAAGCACTTCTGATGGTTTATTTTTAGACCGTTCCCATCTCCCCCTTCTGTTTCTCCCCCCCTTCTCTCTCTCTCTCTCTGTGATTCTACTGTTCTCACAAGTCTCCCTCCTTTCTCTTCTCTCTTTCCTAACCCCCTATATTCCTCTCTTAAAGGCACAGGGTTCGTAGAGTGTGTGTGTGTAAGTACATAGAATAATAATTATAATTACATTTTGGAGCCCTTGTAGTTACCATTTTTATTCTAATTCACATTGGGGGTTGCGAAGCATTGCTGACTGAGATGGCACTACAGTATATTACTCTACACATATGGAATGGATCTGTACATATACACATGCTTTCACGTGTACAAAGGACAAACTGGTGTGAACATGAACAAATGTGCGCACGCACGCACGCGCACACACACACACACACACACACACACACACACACACACACACACACACACACACACACACACACACACACACACACAGATAATCGCCTTAGTACAGTAACCCATTTACGTGAAGCATATCTGAGGGAAAGCAAAGGGGAGAGAGAAAGGGGGGGGGCACAGTCTATTCGCCCACGTATCAAACATTTTCCAAAAGTGTTACAGGAATTGAGGACACTGCGTCATCTCTCATAACCACTAAGTAGGGGCACGTTATACTGTATCTCTGTCCGTGCTTTACACGTTTTGATTATTGTTTCACATACAGTAGTCTGCATGTACGGTACATGTCTCATAAATACATTAGAATTCACATGTGCACACGAAACATTCTCCCCCCCCTCCCCTTCTGTGTGTAAACAAACACACAACAGACAAACAAGGGAATTAAATATTAAGTCACTTTTCTTTGTGACCACCGCGCTCTGACTCATGGTGCTTTACCCGTTCAAATCATGTAATAGAAATAACACCAAAAACTGCTTTCGTTTTTATTTTATTCTTGCTTAGTGAATAATAGACAAACGTTTCGGCTATCTAGACACTGTTGAAGGCTGGATAGCCGAAACGTTTGTCTATTATTCACTATGCAAGAATAAAAAGGAAATGTATTTATTAATAACCACTTAAACCCTATGCACTTTGTGTCACTCTGGGGTCTGTACTTGGCCTCCTCCTTTCCCCCCCTCTAGTCTGCAGTACACAATCTCTTAACTTATAATAGCCAATCAACAAGCCCATGCGTCGCAACGTATAGTAGATTCTGTTTTCATAGAATGTTCACCTATTTTCACTGAATGTTCACCAAATATGACAGAACAGGGACACTAGGGTTCATGTGGTTATAATGCACCTACAACATATCATAGAACGTTCTTCACACACAGTAGAATCCTGTAACCAAATGTACTCGCGGGACCGCACACATTTGTACAGTCAAGAGTTAATTCAACTCTCTGGATTCTTTGGTGTACACCGGTGTGCTCAGCCTGCAAAATGTTTCCAATTTGTCTGACAGCTGTCGAAAACCATACAGGACACATGATTAAGCACCATGTAACAAGTGCAAATCAAGCGCGACAGAGCTGCAGGTGCAGCGACTCATTCCGCAAACTCTCAATTTGTCCTTGTCTCTCTGTCATCCACGGGTACTGTCAATAACAGTCTGGATCATGCAACCCGCCTCTGTTTACCACGCCACGTCGTCCACCCTTGGAAAGCGCTCCCATTTCTGTTTATCAATGCTCTCACATGTTGAAACAGGCATGTTGCAATAAACACGATACCCAGCCTGGCGACTGCCAATCGACTGTACGCAAATAGCTCTAAAAAAACAAAAAAAGTGCCATCCTTTGTGAACAGCCAACTCCAACTGATTGCCATTGGTTCAAGGGCTGGATATGCATTCACAAGGTTCAGCGTACACTTGCAGGACTAATACAGTACATGTATATACAGTACACACTGCAAAGTCCAGAGGGTTCGTTGTAATTAGGTATGATAATGGTAAAAATGTCATGTCTCTGTATTTATGCCAAATATTACGATATCGATGGAATATGCGATATTACTGTTAAAATGTCATATATCAAGTGTTGAAACATTGAAAACGAACCATTATTCAGTGTGCAGTGTGAGTTTGCTAAAGCACTGGACCACACACACACACACACACACACACACACACACACACACACACACACACACACACCAACAGGAGCATGACAGAGGGAGAAATGGACTAGTGGTTTATTTTCTGAGGGGCACAGGCTAAAACAGAGCGATGTTGCTGGCTTTAGAAGTGGACGATATATCGATGATATATCTATAACACGATACTGTTGCCTTTTTGCGATATTGATATTGTGCATGTTACCTCGATAACGATACATTTGCTGTGTACGGTGTGCTCATGTCATGAGGTATCCTGACAACACACCAGAAACATCACACAGACACATCTCCAAGCTTGTAATTGTCAAACACACATCAAAGGTATTAACTGCTGCGTCAAACATATGTTATGTGCGGGGAATAAAAGTAGGCAATCAAAATACGACACGACAATAGTGGGACTCCGGGGGAAAAGAAATGTATCACTAAATGGACATGGAATTATTTAGAAGGCTTGCTTGAGTGCTTTAATGCATTCCTAAACAAAGAGTACAATGCTAGTAAATTGACAACAGAGAAGTTAACTCAAGATTCATGAGAGTTCAATGAGGGTGTGGAGGCCTCAACATAATTTGAAGAATGTAATAATGCATAATGATAATGCTATCTGTCCACAGTACCTGGGGCACACAGGCTAATGATGTGCAATAGGCCTGGTGATATTGTGTGATTGCTCGCAAAACTCTTCCAAAAGCTATTAACAAACTGTAGAGGAAATAATGATCTAATCCACTTATCTGTGAATTGTGATATTTCATTTGTGTTTATGAAGTTGTACTCGTGCGTGCAAAGTCAACTATTATGTTCATCCCCTGCCGATACTCGCCCCTGAGCTCTGTCTGTCTGTCTGTCTGTCTGTCTGTCTGTCTGTCTGTCTGTCTCTCTCTCTTGAAATTGGGTGTGTTTATCACAGAGGGTCCGAGGGGTATAAAATTGGGTTTAAAAGGCACACAGTTAAAATCAAACATACTATTATTTATTACTACTAACTTGCCATGTCTGAATGGTGAATTTGATGTGTCAAAAGCCTTGCATGCTGTGGTTATGGCAATGTGTTCAATGTCAATTGGGGCCTCTGTGTTCTAGGCTCCCAGCAGAACGTGATGGAATATAATGACTGAACTTACCGAGCACTCCGAGGCGATAGTTCATGGTGACCACAACGACATTTCCATAGGCGGCGAGGACACTGGCGTCAAACATATTCCCTGAGCCCTCCATGTAGGAGCCTCCATGGATGAACAGCATCACTGGCTTCTTACGCCTGTCCCGGATGTCTGCATGACCAAGAGACACAGACACATAGTCATTTATATATATAGACATTATGTAAATTCTACCTAGACAAGATCATACATGTACTATGTAGTCATCTATATGTGAGGCGCCAGGCTGGGTATCTGCGGGAGAGCACTAACATGGCAGGTTGGAAGAGAACTGCATGCGGTATTCTCATTCAAACTTGCTCTCACTGACATTGATGAGCACACGTATAGAGGCCAGGGAGGAGGATGCCTTGGAAGACTCGAGGCCAGAAGCAGCATGTTGTGTATATGCATGTATGCGTCTGTCCCAACGGGCCCGTCCTCTATACATTTCAATTCCGTCTGCGATACTGTCCTCGTTCCTGTGACTGTGCTGCGATGGTACATTCCCCCAGCTCCCGCCGGTCCCTCTGTGCGTGGAGCAAATGGTGTAGTCAGTCCCTGCACGCCCTCTGTTATTGGCACTGAAACCTCGTGCCCACCCATCAGAGTGTTGCTATGGTACGCTCTGTGAGCTCGTGACCCCCCCCCCCCCCCCCCTCGGTTGTATGTGGTATGATCTGTGTGTCTTCCATAAGGCTACGAGAGGCTGAGCTGCCAGAGAAGCCCAGTTAGGCTGCACGTCTGCGCTGTGCAGGGCTGTGGATAATTCGTGTGAACGCCAGACCAAGTGGAAACATAAATAACAGCCATAGCATCTGTTTAGCCCTGATGAGCTTTGGCACTCGGAGACAAGAGAGAGAGAGAGACAGAGAGACAGGGAGAGGGGGGGGGGGGGGGGGGACAGGACAGAGAGAAAGGAATTAAAAAAGAGCCAGCCAGCAGAGGAGGAGGAGGATGAGACATGACGTGAGATAGCAGGAATTAGATTCAATCAAACGTTACATTGCGGGTCATACGTAGCAGGGTTCATGAACGGCGACATTCACACAGGGATTCGTGCCGTATTCACGCATCGCCACATACACACACACACACACACACACACACACACACACACACACTCTTGCATAGGCAGCTGCGACGCCGAGTCGCTATGGAAACTGCCTCTCTCTAATAGAACTGCACCAGCCATTCCGTTGCACCGACTCACTCGCCGCCTGTTGCCGTGGTAACAAATTCCACTCACGTACTTGCACGTCCGCCCGCATCACCACCTGAATCTCAGGTTACAAATGCACTGGGGTGCATCACTCACAGGTAGACACGCGTACATGTGGAAACACATGCGCACACGCACACACACGCACACACACGCAGACGCACGCGCGCGCACACACACACACACACACACACAAAAGAAAACGAGAAAGCATATTGTCGCAGTGAGGCAAAAACCTTGCACTGTATCTCTCCATATCTTTTTTTTCCAGAAATGATTGCCCTATTTTAATTTGAATTATGACAATGTCATGCTGAAGTAGGGAAAATAGACAATCTATAAGCTCACAACGCATCACTTTAATGACATATACCCAAAATCGGGACGACAAGGTTCAAAGTGGTCAGGTTTATGTGTGCTTTATAAATATTCAACCAATGAAAAGTATTAACAAGAGCTTGTGACTAAATCATAACTACATTACATCCACAGATGGAACGCACGTTATGTTTCTTTTTCGTTTCTTTTTTTTTGACCATTTCCGCAAAAGTAATGCTTTTGGACATACAGGGTTTCTACCTGACAGCAACATTATATACCTTGCATGCACACACACACACACACACGCACACACGCGCGCACACACAAGCACGGATGCGCACACGCACACGCACACACACACACACACACACACACACACACACACACACACACACACACACACACACACACACAACCAAAATCCCTGGTGAGAATGCACTCCCCTATAGAAAGCCCAGTATATCAGAGATGGTGACCTCATCTCTCCACGGTGTCAGTGCGTCGTAGTGACACACTGCTGTTGAAATGGAAGCCGAGGACCTCTGTCCGGGCTATAGAGCCCCCCAAAACTCTCTGCTCTCCAGACACGGGCAGCAGGGAGCTGCCTTGGAGGCGTGTGAGTGTTGTCATGACAGCCCAACAGCGACATGTCACACCTCTGTGCTGGCCTGGTAATGCTGGAATAATTGAACGTGTTTACATCCCCTGTGGGAAATCAACGAGGGCTCATGATGCACAGGAGAGAGAGGGGCACAGAAAAAGCAATGGAGGTTTGGAGTGTGTCACCCAACCCGAGAGATGCATTTGGAGAGATTGTTCTTATCTCATCGAGTTATATGTGTTGTAATTGTAATGTCATGTGTAAAGGTGTGTGTGTGTGTGTGTGTGTGTGTGTGTGTGTGTGTGTGTGTGTGTGTGTGTGTGTGGTGTGTGTGCGCGCGTGTGGGGGGGTTGGTGGCATGCACCTATAGCAATGTCTATGCATTCGTGTGGATTCATGCATACAAGTTATTCCACCATGCACAATGAATCGGTGACAAATCATATTGCCACCGAAACATAAGGTTATTATATAAGAATAACATGCTGTCATATATGTCATTAGAAGCATAATTTTACTAAAACTGTCCATGTACTCAAACTGAAACGACAATGAGTATGACAACACAAAAGGTGTGACATGAGTTTTAATATTTGCACATGACTCTGATCAGCTGTGTATATTGCACACTAAAAAGACGTAATATCATGTAAGTAAGTTGAGTGCGTGTGTACTGTACCTACCTATCCATGTGTGCATCAATATAAGCATGCCATATGCGTTAAGGTTTTAATTTAGCCAGGTGTCCGTGAGTGTGTGTGTGTGTGTGTGTGTGTGTGTGTGTGTGTGTTCACACGCTATGCCTGATGCTAATAACTCGCTTCCTGACTCTCACATGTGGGCATGCATGAAGGATTCATATTAAACCAGACAGCTGGCTTAATAACCATCAATTAGAAAGTAATGTAAAGTGATGGCGGGTGTGGTGTATTTTAAGCCCTGTGCTATTTTCATACATGCGCAGCGGTAAGGTATAATTAAACTAACCAAGTCTCCGGTCCGCCTGTCTCTCTGCTTACGTTTGTGCATGACCGTACATGTACGTAGGCTACAATTTCGTTATCAGTGCCGAGTGCTTGTTTGGTGACATTGCCTTGAAGGAGCTCAGTACAAGGCGTGTGGAGATGGAGGGGTGAAAGGGGTTGCCCTGAGCCCAAATCCAAGGCCCGTATACGGCCAACAAGGACCTCACTGTCTTGCCTGTCTGCCTCACAACACTGCCACATTATTCACCCCTTTCTCTTCCCCTCCCGATACTACTCAATATCTGCCGCTGCTCAATGTAATGCATCAAGTCTTAATAGGACTAGCCTCTCCCTTAGTCTCCTCCACCATTCATCTAGATAGGACTAGCCTCTCCCTAGTCTCCACCATTCATCTAGGTCTAGGACTAGCCTCTCCCTAGTCTCCACCATTCATCTAGATAGGACTAGCCTCTCCCTAGTCTCCACCATTCATCTAGATAGGACTAGCCTCTCCCTAGTCTCCACCATTCATCTAGATAGGACTAGCCTCTCCCTAGACTCCACCATTCATCTAGATAGGACTAGCCTCTCCCTAGTCTCCACCATTCATCTAGACAGGACTAGCCTCTCCCTAGTCTCCACCATTCATCTAGACAGGACTAGCCTCTCCCTAGTCTCCACCATTCATCTAGATAGGACTAGCCTCTCCCTAGTCTCCACCATTCATCTAGATAGGACTAGCCTCTCCCTAGTCTCCACCATTCATCTAGATAGGACTAGCCTCTCCCTAGTCTCCACCATTCATCTAGATAGGACTAGCCTCTCCCTAGTCTCCACCATTCATCTAGATAGGACTAGCCTCTCCCTAGTCTCCACCATTCATCTAGATAGGACTAGCCTCTCCCTAGTCTCCACCATTCATCTCCGTTTCCCTCAGTCATTTACCCATGGAGTTCTATTTTAAGTCTGGTCGAACAATTCTAAGCCAATCCAACACAAAACGTGATTTGTTTTCTGCTCCATAGCAGACACAATCTGAAGGGTTAGATTTAAGATCCCAAGCACAAAAGAAATCCCCAAAACGCCTCATGAAATTATTATTTACTTGCATCGATGATGATAGTACTGTGTTCTCCAACCTTTTTGTCCCCCTCACAGTGAAATCCTGAGCGTATACAGGTCCATTCTTGCACATTCAGAGTTAAAATTAACAACCAGGTTTGTTTTATGTGTTTTATGCCTGATCTATACTGTCTGACAGGTTTCAGAATAAAGGTCAAGCTCTATAACTCTCCCATCCACTCACTCTTCCCTCTCTCTCTCTCTCTCTCTCTCTCTCTCTCTCTCTCTCTCTCCCTCGCTCTATAAATGTCACTTCATCATGCCCTTGTCTTCATTCAGACTATTTTCCTACCCCTCTGTCTCAGGCATGTCACACGTTGAAAAAAAGCCGATTTACAAGCTCACGCAAAACTCAAAGCGCCGTGAGTTTGTAGACAGGCTATTTTCGTCGTGACGCAGACGTATATATCAAAGCATATGAAATGTGGCTTCACCCTCCCTACCCTCCCATTTGTCCTTATCCCATTCGGACCTGAGATCAGATTCATACGAGGTTTCCACTGGGACACACACTGGTCTGA
>NC_137874.1:37062550-37112550 GCF_963924005.1 Protomyctophum bolini | reverse complement strand
GAGCGATCACTTAGCGTCGGTTTGCCTCAGAGGGCATTCGCCCTAACGCACTGTAACTCCTTCCCTCAGTCAACAGTGTTTGTGCTCGCTTCAGTGGAGCCGTTGGCCGAAGCTCAAGCTGTCTCCTGTCCCCTTCCATTTCCACGCCGCAGTAAACGAGATGAAGCTGCAGTATGTCATGTCTGTGCATGATGCAGCCCTGTAGGTCTGACACGTTGTCAGGACACGGCTTCCATCCCAGCAACACCCACACACACCCCCACCACTACACGAGGCTTCCAGCACTCCCAGTCCCACCCATAGCTCTCCTCTCCATCACTCAGTCCTCATAGCAGCCTCCAGCCCCGTCCCCTGCCCTGTGCTGCCGTACCACCCTGACTACTGAAATATGGTTTTTAATAAAGAGGACGGTAAAATGGCTGTTCTGGCAGCAATAAAAATGAGGGATCCGAGGGTGCTTGGCTGAGGAGTGTCTGGAGGAAATAGGAATGCGGTGACACAGTGTTCTTGCCTGGTCTGTGCGGTTGCTCACACAGGAGTTTGTACCAGAGGTAGATAGCTATATAGCTTGTGTGCATGTATGTGCACGTGAGAGAGATAGATCGAAACTATAAGTGTGTGTCAAATTCGTCGTTCGATCTAACATTAGACCTGTTTTATTGCCATTATATTTGAATTTAATTTGAGCTGCAGGAAGCAGTATAGGCTTCATAGGGCCCCAGTGGGCAAGGACATTGAAGCCATTTGCATTCACAACAGTGACCCAATCCCCCTCCTCCTCCTCCTCCATCACCACCCTCGGCATAAATGGGAGAGAGGCGGCGAGGTAGGGATACAGGGACAGGTGAGCAGTAAAGGTTAACAGATGCAGCTACGGGAGCACTGAGTGTATGGTGCCAAGAGTTGAGTATAGGGGACATGCTTTAAGGAAAGCTAAATGGCAACCACACCGTACATGGCACTGTGATGATACCTAATATTCACAGATATGTGTTCTAGCCAAGGGCCAGGACAACAAACTATTAAATACAACTATTATAATTGTTAAATATGTTGCACAAGAGAAAATCTGTTATTTTCAGCAACACCATTGTGTTAGCGTGGCTAATTTTCATGTTTACTTCACCCTCCCTTAGTGCCTCTTGTTTCTCCCTCTCTCTCTCACACAGAAAATGAATCATTTCCTTAGGGACTGCATCGAGCTTGTGTGAGCAGTGACCTCTTACAATAAGTGACACATTTACAGGAGCACAAGCTACAAGTTAAACCAGTTGCACTCATTTGCACTCTAGGAATCCCCCAGGAAAGAATTAAGCCTCCTCTCAGCATCACTGTCTGGAGGAATATGCAATATGAGAGTTGCCGCAACGCATAGTTCTAGAGATCATATTATTGTTCAAATAAACACTTGAGAGCAGAGCTGCACATCCCTCGTGTCCATCTCCTTATTACGAGGGTCTAGGAGATGATGACTCAACTAACACACTAGAGATGCTATTCTATTCAATAGGTTCTGTTGTTGTCATTACATGATGGAGTGTTAATCTATTCTACAGGAAACTTCCTGCTGGTCATTATTATGAACAACATTTCTGCAATGTCATTTTTCATCTCATTCCAGTGGTACCAACAAGGGCTCCATTTTCATCCATACTAAACCCCTTATCCCTAAACGTCTTTGCCTTTTCTCACGACGACACGTTGTGAGCTTGTAGATCGGCTAGTTGAACTATTCAAAAATGTTTTTCAAAATAGTAAAAAAAAGGCAAAGAAGTTTAGGGATAAGGGGTTTAGCATGGACGATAATAGAGCCCTTAACACTGCGCAAAAAGCATGGAATACGGATGTGTCATAAGTAAACCTCTGTAGTGCACATGAAATTGCATAAACCTTGACATTCTGGGATAATTAGCTAACTCATACAGTGTGTGTGTGTGTGTGTGTGTGTGTGTGTGTGTGTGTGTGTGTGTGTGTGTGTGTGTGTGTGTGCGTGCGTGCGTGCATTGAGAATGAGATGTACTGTACTCAATTTCTGATTTCCTGTACCTGCCATTATTTTCAGAAGATCAAAGATTGCAAGAAAACAAAGAAAGAAATGAAAATAAGGGGAAAATAAAATGACAGAATAAATTTGATCTAGCGTCATCAAAGCTAATTCATATAATAGCTCCTCATGCAGTCATGCGGTTTGCTTTTCATTTGCTCAGATAATACATTATTCCAATCCAGACCTCCTGTCCTCGACTGAATCTGTAAACCCCATATCTGCTGATGACTCTTGAACCGTTCCATCATTTGTGTTGAAACGCTTATCAGTCAAATAGATTCCACATTCCAGCTAAAACGGTATTTAGCTGGAATGTAGGTGTAGCCAAGATGTAGCTAAGCAGAGCGTGAGCTCACGTTTAGTGCATCACTGTTGTAGAACCGTTCTTTATGGCAGCTCTGTGTCTTCCTGTGGGGAAGACAGGATAATCCAACTACCCGTGCTGGGAAAAGTAGTATTTATTTTTTTACTTAACTAAAAGTATAAAATACGGAAATGTAGAAATACTAAGTAAAGGTAAAAGTCTGGAAGTACAAATACCTCAACATTTTACTTAAGTACAGTACTTTAGTCAAATGTACTTATTACTTTCCACCACTGCCAACTACACAATAATACTTCGACAGCAATGATGCACAGACGTGTTGGCTGGGTCGGCAGATCTTAAGGGCACTCATTAATCTTATTACTTTTCAGCAATGAATCGTTAGACTTACAATCATGATAGCTCATGCTTTGCCTGGAGAATTAGCCATTGATGTTATTATGTCTCTTTTCTTGTCCATCTGCTTTCACTGCTGCCCAATGGGGTCGTTGATGCAAGAAGCGTAACCAAAACTGCTCATGTGTACGTTTGCTATAGTACAGTGGATTTATTCGGCATTTGAGCCACGGACCACCATGTGATGACATTTAGCCTCTCAGATCCAAAACGAAAGAATATTGTGTTATCATTGACACACAATTCCATGCTGTTAGGAAACGTTGATCAAAATAACAATTCTTCTACATTCTCTAATTGAGTAGACTTCTTAAATGTAATTTAAAAATGTAATGCAAACAACAACAATAATGTAAGGGGCCATTTGGTTACCAACTCTCCATCATTTATAGCTGGGGACCACCTGGAGCCCCCTCAAGGACCACTGGTGGTCCCTGGACCACTGGTTGAAAACCACTGTTTTCCTAGCCAAGGTTTTCAACAGATTAACTTTTGCATAGGAGGCTACACGGTAAACAAGATTATATCCCTTGGCAACATTGTACCATCAGCAACGTCTGCCAAGCCAACAACAGTTCTGAAGATGTCGGTCCAGTAGCCTGTGTGCCCACATCACAGCATCCACAGACAGGAAGCCTTACTCCTGTGTTTTTAATTCAAATACTATATAATGTTTAGAATTGTAGGTGACCTATCCTATTTTAAAATTGGCTAAAAGGGAGGACTGGCCTGTGGGCGGAATAATGTGGTTATGGAGTCATCAGCCATAACGTAACGATCTTAACTTCAAATTCGACACACGCGTTCCACCCCACCACAGGGGGTGCAGTGCCCGGTGTCTAGTCTGTCGGACCCACGGTTGTCCAGAACCTCCCCCAAAAAGGCCTCTGCCCGGGCTCTGGACAGGGCCCCTGCTCAGTGTCTATATATGGACCTCTGCCTGGGCTCTGGACAGGGCCCCTGCTCAGTGTCTATATATGGACCTCTGCCCGGGCTCTGGACAGGGCCCCTGCTCAGTGTCTATATATGGACCTCTGCCTGGGCTCTGGACAGGGCCCCTGCTCAGTGTCTATATATGGACCTCTGCCCGGGCTCTGGACAGGGCCCCTGCTCAGTGTCTATATATGGACCTCTGCCTGGGCTCTGGACAGGGCCCCTGCTCAGTGTCTATATATGGACCTCTGCCCGGGCTCTGGACAGGGCCCCTGCTCAGTGTCTATATATGGACCTCTGCCTGGGCTCTGGACAGGGCCCCTGCTCAGTGTCTATATATGGACCTCTGCCCGGGCTCTGGACAGGGCCCCTGCTCAGTGTCTATATATGGACCTCTGCCTGGGCTCTGGACAGGGCCCCTGCTCAGTGTCTATATATGGACCTCTGCCTGGGCTCTGGACAGGGCCCCTGCTCAGTGTCTATATATGGACCTCTGCCCGGGCTCTGGACAGGGCCCCTGCTCAGTGTCTATATATGGACCTCTGCCTGGGCTCTGGACAGGGCCCCTGCTCAGTGTCTATATATGGACCTCTGCCTGGGCTCTGGACAGGGCCCCTGCTCAGTGTCTATATATGGACCTCTGCCTGGGCTCTGGACAGGGCCCCTGCTCAGTGTCTATATATGGACCTCTGCCCGGGCTCTGGACAGGGCCCCTGCTCAGTGTCTATATATGGACCTCTGCCTGGGCTCTGGACAGGGCCCCTGCTCAGTGTCTATATATGGACCTCTGCCTGGGCTCTGGACAGGGCCCCTGCTCAGTGTCTATATATGGACCTCTGCCTGGGCTCTGGACAGGGCCCCTGCTCAGTGTCTATATATGGACCTCTGCCCGGGCTCTGGACAGGGCCCCTGCTCAGTGTCTATATATGGACCTCTGCCCGGGCTCTGGACAGGGCCCCTGCTCAGTGTCCATATATGGAGCTGGCCTGTTCTGACATCATTCTGACGTCTGCATAGACTCCATATTTGGGCATGCCTGACAAAGAACTCCATCTATGGGCCAAAAAGGGACACATTCATAATAACTGGGTGGGGCATGCATTTCCAACTTGCATCGTTCCAAGTAGACCAGTGCCTCACGGGCACTGCTCGAGTCTTCTTATGGTAAATGGTAAATGGTGCATTTATATAGCGACCCTTTACATATATTGTGCATTACAATCACCCATTCATACACCGATTGTGGCGGAAGCCATGCAAGGTACCAACCAGCACATCGGGAGCAATTTGGGGTTCAGTGTCTTGCCCAAGGACACTTCGACATAATACTGTAGAAAGGAGGAGCCGGGATTCGAACCGCTGAACCGTGGATCATTGGACGACCTGCTCTACCTCCTGAGCCACAGCCGCCCATGTAACTATGTACAGTATGTAACTATAAATGCACCAAGTCTCTGTACGTCTGTAATCCATGTAAGTCGAGAACTGTCATCAAATTCGACACACAGGTTCCACACCCCCACAGGGAGTTCAGTGCCCAGTGTCAAGTCGGTCGGACCCACCGTTGTCCAGAACCGCCACAAAATGCCTCTGCCCGTACTCTGGACAGGGCACCTGCCCAGTGTCCATATATGGAGCTGGCCTGTTCTGACATCACAAATATGTTCTAACTTCTGCATAGACTCTGGGCATGCCTGACAAAGAACTCCATGTATGGGCATAAAAAGGACACATACATAATAACTTTGAAACGTAGGTGTGTGTGTGTGTGAGCGCCCCGAACCTCTTATATATATACCAATAAACCAATAAAATATTTATTTCATTATTGTGTATTCGAAGTAATTCCTTATTTTGGCTATTATTTTGATCATCGCCCCCCTACAAGGAGGTGTAAGTTCCAAGGGAAATAGAAAACAATTCTAGCATATAGCAGTACTTGAACATTCAGTAGGGATTCCAGGGAGACTCAAGGTCAGATCCAATACCGAGGCTTTACTAGTAAACTAATGCTAATGTTGGTAACAGTTCATAACACCATGTTCTAGAGCCCATCACTGCTGCTACAGTACTGCTTTCATTAAGTTTTCATGTTTATTTTATGAGTCAGATTTATGCCAACAGCACAAGTTCAATATGTGACCAACTCTACCTGAATCACATTTGGAGTTATATGCAGTGCAGCAACAATATCCTTAGCTTCCTAATGGTGTAATGATACCTACAATATATTCCAGATATTCAGCAATATCATATTACACATCACAATAACTCTATCATGACCTGAAGAACAAAGGGTCCCCTAGAATGCACTGCACATCCAAATCAGCTCATGTTTATTTAATATACTTTGCTTCAATCTCATGGGAAAATATCAATTGTCGTTAAGCTGTAAGCTTTTGGCCCGGCCCAGCAAGTCTTACAGTTAGTTGCCTTCCATAGAAATATTATCGCATATAAAAGTATGCATAACTTCTGTTGACCAGCTTTGTGCATTCTCGCCTGTTCTTCATTTAGAAAGCTAAACAAGTCAAGTGTCACATTACATTTACAAGCTTAAAATGCAGCAATAAAATTGACACAAGCAAAGACTTTCTGGTATTAAAAACAGGCAAAACCCCCAAACAGCACCTAACTCAGAAGTAATAATTGTGGTTCGGTGACATCCAAAGGATTCTGGTACACGTACAGTATGTAAGTCTCAAGCTAGTTAAAGTAGGTATATTCTTACAGTCACTGAGACAAAAAGTCAAGATTTTATGCTACCTTTATTATTGTCACAACCCTCATATGCAAATTATTGGGGATTTTGTAACAGATAGCTACTTTTTCTTTCCTTGGAAGACAATTGGCTGTGTATGTGACCTACCGTACACAAAATGGTGTATCAAAGAGTGTACAGTACTTTTCTCAAGCAGTGAACTCAAGCAGTGCCTGTACTGTAGAGGCCCATGTAATTCTAGGAAATCTGCTGTAATTTGAGAAAATGATACCAGTCCAAGGACAAACTGCAATATAATATCCTTGTACTGAAACAGAAATTACAGTTGCGCCAGGACATAAAGGAGAGGAGTACAGACTGTACTAAGCAGAGACAGGAGTGTATATTGCACATTATATACTTTAAGACTATATTTATTCAAATCTTATACATTATGTGAACCCAGTGCAAATGGCTAGGTCAGAATTTAAGTCTACTTATTTTTATATCTTTCGTATATTCTTACTTACATTTTTGAGTGGTGCAACCACTCCTATAGAAAAGCTATGTTTGTCCCTGCTGGGTCTGTCTCTCTGTCTGAGCACGAAATCGCGTGCTCAGACAGACAGACTGTATGATGATTTGTACAGTACAGTACAGTACAGTACAGTACAGTACAGTACAGTACAGTACAGTACAGTACCCCCGGGGACCCCCACACGGTCCTTTCTCGACCGTTTCGGACATGGGGCAGCTCGCCGGCACCGGGCCGGCACCCTGGCCGCATTCCAATATGGATTTGGAACTTCCGGGGACTCCTCGGGGACCCCCACACGGAGTTGCACCACTCACTTCACACAGGTGTGATTTTATTTTAAGCTTAGTTCATCTCTCTACTCTTACCTGTACCAACCCTGTGTTTCATGCGTACTGCTGTGCTGCTATATGAAAACTGCATTTCCCCATCCATGTATCTATCTATCAATCTATCCATGCATCCATCCATCCATCCATCGATATATGCAATTGTAATTAAATGCAAAACAGTTTGTATCGTGCCAAACTCACCATCTTCAGTGGGCACATAGATGTTGAGGTACAGGCAGTCCTCGCTCTGGTTCTGAACATAGCTCGCAGCAGCATCCAGGTTGTCTGTGAACCACACCGGCAGCATGATCTCAGGCAGCACTCCGTGGACGTTCTGGGGACACACGGGGGCAAACTGGGTGGCGTTGCGGATCTCCTGCCAGGAGCCCGGCGCTTCTGGCGGCTGGAAGCGGCGCTCGCCGATAGGAGCCGTGGCATAGGGCACGCCCAGGTACTGTTCTACGGGGCCCAGGATCTCGCTGTTTATCTCCTTCCTGATGCCGCGCACTTTTCCATAACCGGTGGTGACGATTGGGTGTTTCAAGTCGACGCGTTGACACGAGGACAGGGCCAGGTGGAGGATTAAGCCCAGGAGCCACACCAGACAATGCTCTGAGATCTGTTGAGGACTGCTGCGACGTCTCCCGGCACAGCCCTGCAGGCTGGCGGCTCTCACGGGGAAAAGCAACATGTCCAAGATAAGGGATCTCCTGCTCATAATATCACTAGGGTTGTAGTCGGGTGTCGTAAAGGGGGGGGGGCACTAATGAACCATCAGCTGAGAACGGGAGATATACTGTAGTGGGTAAAAGGAGGATCTGTGGGGGGGTAAGAGGGTAACATCAGAGATGCACACAGCGTTTCCTAGCTTGACATGGTGAGGTCGGAGGTCGCTCGCTTCCTGCTCTCGTCCATCTTACTTCCTGAGAGCTCCTGATTGGTCCAGGGCTGCAGTCAGGAAGCTAGTCGCACCTATAGAAGACACAGACAAGTTGCAGGTTATAGAGCTGCATAGTGGGCATAGATTATTTTTTTAATCTAGATTAATCTCACTGTTTGTTTGTTTGTTGTGGTTGTGATGCATGGATGATGGTTTAGCTTAGCACACAACAGCTAACAGGATGCAGCAGACATGGATAACAGTATTTAGCCGACTTATGGCTCCATCGCTGCCTCTTTCTTTTATAGTAAGGAAGTAGAACTTTTTGTTGGCGTTGCTGTTTACCGACCCTCTCACAGACTACACCGAGACGAGTGCACTGACTCCGTGCAGTGGCAGTGCTCCGCCTCTCTCTCTCACACACACACACACACACACACACACACACACACACACACACACACACACACACACACACACACACACACGTGAATGGGCATATGAACCCAGTTCAATGCTAAAGTCATTTTCAACTAGGAGGACTGCACTAAGTAGAATGCATGCCTCTGCCTTCCAGTCATTTTAACCATGACCTTGACTTTTAACCCATTCTGACCTGAGATCAGATTCATACGAGGTTTCCACTGGACACACACTGGTCTGATGAACCCATTCTGACCTGAGATCAGATTCTAAAAATGTCAGTCGTTCTTCGAATTTTTCAAAAATAGCAGACCTACAAGCTCGTATCGCGCCACTCGGTGGCGCGATATGAGCTTGTAGATCTGCTATTTTTCAATAGGTAAAGCATAACATGATGCTAACACCAAAATGGGTGCCCGGTCAGAATGGGTTAACCTGTTCCACCCAGAAGACATCTCTTTAGGAAAACCTATACTGATCATGCCTACCAAGTTTCATGAAATATCATCATTCTTAATTTTGACCTTCGGCCATGTGTGTGACCTTGACATTTGACCTTTTCCACAAATAAATTAAACATCTAAGCTAGTTAGATAACTAGGTTCCCCAACTTGCCCTATACTGATCATTCTCTCCACATTTCATGAAAACAGAAAAACACTTATCTTCCCAATATAATAGGGAGAAAACATAACCCTTGTCCAAGTCCGTTGGCAGAGGTAAAAACGAAGGATTTTCAGCCAAGAGACAGTATAATGCCCAATACAATCTCAGCTTGCATGATTGAAAAGACTACGAATAATATGGAAACCAATTCACTGAACAAGGACATCCTGTGTCTTTCATCCTAAACTCTTCAGATTCCGTATTGCTGACTACCGCCACAACCACAATATTATGTGTGTTACATGCAAGTCAGTGGTCTTTGTCATAGCAACAGCCAACGGGCCAGTGGGCTGGTGAGAAATTGTTTGTTTTAATGTTGTGTCACTAAAAACATTGAGGCAAATTTATTTGACACAGAATTCTTGGCCATTTTCCAAGCAGGGAAGATTAAATTAATTTATCTTTAGAAAACAGATAGATTAATGAAATTGTGCTCGGAATTGCTCGCTTTCATTTAACTGATGCATGGTTCACAGAACCATAAGCATTCCTACAGTATGCCTGAGCCACTTCTTGCCCCACTGCCTGTTTGTTTACAACCGCAGACTTTTCAAACGTTTTTGGATTAAGGTTGGTGTGGTTAATATGTTTTGGATTAAGGTTGGTGAGGGCTACGTTAATAGTTTTTGGATTAAGGTTGGTGAGGGGTGCATTAACCCATTCTGACCTGAGATCAGATTCATACGAGGTTTCCACTGGACACACACTGGTCTGATTAACCCATTCTGACCTGAGATCAGATTCTATAAATGTCAGTCGTTCTTCGATTTTTCAAAAATAGCAGACCTACAAGCTCGTAGCGCGCCACTCGGTGGCGCGCTATGAGCTTGTAGATCTGCTATTTTTCAATAGCTAAAGCATAACATGATGCTAATACCAAAATGGGTTCCCGTTCAGAATGGGTTAAAAAGACTAGGGGATGAGGATGCGTTGCTCCCCTGCTTGCAGTTATGTTTAGGTTAGAGTTAGAGATAGGGTTAGTACTAGTCATAGAGTACTAGTACTAGGCATAAACACTTGTGTGCGGTCCAAAACACAGCCCAGCGCTTCCTACTCCACTGACAACCAATCACAGCGCTCCAAATTCCTTGAATCCTGCAGCCATCCTAGGAAAAAGAAACTCGCTTCCTGGACTGCATGTTGTCTAAGTAGGACAGCCCTGCCCCTCTCCACAAGGTGGGGTGAGTGCACCAAAGCAATATGGTCATTGTAGTAATCCAGCAATCCAGTTACACCCTAGTCAAACACACAAACTACATTATTTGTCTGGCCATAGTTAGAGTGCAGATTTCAAATTGTGCTACTGTTATCTACTACAAATACTATTAACATTGAGTGACTGGAGTTTCTTCCAGCTTTGAAATGTCCCTTTTAAGCCATGTAGGCTAAGAAGAACGTAAATGACAATTCCTGGCCCAGCCAAAGTGCATACCAAGTGAATATACACAACATGCACTACGATGTAGGTAATAAACCCACGCATTGATGTAGGTAATAAACCCACAGGAAATAAACCCATGCATTTGGAACTACAACCTGGTATCAAAGAGAGAGCAGAGAACACAACTCCAAGAAGACAGCTTCATTCTGTCGTTCCTGCAATAGAAACCGTCACTGAAGCGCATGTCTTGCTTGCGTCGCATTATAATTTTTTCAGGACATATTCATTTCATTCCAAGAGTTTCCCAGGCAACGTGTGAAATCAATCATGTGTAGCTTGAATCGTCCACATACTGTACAATACACTGACTGTGATGGATCATGGAGCATGTTTCAGACTTTATAAAGGATGAATCTATTGGCATAATTGTATTCGTAGCCTGTGTTTTAGGCATACAAAACGAGTTCTTACAAAGTTCTCTATTTAAAATTCTCTGTTTATGTTTCTTAAAGGAAACATCAAATGGATTCTTGGCAGCATTTATAAACTGTCCTTATTATTACTCCCTCAACATCAAAAAACATTTCCTGATTTGCATACCTAACGGAGACAAGATGTTGTAGCGAGGATAACTGTAATGTGTTTCTTCATCAAGTTCATATTGTAATGTATATATATTTGCAGCTCAGGGAAAACAACACAACACAACACAGAGAATACAATAGCAATGGAAGCCATTAAACAATAAACCCCACGCTCACTGACCACGACATACACAGTAAAATCTTCATGCAATGTTAATTTATCCATTTGTAACTTTGAGTGAGTGCAAATGTATAGCCAACGGTTACTGTACATTTGTTCAGTACACTGCCTCTCAGAATCACTCTGAATGTAGGAAGTAGGAACATGTATTGTATTGTAGCTTCTAGCAGTGAAAACATGTCTGAGTTGGTCCTATATATATACCCACTCAGACAGTTTAGTGCAGTTGGTTTTTATGCCTGCAGAGCTGAATGGACTGGGTCAATGTCATCCAGACAGGGAGATGGAGCCATTTACGTGTGATAAAGGCTTGAAGGATCCCTGGCTATTAACCCATTCTGACCTGAGATCAGATTCATACGAGGTTTCCACTGGACACACACTGGTCTGATGAACCCATTCTGACCTGAGATCAGATTCTAAAAAATGTCAGTCGCTCTTCGATTTTTCAAAAATAGCAGACCTACAAGCTCGTAGCGCGCCACTCGGTGGCGCGCTATGAGCTTGTAGATCTGCTATTTTTCAATAGCTAAAGCATAACATGATGCTAACACCAAAACGGGTTCCCGTTCAGAATGGGTTAAGGTTCTTGCTCCATATAACTAATATTAGAAAATCAACTCATTTACTGCCAAGGACGACTTTCAGTGAGATCGCTGTCCAGAACGCCATCTGGCAGTGTCTCCGTTGCTAAGCGATCGCTAAAAGATGTGTGTGTTACATTTGTTGTTGAAACAATAATATTGTTTTGATGTATGGCAAAACTAGTTAGTGCTAGTGGCCAAAATATGGGGCAAAATCTCAACCAAAGAAGGTTCAACCAAATAATTTTGCATACCAAGTGAACAAACATACAAAATCCACTGCTCTTGGGATATATATGTAGGCTATGTATCTATATGTATCTCTCTAGGCATTCTCTACTAGGCATCTAGTTCAAGCTTCCTCTGTTTAACTGTGTCATGAGCTAGATGTTGATTTACGTTAGTTGCCAGAGTTCAAATACAGCATTAGTCTATAATGAAGCCTTGCTTCACCTTTTAAATTGTAAAACCAGCTTGAATAAAACTGGGCAGGTGCTGCACGAATCTTCATTCGATACAGTAGAGTAATATGTATCAAAGAGAGGCTAGCTTTTCCCCAGAATGAAGTTGGCATGAGTAGGACATTGACCTCACAAATTGAAGAATTTCGTGGTCCAATGGCTCCGTCTGTCTGTCTGTCTGTCTGTCTGTCTGTCTGTCTGTCTGTCTGAAGTCTGAAGCATTTCTGCATGATGGTGACATACACTGACAAGTCCTGGTGATTCTTAAGAGAAGCTTCTTCCTAAACAGTTTAATTTGCGCATACTCACATATTGAACACCACAAGTGATGAATGTGATTCAGCATCATTTTACCTGCTTGTAATATAATATAACAAAATATTTTCTTCATGTTTTCTCCAATATGCAGACTAATGGTTTTGTCATTATGGCGATATGAAAGATTTCCAAAAACTGATTCATACAGTAACTGAACACAGTTATATTCTCCCTATCCCGAGCCAAGTCATAATAAATAAGTTTATACTTTCATTTAGAGCTCTGGCCTTCATTAAAAGCATTGAGGAAGACGCCTCGCTCCAATCCTGAATAAGGTCGCATTTCGCTAGATAGTTGACACAAAGTACATTGAAATACAGCCTTCTGTTTCTGGCGTGCTTAGCTGCTTTTCATCCACAGATGTTGACTAGCAGAGCAGAGCAGTTTGACAGCTGAAATTGTGCATGTAGTTTTTGCACTGGCAGCAGAGCAGACACAAACAAGAGATCTTTGAGTGTGCTCTTTTCACAAACAGATCCATTCTGCAGTGTTCATGGTTCGCTATGACCGTTCCCCCAGTAAACATTGTCCTTAAAAACTGCCCTGCTGTCTGAAAGACATTACTGCTGTACATCAAACAGCTCCAGCTGACATTATATAAATCAACCAAACCTAACCCACTCTAGTGTCAAGGTACATGACGAAATCACTTTTCAACTCATGGATGGTTGACACAACAGATGTTTGGACAAACAGTACCACATCAAATGATAAAGAGTGAGAAATGAGTCATGTGTACTTCGCCTCAGGGCACTCTCCCTGCAGCATTTAACGCTGTGTGTGTGTGTGTGTGCGTGCAGCGTGCCTGTGAGTGAGTGCGTGCATGCGTGCGTGCATGCGAGCGAGCGTGCAAGTGTTGCTTCAGTGTTGATAATAGACGACAGACCCTAGTATTCGTCCAAAACCTATGCAAAACCAGTGGATACTTGAACACCTTGTCCTAAATACTCTCTGATTGGCATATGATGGAATCAAAAATAAGGAGAACGTTAACACAGACAGGCACCGGTGTATAATTCATCATGGTACTGTAGCTGAAACCACCGAGAGTTCCGCTGTTTGCAGCATATCTAGAGCAGTGTTTTACCTGGGTGTAGAAAATGTTATGCTCTTATCAGCTTTTCCCATTGCTTCCATTTACTTGTTTACTACTTGCTTTGTTTTTTTCAGGTCAGGATGGATGGATAAGAAATTTTAAATATAAAAACATACCAGCTATAATATTTTAAAATTAATGATTTGTGTTTGTTGATTGCCCCTACACACACACACACACACACATACACACACACACACACACACACACACACACACACACACACACACACACACACACACACACACACACACACACACACACACACACACACACACACACACACACATTTGGAATTGCTTGTGGATCTGCTGTAGTATAGAGAGAAACAAGGAGAGGGACATGTATAGAGGCCCGCTGTGTGACCCATAAATGTAGTGTTTCTGACCGCTCATTTTTTTGCCAACTCAATGGCTCCGGAATTGTATATTACTGTACATAACTTGCCTGGATGCAGACCATGCATTCCACCCACTCCACTGACTGGACTGCTTCAGCCTATCAGCGTAATGCATCGCCGCTGTTTCATATTTTCATCAATGTTCCACATGCTTTGACATCATTTGTCTTAATGGACATTGTGTCATTTCTGCATGGCGGCAGACAGTGGACAAAGTGTGTGCACTCTCTCTCCATTCATTAACAGCCATGTGGTTGTTGTTGTTGCTTTATGTACGTAGTAGTTGTTCTGGCTGTGATGCTGGTGTGAAACAGCAATGACACACAATACAAACAGGATGTACCTTCTTCTAAACGGTACATTGCTGACAGATTGCGAAAACAACAATATTACAACAAGCACATCGAGTGTCAGAGCAGTCACACACGATGTTCTGTCGGGCGTTGGTTGGACTTACTATGTACAGTACAGTTACAGTAGTTATATCATATTATGTAATTAGTTATTCTAGTTGTGGGAGATGAGGGAATAACTGACATGCCTGTTTATAAAGGACCCACTCTGTCTGTAACTCATTCCTTCAAACAAATGTTATAGTTAAATAACACAATCATAACATTGTCTAATAACTTATGGTTTAATTCTTATTCTTTTTTTTCAATTTTTTAAAAGATTTCTTTGTAGATTACCCTCAAAGGTGATGGGGTCAGTTGGGAGGAGGCATGGGAGTATCTGGGCGTATCACGTAGCAGAGCAAGGGGCCAAACTGCCAAAGGGCACCTTATCCTAGTAACTTCAATCGGCACCGCCGAGTTCCTGCAGACGTTCCGGTTAACTGAGTCAGAGTGCGCCCAGCAATTACTTTCCAGTTTGCCTGGTCTCAGTGAGGCTAAGGGCCGATTCATACTCCTATTTTAGAGCCGAATAAAAGTCGGTTCGGCTCTGTAGAGCCTACAATTTGACGTCATTTGAGGTTCGGGGGGGCGGGTACCGTCCTAAAGTCGGCTCTTCGGTGCTACTGAAAATTTCTGACGAGCCGAAATCATTTCGGCACTACAGCGCCGAAACAGGAGTATGAATCGGCCCTAAGGCTTGACTCACACCTTTCGATCTAGCATACAACATTGATACATGCTTTGCTAGATGTAAACAAAGGGTAAGTGTCATGGCCGCCCCAATGCATTTCCAATGGAAGTCACATGGTTTGACACAACAAACAATGTTGTGTCAAACCATGTGACTCCCATTGGAAATGCATTGCGAGCTTGCATCAGTAGACAAGTCTCATGCATCAGCTATACATCAATCTGTTGTAAAGGTCTGAGTGAAGCCTATAAACCATCAGAAATGGACCACATCAACTTTGGGGCGACGATAAACCCAGCTTCAACTTCAGTGAACAGTGTATTTTAATTCAATGGTAATATCACATGCCCCAGTAACTTTTCCTTTTTGACAGATGTGGCAAAATGAGCTCCCTCATTGCCCCTTGATCTCCGTTTAGGGAAAGGAGGCCCTGGGCTATAAAGCCACCAATGGCATTAAAAAAAGTCCTGCGGCATGCATCGGATGAACCTAATGTTTCAGGACAAGATGTTTCACCTGGGACTCGTTTTTGCCATGGTGACTAAACACCTGCTCTGTGCATGATTTTATGTAAGCATGGGCCTTTTGATGAATGTAAAGATCTGCTGTCTCACCCATTCAGAAGTACTTTAACTCCTTCTCCTGTAACACGCCGTGGTTGTTCCATGATAACGCTGCATGTCCATCTCACTTGCTAACACCCAGTTCCAGTTTCATGACAGCACCAAACCAACCTGGAACGCCACATCTCAACGACTTTGAGTGTGACTGAGTACACGGCACGCCTGTGCCCATTACCTTTAACCTGCCAATCTCACGGTTGCACAGCTGCACAGCTGCATGTCAACCCCCAGAGGGTTGACGTATAGGCAGATCAGCGCAAAAACACACTTTTGCGGCTCAGCCACCGTCAGCCAATGATTTCCATAGTAGTTCAGTGGTTATAAGTGATTATAGACATTAGACAGACAACTTCATGGCACATATTCCTCCAAAGCTGATTGATTAGCATGCAGTGTTTCTGCCTCATGCCCAGATGTTGTTTATCATACTGTTTGTAGTGGATCCTTATTTACTGTTGATTAATAAGTAAGGGTTTTGCTTTCTGTTGGCCAACATTATGGAACATCTGCCTCCAGAGCTAACGCCATCATTAAATGTACTGCAGGTTATAACAATGATACGTTCAATGACCCAATTGTAAATTGCCGAAACTACACTGGAAACAAACAGTGTCCAATTAACGGCATAATATGGAATTCTACAATCAACAGCTATTTCTGCCATTATTGATACTGTAGAATAGAGTAGACAGACAGGAAACCGGAAGAGAGAGATATGGGGAAAGACACACAGCAGAAGTCGTCGGAAATTGCATTGGAACCTACAGTAGGTGCCGGGCCAGAAAAAATATTCTATTTAAAATCATGAAACTCAAGCAAGGCTGAACCAAAGTCATTTTGCCTATTTCTCAACTGCAGTCTGCACCGGGGGTAGATCACGGAAGGACAGGCGGACGGCCACGGACACACGCGCAAAAAACAAAAGAACTACGTACTTGATCTGTGAGTGCACTGTCCTTCAATCAGTATAAGAATCAATATACAACAATGATTTGATTGGCTGAGCACCCTGTAGCGATGATTTGATTTGCTGAGCAATGTATGTATTGAGGATAAAAAGTGAGGACCCCACATGTGATTGGCCGGAATGTGATGATGTAGAGATGTAGAGCGCCCCTGACTTCACACGGGTGTGATTTTTATCTTAGAAACAATCTTGCTTTTCCTTTGTTAGTTGCCAAGAAATATCAGGTTGAGGTTGCATTACTCCTTTTGCATGTCTATGGTCATCTGCAGTATACAGCAGTACAGCACTGCCAAATGCTTGCACTGGCTGTGTGGCTGGATACTGTGAGTACCACAGTGCTCTGGATACTGTGTGTACCACAGTGCTCTGGATACTGTGTGTACCACAGTGCTCTGAGGTTTATCACATCGTGGCTGGATACTGTGTGTACCACAGTGCTCTGAGGTTTATCACATCGTGGCTGGATACTGTGTGTACCACAGTGCTCTGGAAGTCTGGATACTGTGTGTACCACAGTGCTCTGGAAGTCTGGATACTGTGTGTACCACAGTGCTCTGGAAGTCTGGATACTGTGTGTACCACAGTGCTCTGGATACTGTGTGTACCACAGTGCTCTGAGGTTCATCACAATGTTGCAAAGCTCTCACTCACCATTGCACCCCAGGGTTTCCCCCAGGAAAGAACTGAGTCTAGGTGGTAAGCACGCGTGCACGCGAATGCTAGGGCAGCATGATATGGAGAAAATGGCATACTTATTCATATTCAATACAGTAGCTGTATGATAAACAGTATGAATATGGGTTCACGGCACGCGTATCACTTCATATTAAAGCTCTATAATACTGTAAGTGTGAACCCATACTAGTCAACCTATAGTCAACTAAACAATATCACTTAAAGCAGCAAGCCGCAATATGTTTACTAAAGAGCTGGAGAGACGGGGAGACCCCTGTTAATAAGCAAACAGCAATGATTATCATTAGAATATAAATATATACATTTTTTAACAAAAAACCTTTCGTTTTAACCATAGAATATGTAACTCTCAGCACCTTTAAGTTTAGCAGCACTGAAAATTAAACATTCTTCAAAAAACTACATACTGTACAGTACAGTCATTTATTTGTAAGTCCTGATACCGGATATCAAACCCTTTACTTTTCTACAGTTTGAATAACAACCTAAGCTTTGCAATGGTCACAGAAAATCCCTGATCATTCAATTAAAGAATGTCATGCTGCTGTTTTGAGTCTGGCATACTGTAAGGTACAGATGAAAAAGGGGTTCATACGGAAGGCTTGCGTTCAAGTCTTTTCAGGCGTCGCATCGAATCGTCTGTAATTAATTTCAATTAATTTTCATAGAGGCGGATGAGCAAGTCTGGCAAAACCGTCGCAGTTGTGTGCTCATCTCACACACACACACACACACACACACACACACACACACACACACGCCCCGCTAGTTGAACAGCCTTTAACTTCTTTCTATGCGACACACATGGAAAGAGTTGAATGATCTGAACTTGAAAAAACATATTAAACAAACACTCTCTACAATGTTTGTAGAGACGTCTTAAAGAAGCCATGGGAGCCGAGCCCAGCCGAGCCCACCCAGCCTGGCGGAGATATGCACTACACATTTTCTAGTTGGACTAGTGCATTCACTGTCATTGGCACATATTTACTATAAGTCAATCCTTGGTCTACTACCTTCAACCTTTGTGTGTACAACTCACAGAAAACACTCGCATGACTGAAGTAAAATGTGACAGAAGTAGAATGTGCTTAAATTCATATGTAAAAGAAAATCTGAGATGATGATGATGGATGATTGATGATGGTCATGGAAGGGGAACATTCTGAAAGCTTCATGGGCAAAGATAATCAACTTCAAAATCTCAAAAAATAGGTCATAATGATCTCTCAGTCAGATTGTGGTCCCTGCAGAGTTGCAGACAAGTGTTTTTTTTTCCTGGGTTTTTCCTCTCTTTTCCCCAAAAGAAACGCAGCAGTCCTTTACTTTACTGTCCCAAAGGTTCAGACTCAATTTGGCAGCACAGAACCACACATGAAAAATGTAATGAAGGGTTTGATGGCAGATTCAATTGCCTGAAGAAGGTCAGTAGACCGAAAGCTTGCTAAATAAATACATTGAATGTGCGCAGATCTTCCCTTTATTTTTCTCATGGCAGATTCAATAAAAATGTCTGTGCTTCTTTAGGTAGATTCTGTTTCCTTGTCTGACCTTTATGTACATGATTATGTGAATTGCTAATTTACCGTAAGTTGTTTGCAACACTGTAATTGCTGCCATCTTGGCCAGGGCTGCCTCGATAAAATAATTCAGGAATGATGTTGAGAAATAATCTGAAGAACAAACTCCTCTTTCAAAGTGTTAAAATATCTGTCGCAAGACGCAAGAGCCTTGCATTGGAAACAGGTGCAAAACAAAAAAAAATCTACTAGGGATCAGATTTTCATCTTGTGAGATTTATTGATGACTCTTGTTTCACTGTGGATGTAATGAACATTTGAAGCGTGGAAGGGATGCAGAAAATTGCAGTGTTAGGACATTTTTTTTTATCCCCATAATTTGCATCATCGGATACGACTGCTATTTTGGAGCCTGCTGACGCGCTCTCTCCAGTAGTGGAAATCACCAGGGGAAGCGTGTCCTCAAGGAGCTGTGTTGTTTAATGTTTATATGACAAAGAGAGGCTCTTTTAGAAGCCTAGCCATTGTCAAGCTGAGAACTCTGGGAGGGCCTCTCTCTGCTGGTGCTGTAATTCCTGGGCACACTGGGCGGAGCAAATTGGCCTCAACTGGTGGGCAAGAGGGAAAGCAAGTCCTGGAAGGGAGCTCAGATTGATCTGGGCAGCTTTCCTGCATGGAGAGCCTCGTTCTATACTTTCAGCACACTGGGTTTAGAAGCTAAATAATGGCTAAGCAAGGTAGCTAGAGATTGATGATGATTATGGGGCAACACAGTTTATAAGATCCTGAAATAAAAAATGGACCTGAGATGCAGACTATACTGATCATTTCCTACGAGTTGAATGAAAGTCTGGCCATCCGTTCAACTGTCTTGCTAACCCCCCCCCCCCACACACACACACACACCCCCCTTCATCGGGTCTCAGAGACATGCCATGTCACAACACGGGACTACACAACACTACACAACGCTCTGACACTACGCAATGTGGACATTGACGACAGCAAGCAACAACCCGGACGCTTGTTTATCATCCTATCCTTGTTCATATATAACGCCATTTGGGCCGACAGGCTATAACTTCATGTTGTGATAATAATATAGCAGCAGCAGTCTACTATACTATGCTATAACGTCATGTTGTGATAATAATATAGCAGCAGCAGTCTACTATACTATGCTATAACGTCATGTTGTGATAATAATATAGCAGCAGCAGTCTACTATACTATGCTATCTTCCTTCCGTGTGCATTGTGTGCATCGCGACAACGGACCACCACCGCCGCAATATATAAAAGCTAGCTGGTAATAATAATAAAATAAAGTCATCATTTCTTGTTTATTTCTTTTTTCTAGGCTACAAATATTTCACCAACTTAATACAAATATGCTCAATCTTGCCAAAACAAATATGGCTCACATCCTACAAGTCCCAGATAGTTACTGTTACGGTACTCTATTGTGTACAAAAAGCTGTCAAGTAAAACAAGTCGCAGAGTTGTATATTGTTGCTTTGGTCCGCATGATTCATCATTGAACCTGGCCAAAGTGGCCAGTGTCATTTTTTCCTGAAGCTTTAAGAAACTATTTTCGTATCAGTCCCTGTGCATTAGCAGTGCTGTGTTTACAATATGAAAGCAGGCATACAGTAGGGTTTATTTTTTTTACATTAAGAAGGATTAAGATTGTGAAAACAATATATACAATATACCAACCCTATCTTTTAATTCACCATTTATTACACACCTTTACATTGCTATACCTTTCAAGCCGGTCGTTTGTTTTTGCTATGCAGTATATAGCAACATTATTATGTTTTTAATCTATGCATATTCTCTCTGGATTTAACGGACTGTCCCATGAATAAAACAACAGCAACCACCACCACCATTATTGTCATCATGTAATACAACTATATGGAGGCAGCAGCAATTCTGTTTTCACGCCTCATTTCAAGTGACACTTTAGACTAGAGGACGTTATTCTTCTTTCAATTGATTCATATGCATGTACCCAGTGTTTGGATAATTAATGGGAGATGTACTATTTATTACAGCCTATACATTGTGGGCATGTTTGTTTTGACCTGAGGGACAGTGGTGTATGCGAGCGAGAGAGAGAGGGAGGGAGTGAGAAAAAAAATCTGTCAGTTAAAAGGATTCACCTCAACAAGGCATAAGAGAGAGTGAAATAAATATCCAAGTTGGGGCGCCAAGTGGTCCAGGCAGATGCCACATATAGGCGTTGGCCTGACAGCACGTTGCGTGTTCGAGTCTATACTATCATTAAAGGCAGAAAAGCCAAAAACAAATCTTTAAAAAAGAAAGAAACGAATAATCAAAAAGCAGTTGGAAATATTAGACAATAGTGATCATCCTTACTATTTAACCTGCTGAACAGTCCAAGGGAGTCCAAGGCTGGTTATTGCATTACTACTATTACTACTATTAGTAACGCATTTTTGCCTAACACTGCTGTCTCGGGCAGTTTAATTCCATCATTGCATTAAAAGGAAACCGATTAAAAAGAAGAAAGAAAAAACAAATGAGTCCATGATTTACAACTTACTGGTAAAACCGGGACGATATTTCGTTAGAGGACACTACAGAGAGCAATTTTGTAGAGATGTGAGGACAGACGAGGACATGAGAAAAGTGTGAGGTCAACAGGGAGCGGCAAGGAGATACTGTAAGTGGTAGGGAGCAGTGAAGGAGCTATTTCAGTTAGAGAGAGAGAGAGAATCAGGTGGGGCCGGAAAGACATATTACTCAAAGCCCTGACATGGTGAAGCTTAGTTTCTGCACAAAATATGACCACTACAGATGTCTTGGCAGGCAGTCTGCCTTCGCACAAATAGCCTTTAGCCCCACTAGTGGTGGATCTAAGGATGGCAATATTGGTTGGTTGGATTAATCCATTCTGACCTGAGATCAGATTCTAAAAATGTCTGTTTGAAAATGACAGTTTTCTGAAAAAGCTATGTTTCTATGTCAGTGGTTCGTCGATTTTTCAAAAATAGCAGACCTACAAGCTCGTAGCGCGCCACTCATGAGCTTGTAGATCTGCTATTTTTCAATAGCTAAAGCATAACATAATGCTAACACCAAAAGGGGTTCCCGCCCAAAATGGGTTAAGGTTGAGAAGGTGTCAAGGGTCTGAAATTCAATAATTCATTGCATGAAAATAAATGTAACCCCAACTCCCCAAGAGGGTACGGGTCTACAGTATTTGGGTCCAGTTTCACTCTCTCAGAGTATTTCACTGTACAATAGTACCAGTATGTCATTCCCTTGGTTCTTGTGAAGTGTAATACACTTTCAACTTGCTCGCTACAAGCATCCCCACAAGAGAGCAGCTCAGTAACTCTGCAATGTCTGAGAGAAACCTGTCTGCAGCACCTGCTTTCTTATGTATGCACACGGATGCACAGCAACCCAGGCTGTCAAGTGCACTAAACATGCACAGTCGACACTAGAGCGTATAATAATGCACCGCGCTTGTTAGATCAGAACATTGCAGTGTGTGAAGGAATAGGGCATCAACAACCGTACTAGTAGCAGTATACTGTACGTGGGGACTGTACTGCGGAAGCCGTGTCAGACTTAAGATGGAGTGACAAGTTGGATATCAGAAGGCGGGAACATACAGTTGAGTGATAGTGATATCAAGAATGATATCTAGATTTAATGAGGCATAAAGACTAATGTAGTGCATATGCAGGGTGTTGAGCTAGAATGGATGGAGGGTGACAGACATTAGGTAAGATTGAGCAGTGTGGTGTGGTCCTGGCTACAGAGGGGAGACACCCTGAGAAATAAGACATGCCATCAGAGATGAAGAGGAGAGAACAAGGAGTGATTATCCCAGAAGAGTTATGAGTAGACCAGAGGCTGCAGAAGCCTAATGATAATCTTTTGTCTCAAGGGCAAAGGATGGTGTTGATTTAAAACAAACAATCAATTAGCCACTTTAGAAGCATTTCTTCAGCCATTACAGTCATCTTTTCAATAGCTTATCCATATCCAAACTGAGTACCAATAATATAATGCCATTAATAATTTTGCAAATGTGTTTTATTATATTCAGTGCATCAGTGATGAAGCAGAAATATAACGCATCTTGTTATACATGATTAGTCTTCTGCATTAGAAAAAATGCTTTCTTTGTTACAGTATGCATCATAATTTGAACGTCCAGATGTACACCTTCAGGGAGGCTTGTATGCTTTAAATAGAGGACAAGTTTGCATTATGTGAGGTCTGAGGTGAGCCAACTCACATAATGAATAATTAATACAACAGTCTTCTATACCTCACGATGATCGCGGGAACCGTTTAACTACAACAGTGCAGATCTCCACCAGACTGGGTGGCCTACCCAGGGCTGAGACAGTGTGGGGTGCACCCGAGAGAGAGAGATGGTAGACAGTAGAGGTGTGTAAAATAATTTATTCTGAGACGCATTGCGATGTGGCCGTGCACGATTCTGTGGTGATGCAGAGACGTGGCGATAATAGCCTATTAACCTTTATTGTTCACTGTAGTTATAGTCACGCATAACACAGACGTTGACTGTTAGATAATGATTAAAAGAAAGATAATGAAATATAGACAATACAGTTGGTTCTAAGCAAACAGACAGGCTGATATTATTACTCCTTGCATTTGGACAGCTTGGATACTGAAAGTTACCTTCATACAAAACAAATATTTCATGTTATCA
Source organism: Protomyctophum bolini (assembly GCF_963924005.1). Classification (NCBI taxonomy): domain Eukaryota; kingdom Metazoa; phylum Chordata; class Actinopteri; order Myctophiformes; family Myctophidae; genus Protomyctophum; species Protomyctophum bolini. The sequence goes on along the minus strand of NC_137874.1, from coordinate 37,088,690 downwards.
CTATCTTCCTTAAACAACAAGGGTAATTGTTAAACATATCCATCTGGCTTGTGTGCTTTCACTTGTTTGGCCTTTCTGCCTCACTGTTGAAACTCAGTCCCTGAACAACTGCAGGAATGTAGTCCAGCTGTGATGTGTGTATCCAAACAAATTCATAATTAAACAGTCTACAGAAATGCATGAATAACCTGTGTTTATTGTTCTTCTTCAGCGATACAAACCCTTGTTTCCTCTTTCACACATTTCTTTTGTAAATCTACCGGGGATACTTGGGCATAATATATTACCTTTTTCTCCCATTGCTTGTTCTTTATTCATATACTACATTTTAGAGACGACTGATATGTCGGGGCTCGATATGACAATATAAGGGCATATCGTATCGTATCGTACCAGTGAAAATGTCTCCGATATGGGTCACCAATACGAAAAGAAAATACATGTTGAGTCTGGTTTAAAACCTAGTGTAATGATTTATTTTCTCCAGCAGAGCGCACCGAGGTGTATCGTGAGAGAGAGAGAGACAGACAGAGAGAGAGGAGGCGGAGCAGTGACTCCACACTGCAGTGCACTACACTCCGTGCTGACAGAAAACAGCCACAACACGATAAAAGCAGAGACGAAGAGTTCTTATAATTGTCACGCCCCCCCCCCCCCCCCCTGCAGTGGGGGGGAAAAATGTTACTTTTATTGCTGCTGCTGGCTACTGCTGGCACTTTTAGATATCAAGGAATTATTGGCTCTTAAAAGAGCCATTGTGGCGGCACTGACACTAGTGCTGTCCGCCTCGGTAGGTTCTGGCGCTGCGTCGGCGGCAGGTTTCAACGGCAGGCTGGCATCGCTGTTGGGCGTTCTTGGTGCTGCAGCCGGCGGTGAACTGTAGAGTCCTCTGAATGAATCTCTTCCTGGCTGGTGTGGTTTCATTGTGAACAAGTGAGAAGGGTACAGTACAGTACAGTACTGTACTGTATGCATCTTTTATACCATACCTGGCAGGTTAGATTTAGACCCGAGTTAAAAACATTTTTACGATTTTTCAAAAATAGCAGACCTACAAGCTTGTAGCGCGCCACTCGGTGGCACGCTATGGGCTTGTAGATCTGCTATTTTTCAAAAGGGGTTCCCGCCCTTAAAACGAAAGCCACTAGATTAGCATTTGAATGCCTGAACTGAACTGCGCGAACGTAAAAGTGGACAGGCAACGTCCAAAAATGCATCGCTTTCTTTTTTGTTGCCTATAATGAGTCTGACATATACCCAACATAGGTGATGAGAGGTATGGAATATGGATGTTACCAATTAATTTGAAGCAAGACTTACAGTATAGTCAAAATCAGTGAAGAAAATATGTATTGCTTGAAAAGGATGGGGAGAAGGAGAAAGACCAGGGGTGGGGTGTAGAAAGACACTGCTCTCTCTCTCTCTCTGGTATGAACCAGCAGAAATACTGCATCATATAATTAACACTGCATGAGGATCTTAGTTCTACCATATATGAGTCAGCAGTGAGTCTTTACTCTTACGTGCAAAACCATGCACTCTCAAATGCAAGGCAGAATGCCATATCACTATGGCAACATCAGCCATGTCTCACTCACGACCTGTAGGAAAAGTTACATATACTACATTCTGGTCCTTGATTCTGATTGGACGAGTCCTATTGTAATTCGCACCTGTAGTTCGGTAGACTCTGTGCAATTGGGGGGGGGGGGGGGGGCGTTCACAACACATGAATCTATATATATATATATATATATATACGCCCGCCTGCCTCTGATTGGCCTACGGACACTGCCGGCCTTACCAGACTTTCCTCCGAGGTGGATATATAGCTTTATGCTGTACAGTCTCACGCGAGGTTACTCCGTGGTGGAATAATGACAGCGTGGCACGCGAGACAGTAACTTCTATTTTTGTAGAAGAGAAAAGCTAATATTGTTTATGCCGTATAGTAACCTCGGTCTGTATGGTCTGTGTATGACCCGATACATTTTGCACAAAGTTTTTAATTTGTCACTACCGTTTGATCTGCAGCACTGATTAACGTAATTTATTTGTATACATGCATGCACGTAAACTTGAAAAATATCTAGTATAATAGTTTACTATAATTAGATTAATACACGATAATCGACACAAACACTTTATTTAGAACACAGAACATACTGTACGTGTTTAATCAATTATTCAATCAAAGCAAACGGCATAAACAAAATTAGTTTGCCTCTTCTACAGAAATAAAAGTTACAAGGCTGCATTCTGGAGTGTCATCTGTCGTGCGTGCCAAGCTGATGTAATTCCTGAAAATGCTACTGGCGTAAACCTACTCCATCCTACTCAGCTATGGACAGTTAACACAGGAGCTAAATGTATTCCTTAAATTCACAAGACAGAGCCACGGGCAACGAGACAGACAGACAGAAAGTAATACAGAAGGTAATGCAATGCAGTAATACAGAAAGATTTTTATAATATTAATTTACCGTATTACGGTAATATATTACGTATAATATATTAAGTTACGTAGTGTTACCGTAGTTACCCAACACTGAATATTTCTGAAAAGGCAGATGAGGGAGATTTTACCCTGAAAAACCCTGACTTTCATTTCCCCCAAAACCAGGAGGTGAAATCTTCCTTTACTACCTCACCGTCGTAACACCGATCTCTCTTATTATGAATCAATAATGAATAATGAATGAATCTCGTTATGAACAATCTGCGCGGAGGCAGCACAGATTCAGAGTAAATAAGGATGTTTGTCGGACCAAAAACCAGGAAGTGAAACAGGTCCGGGAGTGGCTGAGCAAGGCGTTGCTTAGCAACTGTGAAATAAATGGATTTTAGCGATCCCGTTTTATATGGATATAAAAAAAAACTTGTCCACACGTCCCACTGGGACGTCGTCCCAGGCACCCCGCGGTTTTATTTGATAGGACGTGGGTGGACGTCCTAGGCAAGTATCATCCGTTATAGAATGATACATTGAATTAACATACAGTATATGTGTACTACTATAATATTAATTATCAAATGTATTTTGGTTCACTTGCTATTTTTGGTTCGGATTGCATTCACACCTACAGTGAACCGAACTCTGGTGCATTTGGAAGTGAACAGAGACCCAAACAGAGACTTTGGGGAAACCAGGGTTTGTTTGTTTGGTCCATGCCGGAGTTCAAATGAGTGTGAACTCACCAGCGCAAACAAACTTACTGACAATACACTCCATCTTGCATTATTCTGCTCTGACATTAATCAATGGCACCATATTGCAGACCAATGGTCAGGTGGTTTGCACTTAAGAAATAATTGCATACACGCAAACAAACTGTCTTATTTTTTTTTAACGTAGACAGTTTGAAGCATATTGAGGTTAATAAGGAAGTGGGAGCTGTCATTGTTGTTTAGGAGTCCAGATGAATACCTTCAGGCAGCTGTATGCGTTTTTTTTCTTTTACAAAAATAGATGAAAAATGCAAACAGAACATATTTGGAAAATCACAGCACTACATTTTGTACTTTCAACCATCCCAGTGCGGAACGAAGAACACATGGAGGACGAGACGAGGAGCTTTTGATTGAAAATCACACCTGTGTGAACCGAGTGGTGCAACTCCCCTCTCCCCCTGCCTCTCTCTCTCTCTCTGTAATTAGCACTAGGCAACAGTGCAACACTATCTCTCTCTCTCTCTCTGTTTCTGGCACAACAGCGCCACTTTTGCCCCTACTGGAATTCATAGTCACATACATAGTCACATATAGGTTAACACACACATAGTCACATACTGTAGGTTAACACGGAAATTGCTGTTCCTTGGAGTGGTTGGTTGCACCACTCAAAAATGTACAGTATCAACACTAACATTGACATAGAGTCAGACATGGAGGATTTCTTTATTTTAAATATTAAATAGATGGGCCGCATCGGCGAGATGGTTTGGCATGTTAGCCACACTGGATATGGGAAAATGATCATATCAAGGTGGCTATAGCGACCCTTCTGGGACTCATCATCATCCAGGACTACTACGGTATATTAATGTATTCTCAAAAACCCGTAATAAATGTCTTATAAAACTAGCAACTTGTTATAATTACATGATTAAGACATGCCAACATTTAAACGTGATGTAAATAAAAGCTAGATGAATGCGCAGCTGCAAGACCCCCAGGAGAAGGCCGCACGCAAGCCGCGAGCTGGAGTTGGAGTGAACTGGCCGGTACGTATCCTCCTCGGCCAGACAAAGGGCTGCCAGAACAACTGCTTTTCTTTATTGTTAAACTGTATTGTAATAGTGTGTACAGTATACATGTTGTTGGTCAAAGTAATGTATTTTAGCAAGTCTGTATGTAGATTATTTATTTAGTTTAATTAGTTAATTAGGACCCCACTGAATAATTCTACAGCAAAGCTATTCTGTATGCATTACAATACAGTCTTCGCATACGTATAGAGAATATAACAAGAATATTGGGGAATTTTCATTTCCCCAAATGTTAGTTTTTTGAGCGGAGTGGTGCCTCCGCTCCCGGAGCTATGTGTGTCCGTTCTGTCCGTATGTCTGTCTCTGTCTGCATGTCCGAGCACGGAGAGCTGAAACACCTAAAGTGACCAGTACAGTACAGCACAGAGTACACTACAGTACGAGCCCTGGGCCGTTCCTGGGGCTCTGGATGTTCCCACATGGTAACTCTAATTTCTCAACCGTTTCGGACGCAGGGTGGCTCGCTGCACAGTACACTACAATACAGTACAGAGCACAGTAGAGTTAACTATAAAAATAAATGTATAGTTGCACCGCTCAGTTAACACAGTTGTGATTTTTCTTTACATACATACAGTAGATTGCAGTTGCACAATCCACTTTGTTCACGTTCATTTATGTAACTTGTGTCGATGAACACAGAGCATAGAAGCAAAAGAAAAAGAAAGGAAAAAAATCACACCCGTGTGAAGTGAGTGGTGCAACTCCGTGTGGGGGTCTGCGGAAGTTCCAAACCCACAGGAACACGGCCAGGGTGCCGGCCCGGTTCCGTCCAAAACGGTCGAGAAATGACAGAGTTAGCGTGTGGGGGTCCCTCCTAGCCTGTAGCTTTTATTGAGAAAAATCGGTTTGAGGGAAAAGGAAGTTGCCGCCCCGTTGTTCCTGCCTGTCGACTACAAAACAATACTACAACATGACGCTCCCGACAGGATCATATACCCTAAATGAAATGGTGCCCAGGCTAGACAGAAACAGTGCCATCTTATAATGAGCATTAGTGAAGACCTTTTGCCAGTATGGAGCGGGCCAGGTGTAGGCAATCAATACTGAGGTGTCAAGCACCTAACCTAACGGCGTGACACGGGTTCGACTCCCGATGCCGACGGCCTTTGCCGTGTGTCTCCCCCCCATCTATCTCCCCATTTCCTGTCAAATTACTTTCAAACTATCAATAAAGGCAGAAAAGGCAAAAAAAAATCTTAAAAAAAGAAATACTGAGGTGTCAAGCTGTGCTTAATGGTACACAGCTATGGCTGTGCCCTGGGCACCCCTCTGTGGATTAATCTAGAACAAGGTTGAAAATGGGTGACATCATGGTCGTTTAAATATTTCAGTCAAGTGCATCTGTCATTTGGGTAAAGTAGGCTACATACAGCTGAATGTGCTGGGCGTCCCAAGCTGGGAACTCACAAGCTGCTGCTGAAATTTAAAATATTGCCTTGAGACTGAGAGCATTGTCAAGTTCAGTAGGAAGAAAGAAGACCTTATACAAGATGGGCTGACTACTTGACCATGTTAATAGGATTGCTTTATGTGGCACACACTTGGATGAGCAGTACTGTATGTGATGGACAGTAAAAATCCCAAGTGTTCATTTAACTTAAAAAAGGCTAGTGATGCTGAGTGGCATTGTACATGCCCATGAGAAACACCTAAATAAAGTAACACAGAGAATGTACTGCAGTTCCTGCTAATATAATAAGTGTATAAAATATAGGCAAATGTTTAGCCTACAGTGGAGAAAATATAGGCAAACGTTTAGCCTACGGTGGGAAAACAATAGGCAAACGTTTAGCCTACATTTGACTAGTAATTCTTTGTGAACTATTTAATAGCTCACATAATCACAATAATAGTCATTGGAACCAGAGCCCGACCGATGTATCGCTCTCACCAATATATCAGCCATTTTGCAGCTTTTTGACTGGCCTCCAGTATGCGTGCCAATCGGTCCAATGCTGCCTGAGCTTAAAGAATGTAGAGCTCTTTCTTCCTTGGCCAAGTTTGCCTAGAGGGGATGTACATGCAGCAAAGTTCATGATTTGAGATATTTTGTACAAAACAGGGCACTCCTGCAAACTTTGGAAGCCAAAATTAGCCAAGCTATAATAGGATGGAATATGAAAAATCTGAGAGTCTTGATCACATACGGTAGTGTGTACTACTGTGTAGTTATTTGCGTTAGGGATGTTAACAGTTCATTGTTAATCGATTAATCGCTGTTAAGACATTCAATTAACAGTTAACAATTCATTCTGTAATCATTGCCGTCTGTGCACATGCACACGCGTGGCCGAGGAACAAAAAGTCCCCTCCCACCTTAGTAGCCATAGAAATGTCTGCTTTTAAATGTGATGTGACAGACAAGACAGTGCAATGTCATCTTTTATTCCTCATAAAAGATGACATTGCCTGGCCCTGTATCTCAAATGGTGAAAAAAATATTTGATTAAGGAATATAATATGCCTTTTTTTCTTTTTGTATATGAGCAAAATGTAGACTTTTATGTTAGACATTATTGAGGGAAATTAAGATTCTCAGATAAAAAAATAAAAAAATATGTAAACTAACCGGTTAACCCATTTTGGGCGGGAACCCCTTTAGGTGTTTTCAATATTATGTTATAATTTAGCTTTTGGAAAATATTCTTTCACAGTGAATGTTTTTAACTCAGGTCTAAATGGGTTAACCGATCGATAAAGGTTATCAATTATCAATGAAATCAATTAATAAATAATTTGCATCCCTAAATTGCATGATGTTTGGAAACAATCTGTAGGAGTAATATCGAAAAATGTGTTTTGCAAAAATCTGCCTCCTCGTGGGACTATGACAGGCCGAGGTGAAAAATGTGGGACATAGGCAAAAGCACACTGTACACACGGCGTATAGTGTCGTCAGCATGTCAATAGCTGGGGGTGGAGTCAGGTAGGGGAAAGTGCACAGTTCTCCCAATCGGGATAAACAGTGGAGTTCGGGTTGTCAAATGCAGATGCTTTAAAAGAATACTGATTTAAAAGTAGGCGTCATGGTTTGCCAGATCACAGGCACAGATCCTTGTTGCAGCTCGACAAGGAATGCTACATTAGGCCTGCGCCATGGCTCAGTGGTCCAGGCACCTTGGCTGGTAATCCAGTCTGGCAGTGTGCCGCGGGTTCGACTCCCGATCCCGACGGCCTTTACTGCATGTCACTCCCCCATCTCTCTCCCCATTTCCAGTCCCTCTATAAAAAATATAAAAATAAAAGGCGAAAGCCACAGAAAAAAAAAAAAACCATTTAGGAATGCTACATTATAAAATTAAACAAGCTAGAGTCCGATTCATTGCACCGAAGAGGGGGTCATTTGGGTCTGAATGTCCCCGCACTATTAGGGAATGTCTATTTATTTTTTTATTTATTGTTCCCGACCGACGATGGTGGTCTCTCTAGCACCGTTTGTTGGCAGAGACAATAACTGCAAACAAACAAAAAAATGTAGACTATCACTAATACAAAAGTAGAGCTGTGACCACACCGCTCGGATGGACAAGAAATCCTTTTGCAAACAACATCCATGTTCTGTTTGTTTATTTCAGCAGCTAGAATCATGATGGCTTGTCGGCTTGACATTGTTTGAGCCCGTTTTTGGAGTGCAACACAGTCACAAATTCCCTCGTTAAAGTTAATTGTGTTCACCTGTTGTGCTGCTGTGCACAAGCTAAGCATATGCGCAGATCACCGCAACTTTACATTTTTGGACAATATCGGTCAATACATTGATCATTGTTGGGCTAGGACTCGGTATCAGACTCAAATCTGGCATCGGTCAGGCTATAGATATATAACTACTGTTATGATGCCGACTGTGACTAGACAAATCAATGCTTATGATTTTTTTTACCTGTCACAATTTTCCATATCATTAGCAGGGAATCCAATGCCAATCCCTTGCAAGACGCTGACACCTACAGTATGAGAAATAAATACTTGTGATGTCTAATGAATAATTCTGGCTGCCAAAGGTGCTTGCCAACTACATCTGAGAAGTAATATAGATAATAGATGGTGTTATGTATTCCAAATTTAAATAAATAAATAATTATTATTTATCATATACCAAGCCCTGGATGACAGGAAGGATAAAGGATAGAGGATGAGAAGCCTTATCAACCTTTGGGCTGATAACCGTTATCAGCAAGCTACGTAGCAATACCTTCTTGATGTGGTTGCTTGTTCTTTATTTATGACAAAAGGTGTAAAATATCAGCTCTGCTTTAGAATAAGCTTCTGAGTTAATGCGGGTAAACAAATTAAATTCAGGTTTCTTATGCAATTATATTAGCAATTCTAATGATGGTTTTTATATATTATATCATTATATAATATTTATATATTTATAGATATGCCTGGAACATCAAGACATCTGAAAGTGGAGAGAAAAACTTGACAGTATAACTGGCTTGAATAGAAACTGAAATTCTGGGATTAAAGTTGTTGGCTTTGGCAAGAATATCTGTTGATCAGATGTATGGCTAAGGATTTTTGTAATTACCAGTATTTAATTTCTAGCTATGAAACTCTGACTGTTTTGTCTTGTGATTATATCATTATATGAGGCTGTATGGGATTTCCAGTTAATGGGTATTCTATTACAAATACAGGGCTTGTTGTAACATTAATGCTATATTTATTCACCACTAGACTGGTGTAGAAACTTAGCTTGGACTTGGTTTGCCGCAGATATCTCTGTGATTATCAAGTGGCCACCTACCATCAGATATTTATACTTTGTTGAACCATGACAGCTCGAGAAAGCTCAACAGCTCCTCTTTAATCATAGTCCACCGCAGGACACCTGTCCTGCTCTATTCGTATTGGTAAATGGTAAATGGTGCATTTATATAGCGCCTATATCCAAGGTGCTTTACATAGATTGTGCATTACATTCACCCATTCACACACTGATAGCAGCGGAAACCATGCAAGGCACCAACTAGCACATCGGGAGCAATTAGGGGTTCAGTGTCTTGCTCAAGGACACTTCGACAGTAACTCTGGGGGAGCCCGGGTTCGAACTGGCAACCTTGCGGTTCCCATCCAGGCACTCTACCCCTGAGCCACCGCCGCACCCTCTCTATTCGTATCTCTATTGTTTTACGATGTTTGCTTTGCCTTATGTGTATTATATTGTTCTTCTATGTTGTTTTAACTTGTATTCTTTCATTCAATGGGTTATGCTGTGTTTGCTCATTGTACAGCTGTTTTGAAATTACTTAGTTTACACGCTAAAATCGTCAGTGCTAATTGAACTCTTGAGTATACAAATGTAAAACAAATATATGTTTTACCTGTAATGGGACAGCCACACCCAAGTACAATAAATATAACCATACTATAACTATAATGATCACTCTAACTCAATTGGATGGCAAAATCCACACCACAACAATAATGATGACAGCGGTGAACGAGTATATTTAGTTATAGTGCTTGGTGTGGGCAGCCATTAAGTGTCTATTTTGTTACACTCTCTGCAGTCTCGCGTAATCAGAAGATGAGAGATCTCTGCCTACTACGTCTGGGGAAATCTAAATTCACTTTTTTCAAATGCTTGAACACAGCAGAACTAACAATTACCAAAGCTAGGTCCTCTGCTTTGAAAACCAATCCTGATACCTTCTCGATATGAAGGACGGCTCTAAAAATCTTCCCAATGGTTCTGCAATGCAGTTATCTTTTTAATTTCCAAATTGTTTCAACCCACTTTTAGTCCATTTGTTGAATTTAGATTAGTCACCGAATTAGGCAGAAATCTCTGATCATCTGGAATATACAAGATTACACTCTGAGTTACAAATGGAGTTATAAACTGGGGATTTTACTTAAATGACTGTGTACAGACATTACACCCAGGCTTACATTTCACTCACATTTCACACACAATTGTAATGTAACCCTCAGTTTCAACAATATGCAAAGAAAGTACGGCCTTATTATGAGTTGCTTACTGTAGGCCTATGTCATTATTTGAATATGGGAACACTTGGAGGATTATATTGTGGGTCTTAATGGTTAGTGTTGTGTAATGGTCTTAGTTTGATGTTCATATACAATACAGTTTATCTGTTTTGAACACCACCTCTCTATGTGGTAGTGTTGTTGTGTGTGTTGTGTGTGTTTACAGCAACAATTGCTGATGCCTTGTTTATACCTCATCGTATGACAGTGTTAAATAGCCAATCACAGGCTCACACGTGTTGTGACCTTGTAGATATTTTGCTTATTTTGCCATAATGACACTGTAGTATAACAGAGTATAACAATGGGGCTGAAATGGAGCTTCATTGAAAATAATGATGGCTGCCAATCACATTACAGAGTTATTGCCTGAAATCATGGTTGGGTGACAACACTTGGCATATGTTACAGTAAGACATCATCAGGTCTGAGCCCAAAAGATCATAACTCTAATATGGTGAAAAAATGGTCTAAGGGCCGATTCATACTCCTATTTTAGAGCTGAATAAAAGTCGGTTCGGCGCTGTAGAGCAGCGGTAAAATAGGAGTATGAATCGGCCCTTACCCCACAATTCATATTTACTACCATAGCTTTTTAAAAATGTAACATGTATCATGCGTTTAGAAATAAATAATTACATTTTCTTTACAGAGTCTTTAAAGCTAACATCTGGAGTGTGAGTCAGGCTCCGCCCAGCCTCTGCCTCTGATGACTTTTCTTCCCCCCCTTCTAATCCAGCTTCAGTGGCTGGCCATCCAACAGACTGAATCAAATGTTAGATTGAGTTTCACCATATGAACTATAGCGTCCCTATTCTGGGGCAGATCTACAAGCTCACCACGTGTTTCAGATACAGAATAGACCCCTGGGGGGACTCTGGTCAATAACGAATAAATTGTAAAATGGTGCATTTATATAGCGCTTTCATCCAAAGCACTGTATTACATTCACCCATTCACACACTCATTCCGCTGTTGTGCCGGCCACTCTACCCCTGACCCACTATAGCGCCCTACACCTAGCTGTAGGCTATCCTGGCCCACTAGCGCCATACACCTAGCTGTAGGCTATCCTGGCCAAAGGATAGGAGATAGTTTTCTAGACAGCCTGTTTAATACAAGGTACTGAAGGTAGACAAAAAAAGCTGAGTGCAACCATAACTTGTAAAATAACTAAACTCAGTCATAACCACTTGAACCCCAGCGTGCCTTTTCTGGGCATGTCATAATAGGCAAACTGCAAACATTTGGTAATAATAGCAGATCTACAAGCTCTGCAATATGTTGCATTGCACCATATTGAGAGCTTGAGGATCGACAATTTTTTGGCAAAAAGATGTGTTGAGTGAAAAAGTAGTGGGCCATGGATAGAGCCTTGTGGGACCCCGGACAAGGGTTTAAGTGCAGGTTAAAAGACATCCAACACCAACACAGAGGCCCTGTATTGTGGTTGTTTTACTTGCTATACATTGTCAAGAAAAACATTGATTATGTCATTTAAAGTCACATCATAATTCAGATATGCTTGGCAGCAGCGAGGTACGGTCTACATTATACATAATGTAGTGGTTGTAGTTTATTGTATCAGACATGATAACTTGAACCAATACAGTAATATAGCTCACATGTAGACACTGGTGTCCCCATTGGGTTTGAGATTTGACAAGACCAGATTACCAACAGTGATTGACGAATGAATTACTGAGGAAAGCCATGTGTAGTGCATGGATGAAATCCTTCTCATTCGCGACATTCTCACTACTGTATATGAGCTATTGTTAAATATTTGTGTTAAACATTTAGCTGTGTTACGGTAAATATTTGTCATCACGATTCCATGCGTGTTCTAATCTGCACACAGTAGTACAGTACAGTACAGTCAATGTCAATTCAATTTCACCTTGTATAGCCAAATGCTACAATTACTACCCTAGCTGACTTGATACTAAAGTAGCTGCTAGTCTGCTAAATCAGAAACACCTTCTCAAATTAAGCCTCATTGGATCGATGTAATATAATAAGCCGTGAAGCTATTTATTTAGTATTTGTCTAAATGGGGGATATTTCATCCTATCCATTGCTGCAGCATCAGCGATGTTGCCTAGCCCCCAAGGAGTGCAGCTTTAAGGGATGCTTCACCAATAAATGAAGATGATATATTAAACACTATAGGCTATCTTCCACTATTAGGCCATTTTTAAACTGTTCCAAGTAGATAACAGTTCTTTCTGATGTCACCATGTATCTAGATCTATGTATACCTACGAAATGATGACTTCATATTTTTCTACTTTTCCAATTCCTGCATGGTAAAAGGAATCATTACTGCCTCTTACAGTCTATTCCAATATTCTGAGATATTTTTCACTCCTTTTTTCCTCTTCTCACCATGGTTTCACAGTATCTCCTTCCCTTATTATGTAAAGGAGACTTTTAGCAAATGTGGGAGGTATAGGTGGTAGCAAACAAGGTGTCTTCTCAAGAATGTGAAAACAAACTGAAGGTGGTAAAAGAGGTAGTAAGCATTTTAAAAGTGTAGCTGCACAAAAAAAGGAAAACTACATAAATAATGTCCTATATGAGATCTGTGTATTTAGGTGAGTAAGAACGGTCCATGCTGAATGCACTATGATGTGACATTGCTACAGGTGAAAGACACTGTGGTTTGACAGGGGACAGGCATAAGTGCTCAAAATCACCTTCTGGCGTTTAAAAATGTAAATATCACACTTGCACATGCACCATGGGTTGCATTTAAATGCTAAACTTTATAGACATTATTTTAAGTGAAGTCCATAATTTGGCTGGGGTCTTCTGCGTTAATCACCTTAAAGAGTATAGCCTACTCAGTACCGTACAAGCTCATGCATGACCCGTCAGAACAGAGGTCCTGTTGTCTGTCGTCAACCGAGCACTGGCCAACCAGCACTGAATATTAATCGAGCTCTGCTGGATCATCAAGAGACTGCCCTTAATCACAATTCACAATGCTATACCTGCCTGCCTGCATCTCCACATGCATGTACTTGTGAACGTGCATACATGATAGCGTCTTGTATGTCAACGTGCACACGCATACTAAAGTGGGTGCACTAAGTGTGTGTGCGTGCGTGTGTGTGTGTGTGTGTGTGTGTGCGTGTGTGTGTGTGTGTGAGTGAGAGAGAGAGAGAGAGAGCTTTGCATGCAGACTTGCGTGGGCCTATCATCATGTTTGTCATAATTTAGCCTTGTGCAGGACTATATTGGCAGTCGGATAGACATTTTAGGCCTAAGTAAAAAATATAAGGGGGGGGGGGCCATAAACAAGAGTAGCCTACTAATGTCTAATGATGGACAAATTGGGCCACACAGTTGAGCTCAAAACGGCCGATTAGACTGTCCATGGCTATTTGACAGTGGCCATCATGTCCTGCTTCAAATCAAATCGAGTGCGTATGATCTTGCTTCATTAAAAAATAAATGATCGAGATCACTTATAAACAGTATTGTTCGGGAGATATAACAGCCACATATCAGCAAACATTAAACAGGTATAGCTTATCAACAGGCGCCTCGCCTCAAACCTAGTATACGCCATCCCACAGAAACAGCACAGAAAACGTGATATAGCAACAAATTGGCATGAAGGTTTGCCGACTGACATCTCATTCTCCAACTGTGACAGTGCGTCAGAGTCGATATGTGCGTGTGCAATGTAGAGACACAAAATCATGGTAGCTTATAGAGAACATCGAGCCCAGCTTGCGCACACATAAAACACAGGGCATAAATATATCAGGTTTCTAAAGCGGAACATATGACTTACTTACCTAAACGGTTCGATGCGCGTGACAGAATGATGGTTCGTCCATAAAACGTTACTTGTTATTCTATGGCCTGCCCTATTTTCTCTCTCTCTCTCTCAGCTGTCTCTCGGTGTATTTTGTACTACGCCATTTCGTCCGTTATCACAATTATTTCTCGTCAAAGTAACGCGTCGCAAGCTTTCGCACATCAATACACCTTCTCCGTGTCCGTCTGTCTCCCCCTTTTCCAAAAAAGAACACCTCATAATGCCCCCCTCCTCCTCTGACAACACCCTTCTCTTTTTCTTATCGACAGATAGGTATACCCTCTACAAAAAAAAATCTTAAAGATGAGCAGAGAACACAAAAATAAAGCAAACTAAACTACAACAATTAATTACATATAGCGATCAGAACTCGGCGCAATGGTCTGTCCTCATTTCTTCATTTTGTCCATGGTGGTAATCCGTGTTGCCTAGTGCCTACCTCTCAACACACCGTAAAACGGCGTTTTAAAGTAATACAGTAGCCTGCCTACACTACACCAACAAAAACACCTGCTCTCTGTTTTTGAGCGCCGGCGTTCGTTTTCCTGTTTTATAGTTCGTTGCTATTGCTCTTATCGGCTACAGACTAAAAGAAGTGTCAGTAAAACGCGGGGGTCTTCCGTTTCATCGTGGCCTCGTTTTGCAACATGACACATCGCAAATAATTGCAGGATTATGATAGTGTGATTTTTGAAGCCCGGACAGATCCAACATTGCCTACACCGGGCCACCTCTCTCTCTGTCAGCCCTCCCTCCTTCTCTCTCTCTCTCTCTCTCTCTCTCTCTCTCTCTCTCTCGATCTTCCCCCTCTCTCGTCAGTCTCTCTCTCTCTCTCTCTCTTCCCCCTCTCCTAATTCCCATAGGCCCATACATCTATCTCACAGATATATTTAAATCTACACTACATGAGAGACATAATCTAATTTCCAGCCTACATCATCTGCGAATCTACATCATGTTGATGACGTCAGGAAATGTTTTTGTTTGGGCACGTAACAAATAGCATTATTATGTTAAAAGGCAACAACACAACACATTATCATAATTATATAATTTACATGTTTGGGGCAGACCATGTTTGGCAGGTGTCCCGGGTGTCATGGTAAATTGAAGGTAAAGGTGTAGGTGACCCTGGGGCTATGTGACCAGATCACTCATCGTGCTGGAGGTGAGAGCAGAGAGGGCTTACAGAGGATTGCACCACTGACTGCAGATGTAGCCTATTATAGAGTATCATCTTCTTCCCTGAGTCTGTATTATTAAATACAACCACAAACGGCTACTCAGAAGCTGTCCAAATTAGCCCTGGGGGTTCTTCACTCCAGATAATAGAACATGGTGTTTATATAATAGATCTACATATTATATTTCCGGTTTAGAACTGAGGTTGTGCAGCATGTGATCACTTCCGTTATAGCTGCAAAAAGAACATTTATTGGATTCAGCCAACATATTCAGCCATGGCCGTTTTTTGTGCTAAACTAATGCTTGGAATGGATTCAGAATGATGAAAATCCCCTAGTTTGTCACATGCTACTTAAAGCCTTATATTGGTTGTTAATGGTACCCCAACTTTCAGTAGCTGTAAAAAATTCCCCTAGGGTGGCTGAATAGAAATAGAAATGTGGGGAAATTGTTAAGAAATGTATTCCCAGATTTTACATTATTCTGACATTATTCTCGGACAATTTCATCATCACAGTTGTGCTCAGAGATTGGGTGACAAGATAAGTGGGGCACGGGTGTGCAGTATTACTGGCATGACAGACTGACCGTTGATATACTTGCTCATAAATTCATAGCGGATAATAATAATACATACATATCATTTATATAGCGCTTTTCTGAATACTCAAACTCCCTCCGTCTTATGCATATTGTTGTTGTTGGTGGAAACCAGCCTTGCATGTCCCAAACTGTTACTTTCCATGTAATGAGAGTGCACAAATGTAGTAAACAATTTGGCTACATTTTTGTGTGTGTGTGTGTGTGTGTGTGTGTGTGTGTGTGTGTGTGTGTGTGTGTGTGTGTGTGTGTGTGTGTGTGTGTGTGTGTGTGTGTGTGTGCGTGTGCGTGTGCATGTATGTGTTTGCATGTGGAGGGGGGCGCCAGCAAGCCAAATGACGTCACGTTTGACTAGATTTGGCCCAAATAGAGACGTCACTAATTGGTCCAGGTGCTGACCGTGCTTGCTGGGGGTGGGTTAGCCGCAATTTGCAACTCTAGATTTTTTTTACAATTGGTTGAAATCTAGAGTTGCAATAACCTCCATCGACTTCCTATGCATTGTTTTGGTTTTGCATTGGTTTGTGACCTCCTGGTCTTAAATTACGTTAAACTCACCAACATTGCAGCTGTAGTCCAAGCTTGAATTATCCTCTTTCGATCTGGTGTCGCTTGTTTATCATAAAAGTCCCCCGTAAAGATGTTATGAGCTACTTTCTGTCCAAAATATTCCAAGAGTGACAATATCGAGCTGCCATTTTGATTTTTGCAACGTGCCATAAAACAAGATGTGAGGGGGAGTGCTTGTTTAATAGCGTCCCTCCCTCCCTAGGGCGTCGGCCTCTTCTTTGGGTGTCTTACCTGCGCAGGTAAGATTCTATTAAACAAGCGCTCCCCCTCACATCTTGTTTTATGGCACGTTGCAAAAATCAAAATGGCGGCTCGATATTGTCACTCTTGGAATATTTTGGACAGAAAGTAGCTCATAACATCTCTACGGGGGACTTTTATGATAAACAAGCGACACCAGATCGAAAGAGGATAATTCAAGCTTGGACTACAGCTGCAGTGTTGGTGAGTTTAACGTAATTTAAGACCAGGAGGTCACAAACCAATGCAAAACCAAAACAATGCATAGGAAGTCGATGGAGGTTATTGCAACTCTAGATTCAGCCAATTGTAAAAAAATCTAGAGTTGCAAATTGCGGCTAGGGGTGGGTTAGCTCTGGGGAAGAAACTGTTCCTCCTCACTCTGGAGCTATGGGCTGCTAGGCATGTACTGTATATACAGTACAGTAATCCTGAGGCGCTTATAGGATGGTAGGAGCGAAAACGGGCAATGGCCATTGGCTGGTTGAGTGGGTTCTCTAGTGATGCTGTCTGTCAGTGGGGTGCTGTAGATGTCCTCTGTGTCTGGTAGTTGAATTCCAATAATGTACAAGTCTTCTTGACAACCACTGCACACTGTAATGCAGTACGTCAGTGTGCCCTCTATGGTGCATTAAATGGTAAATGGTGCATTTATCCAAGGCGCTTTACAAAGATTGTGCATTACATTCACCCATTCACACACTGATGGCGGCGGAAACCAGCATGCAAGGCACCAACCAGCACATCAGGAGCAATTAGGGGTTCAGTGTCTTACTGTCTTGCTCAAGGACACTTCGACATTAACTCTGGGGGAGCCCGGGTTCGAAACCTTGCGGTTACCATCCGGCCATTCTAACCCTGAGCCACTGCCGCCCGTGCATTGGGAGAAGATCTTCAGCACCTGGCACTTTCTTCAGCCTGGTGAAGATGGCCTACTGTAAGTACATGACCAGCATCGGTACTGGGTCCTACTGTCTTGTGTGTACAGTGGCTGCATAAGACACACCATGTGCACTGTGTGAGCACCTGGTAGTCAACAGGCAGCAAGGCTTTCACTGCTAACTCCCTGTTGGAGTCTCTGTCAAAGCGAGTAAAGGAAGATGTTAAGCTAATATAATAAATATCAGCGCTATCAGCTTTGTGTGCTGTAAGCACCTCATTGTTCATAATGGTCTATGGTGTTGTAGTGAAATTGCCCAAACAGCTGTTTATACAGTATGGAATAGGACTGTGTCCCAATACCTCAATGTCTATGTGTGAGTTTTGCGTTGCCTGTGTTGCAAATGGGCTCCATGCAATTAGTGCACTCAAAGCAGTCCTGAACTTGTGAGGCAGCCCAATTTGTCCTAACCTTCACTGACCTAAAGATTTTAGCGTTGTTGGTCAGTAGGCCGGTGTCAGAAAGAGAGACAGGTGGTCAGACTGTCCCAGGTGGGTGCAGGTGGTCCTTGTATGCAACTAAACTATGCATCCATAATGTGGTCAAGACTGGAGTGTTCCAGCACTATGACCTGTAGCCTGTAATTAGGTTGGATAGATTGAAGTCACCAGCTGCAATGAAGAACTATTTTCTTTCAGGGCAGTTGTTTGTCCTTTTATTGCGGTTAAAAAGTATACTGTACTGTAAATGACTGAATGTGACTGGTGCATCAATTATCAAGCATGGTTGTCTAAAGATAACAATTTGAATGATTACATGCAGCTCTCCTCTGAATTTAATTAAAAGTTAACTTTTTAAATTAAGTTACAATAGTTAGTCCAGTACGAAATATGAATAATGCAACTTGACATTATTCCTAACTTGGCACCTAGACTGAACTGAATAGCTGTACACTATAAAAGGATTGAAAATTAGACACATTTACAGTATATCCATTGATTACACATTCCCTCCCGTTACTATATACAGTGATCTGGGCATTCTGGGGCCTTTACCTCATTCTGAGCCCTAAAGCCAGTAAAGATCACATGTGTGTGCACAGAGTTTTTGGATTTCGGTGACGTCACCACCATGGAAGCAAGAGGTGGCTAGCGACGGAAGCTAAAATACGGTAAAAATATTATTATTAATGCTGGATTAATACTCTTATCAAATCTTGTGTTCTCGTGTTTGGCAAAGGAGAGTTTAATAGCTAAACATGAGATATATCTCGTAGTTGTCAGAGGATATCATAAAGGATATATGTTGATGGAAGGATGTGGTTGCTTTTTGTGAGGCCACTGTTTTTGAATCACTGCTCTTCAATTTTATTGTGGATGTTTGTGTAGTAGGCTACTTATATGTTGAATTTTAATATGCTGTGATTTTATATGGCTGATATCTTGGCCATGTATCAGCTCAGTGGCCTCACGGTTAGCGTGTCCGCCCTGAGACTGGGAGTTTGGTGTTCAATCCCCAGCTGAGTCATATCAAAGACTATAAAAAATGTACCCAACTCCTGCTTTGCATTGGGTATCATGGGTTGGATTGGGGGTAAATCACTGTGACACACAAGCGTCATGTCCACTGGGTGTACTTGTACATGAAGCTACCTCAGTTCCTCACGCTCCGGAAACAGGAGATTGGCTCTTGACGTTCCCAAGGCTATACTTTCCTTAATTCCATGGCCAAGTGTCTCTTGTAAAAGAGATGTTTAATATCAAAATACAATATGATACAATATTGGTAAAATAAAGTAATAAAGTAAAAAAAACTTCAACTAAAACTACAGAGCTGGACAGTGCTATGTTTAAAAAGACAAGGACAGGACTAATGTAATAATATCCTCTCCAAATCAAGTAAGAAAATCAGAAAATAATGAAGACCAGAAATAAACCAGTATAAAGACACTTATATGACAGATGGTAAATGATTATGCTGGAATTGAATACCAGTGATTAGGTTTCAGTTCAGAGCCACTTGTATTGTATACATATAGAGGATACAATAGAGTAGTGTAGGTTAGAAGGGACAGGGGAACTTAAGATAACACACACACACACACACACACACACACACACAGGTGTAGGCAGCAGAACAGCATACTCTGCTGGATGAAAGTTGTTACTGCTTCAAGGCATTCACTAGTATCAAAGTCTTATGCAGCAGGATGGGGAAACTACGTTCACGAATGAATGGCTCGATCCTCAAAACCTACAAACTTAATCTACTAGGACAACTTTTTTTCATGTTGTAGGTTAGAAAGTAAAAGGTGAGTGGCATTCGAACATGGGGCTAAATATGTATTTTTTTACACAATTTTATAGCAATTTATTTTGTATTATTTACTATAGTCCTACTAGACCCCAGGAAATTACATCTGGCCACAAAAGATCACAGGATCTACTGAATGTGAAGGGGGTGACAAACTGACATACAACACAGTATGGCAGCCCCCTATAGTACCCCCCCTTCACATTCAGTAGATCCTGGCCAAATAATATAAATATTTAATCTAAATATATATATTTAATATAAATCGCTATGAAAGTTTGTAAAAAAAAAAAAAAACATATTTACTATTTAGCCCCATGTTCGAATGCCCCCGCCCCCCCCTGTAAAAAATAGCTAAAATCGCTAAAACGAAAGAAAGCAGAAAATGAAAAAAAATGTACCCTCATCTTTTACTTTCTCTAATAACAACCTATGTCACAAAAATGCACATAAAGTGCACACCGTCTGCACTTGCAATACGAACTTTATTGTCAACGTTTCGGTCAAAGACCTTCAGGCATCACAGGCAAAAGTTGTCCTTTAATTGTATTTGCTAACTAACTATTGAATTGGCCTTGTTGAGATGTGCTATACAAATAAACTTGCCGCGCGTCGCCTTCTCCTGCAGATGGTAATGAAGGCGGCCATCGACGCGGTGAGCGCGATGCCGATCAACAGCGCCGCCCACCAGTACGTCACAATCCACCTGGCGATGGTCTTCAGCAGCTTGGCGAGGCCGGCTTCCTCCTCCGTGCTAGGAGCGGGACCGCATTGGGGTTTCAGCGTGCACCGCTTGTCCTCGTCCTCGTCTGCATCGTAGCAGCATGGGTCCTTGCACTGGTCGCTGAAGCCACAGTCGCAGTGTTCGTCCCTCTCCACCAGCCCGTTGCCGCAGATGGGCTGGTGGGACTTGACGAAGCAGGATCTCCCCGTCCTCTTCAGGTTCTCGCCGATGGCTCGGACGCTGCACGGTGAAAACCTCTTGTTGTTGGGACGGTCCCCCGACGGGGCCATCGGATACATGATATAGTTCCCCCCGTGGCTCTCACCCGGCGTGCATTCGGGCGTTGTGTCGTGGGGGGTGCCGAGGTTGTGTCCGACCTCGTGGGCGAAGACGAGATGCGACACTTTGGGAGGGACGTGGTTATCGTGATTTCTCACGGTGATCACTCCTGTGTTCTTGGAGCACTTTGTGCCCTCTTTGCCACACCAGTGCGTGCCGCAGACAGACTTGTGCCACGCCATACCGAGCACCTTCTCGAAGTTCCTGTTGGTGAAGATGTAGGCCAGGCAGTAGTCGTCGTGGTTCTGCTGCGAGAAGAGGTACAGGTAGTCTTCCGGAGTCAGGTTGGGATCGGCGTAAGGGTTGGACTCGTCATCTGCCGCGCTGCTGGTGTTGATGAGGACCGACTTCACGACAAAGTTGACGTTGCGGATGCCGCCGAAGTCCGTGCGCCGGTAGATGGAGTTGAGGGACTTCACGTGGTTGGCGATCTGCTCCATGACCCTCTGCCTCGTGCCGTAGCGTTGGAAGAAGAAGTGGTCGGTCTGGATCAAGAGCTCGCAGGTGCTCGCCTCCTCTGTCGGCAGGGCGGCCGGAACAGGAGCTACGGCCGGCGGTGGCGCATCCCAGTGCTCTGGCACTGGGATGCGCTCGTCGACCGTTTCCTCCCGGGGCGACTGCATCTTCATTGCCGCCGGCTGGTCGGCACAGCCGCCCTTGTAGGTGTAATGGACGTCATCCTCGTGATAGATGACCGAGTGGTAGGACACATTCCTCCCACTGAAGTACCTCTCGGAGGGCTCGATGTAGTACGTGCCCTGGTGCGTTTTGATGTAGCCCTCGAAACAGCCGTCGATCACGGAGCCGTGGGCGTAGGTGCCATTTTCGCCGAACGTCTGCCCGGTGTAAATGAAGTCGATGTCGCCGATGTCCATGGGCAGATCGTCCGACACCTCCACGGTGAGATTCGGAGAGAACTGGGCCGTGTCCCTCCACATCTGCAGGTCGAAGTCCCTCCCGTGGGAGTGGAAGTGCAGCCGCATCATCCCGTCCTTGGCCAGCGACTGCTGTCTGCGCAGGGTTTCCGTGTTGTACGACAGGCCCTCATAGTGGGCGATGTATTGGTTGAGGGGACGCCGTCCTTCAATATTCAGCAGACAGCAAAGCATGAGCAGCAGCCGTACACATAGAATGCTGAATGGATTCATCATAAAGCTGAAGCTAGCTACGGCCATATGTGGCACACCGATTCCTAAGATAGTTTGATAGTTTGCTTCGTTTCTTCAAAATAGTGCACAATAGTTATCTGCACAAACCTTCTGGCACAACAACTATTAATTTATTTGACCATTCGTCATATTTTGAGGAAGCAGCCTGTGACGTAAGCCTACTGACGATGTGGTTGTTGTGATGTCAGATCATCCAGAAAATAAATCACACCCATGTGAAGTGAGGGGCTCTCTTATCATCTTACAACATCGTGGAGGGAATTCTAACTCATGTTGCTATGATTAGGTGATGTAATGATGATGTAAAGAAAATGACAAAACAAACATTAAATTCACTGTTTTCACTATTGTTAATGGAGTTTTTAAAACAAACATGATTAAACCTGTATATACTGTAGGAGGGGCTATAGCCATGGAAGGAGGGAAAAAAAGGAAAGGGGCGCCCCTCAAAAACATGAGCACATAGAGTACAGTAAAGGCTCATTTGTTTGGGTGAGAATGGACATTATACAACAGGTCGTTTCGAGGAAGCAATCTGATTGGTTGAAACAGCCTTCTAGCCGTGCTTAAGTTCAAACCAGCATCATGGAACGGCTAATCAAAACAAATAATTCAGCCGATCTGTTCTCGGAGAGTGCAGCATACTCGTGGCTAGGCTAGCTAGTTTCTTGGGAAAAGGCTCAGCAGTGACTATACTGTTTTTTCTTTAACCCATTCTGACCTGAGATCAGATTCATACGAGGTTTCCACTGGACACACACTGGTCTGATTAAACCCATTCTGACCTGAGATCAGATTCTAAAAATGTCAGTCGCTCTTCGATTTTTCAAAAATAGCAGACCTACAAGCTCGTAGCGCGCCACTCGGTGGCGAGCTATGAGCTTGTAGATCTGCTATTTTTCAATAGCTAAAGCATAACATGATGCCGACACCAAAACGGGTCCCCGTTCAGAATGGGTTAATATAATCTACGTATGCTGCCAGCAGTCTGCTGCTGTTCATCTGTTTCCTCTCTGCGCCTAATTGAATGCACAACCACTGGGACTGTGCCAATAAAGCTTACCTGAACTAACAAATGTCAATAAATTAACATGCAATCTGCTGTTGCTTCCATATGCTGGAGGGCTGCAGGTGCCTGACGGGGTTATCGTTACATTTGTAGTCAGGCCTCTCTCCGAAGATATGTCAGTTTTGGGTCATGTCGGACATGTTTTCCTCTTCAGAATTCGAACCCGCGGCACACTGCCAGAATGGATTGGATTACCAGCCAAGGTGCCCAGACAGCTACGCCAGCTGCCCGGGCCCAAATTCTGAATTTATATAAAAGAAATCACAACTGTGTGAAGTGAGGGGTGTTACGCAATGCTTGTTACACAATGAAAATTGTCCATTTGTTGGCAATGGCATTTCATGCTTGTGTTGGGACAAATGTTAGGTTATACATACACTAAAAGCTGGACATAGCAGGGGCTAGTGCCCCTCCAAAATAGTTAAATCAGCATGGCTTGTATCAATCTTTTGTACAATTGCAGAAATAATTGTTGGTAATGTCTGTACTGCATATTTCTTAGCATTCCTTGTTAGATTGCTTAGTTGTGAACTTTTGAGATAATTTATAATGACAAATAATTAACTTTTTAGTTGTGTATTCCACAGTGCTTTACAAAATAATATATATACATGCAGAAAGATACAATAAAGAGATAAAATATCTAATTAAAATCAGACTATAATAATAACATCAATTAGGCTGAAACAAATAGTTTCAAATCTTATGTACAGAAACCTTCCGAGAAGTTCCGACCCTTCAAACTCGTTGCCAAGCCTCAGTCTCATACACATACACTGAGATATGCATAATTAAATTCCATCTTGGAAGGAGGCAGTGCTACGTAGAACTGACAGAGGGCGCTCTTTACCCATGTAACAGAGCTGCAGGCAATGGGAACTTGATTTAGCTCACTTCTACAGCCTGTAGAATAATCAGTTGAGCTATCTCACTTAAATAAAGTTTGATGATGGAAGCATTTGTAAATGTATGCATTTGGATGTTTAATCAGCAAAACTCAACCTGCAGTTAGGTGCTTACTTGACTGTCCACTTGACTGTCTTAGCTTCTGAAATAAAAACAATAGTTCTGATACCTTATAGGATTTATGAAAAGGATGTCTGCTTTCTACTACAGATAAATTATGTATCTATAATAAGACATGGATCATTAGATTCTGGCTGATCTCGTCAGTTCGGATGATAATCTGAATCAGTGCTACAGAAGTCATGCTGCTGTGCCTTGTGCGTAT
The DNA here is from genome assembly GCF_963924005.1 of Protomyctophum bolini. NCBI lineage: Eukaryota > Metazoa > Chordata > Actinopteri > Myctophiformes > Myctophidae > Protomyctophum > Protomyctophum bolini. Next base: position 37,064,270 of record NC_137874.1, on the reverse strand, counting down.
TCGAGCCTATCTCCTGTTGACACTGACTGGACGAGCAATAAAAGCATAAGCCAGATAGACCACTGAATGGGAAGGTGACTGTTAAGACATCCAAAATATCCAACCACCGTTTTACCCTATAGCAACCACCTGTTTTTTGTGGCTGTCGCCTTTATTTTATATTTTTTATAGAGGGACAGGAAATGGGGAGAGAGATAGGGGGGTGACATGCAGTAAAGGCCGTCAGGATCGGGAGTCGAACACGTGGCACACTGCCAGACTTGGGCTACCGGCCAAGGTGCCTGGACCGCTGAACCACGGCCCAGGCCGCAACCACCCGTTTTACAGTTGTTATACACTGTTCAGTAACAGGTCTTAAATAGCTCTTTAATAAAGCGAAAATGCATTTTCAGGTGGGTTTCCAATTTCATCGTAATGATCTGCATTTTATAGTGCTCCAGTTCAATTCTGTCCTGCAAATCTTTCTGCTCATTTGTTTATCCTACATGAGGTTCTCTCTCCTGATGGGATATAATTGGTATCCTGACCTGACAAGACCTGACCTACAGTATGTAAAGTAAATCCCTTGACTTGTCTGTATGAGTTTTATATCCACCAGGTATTAATGGCTGGGGGCAGGGGTTACATTATAGCCCGGGTGATTCTGTCTGTCCGTAGCTAATCTCGGACACGGCTGGGCTGGTCGGCATAACACGTTGCACGCACACTCCCCAGTATAGGCCAAGGTAGAACCACCACCCCAATTTGTTATAACCAGCCTCATGGTGGTGCTACTGTAAAACAGGCTCCTTCACATTTGAACTGAATGTCATACATTCAATTCCATGGATATTGTTTTAAGCATCCACTTAAAAACACTAAAAGTGACTTTTGTGTTAGTATGTACAGTATACTTATATGCTGTATGTATGTATGTGCGCACGCGTGCATGCGTGTGCGAGCGCGCGTGCATGCGTGCGTATGTAATATGTATGTCCATACATACAAGATGAGTACGACATAAACAGCTGCAGGCAACAGATTACAAAGCTGCAACTAATTACACCAATTTTACTACACTAGATTTTCAGGATGTGTATATTACATTTGACGTCCACCGCCGGTTGACCCACTAGGCAATGTTAATATAGGACAGATTTTTCTATGTAATGACTGGTAAGTGATTTGGAACACAGCCCTAGTGTATTTATTCTGCTGGCCAGTTTAGATACCCATTTTATCTGTTGTGTACTGCACCCCTGTTCGGTTCCTGTCTGCTTTATATTCCTAAACTATGGAGGAGGAATGCCAAGAGTAGGCTAAACATTCTGTACCTGTCGTCCGTCTGTGAGTATGTGTTCTTTGGTTCCTCCTTACCACCACACTGTCACACACATTATCGCTCTTGTTTTTCTGTTCAGATACAGTGTCCCTAAAACTCCCCTAGGATGGCTGGGATGATAAATAAAGCCTCCATACTGCATAGTTGTAAGCCAGGTAAAGATTTGTTGTTTAAGTGTGAAGTGAGGGGCTCTCTTATTCTCATGCATCATCATACATCATATACAGCAGTGGTTCCCAAACTGTGGTGCGTGCATATATATTAACATATTATGCCAATATAGGCCAAGTATATGCAGAATATATACAGCGTGCCATATTCAGGTTATATGTGCGGGGGGACGAACTATTTGCCATGCATTAAAGTTTGTCATGATACAACAAATAACAGAATATCTAC